>NC_143060.1:8286470-8602058 GCF_052426305.1 Pelodiscus sinensis
GTTATTTTGGAATAGCGCTAGTTATTTCGAAATAGTCTGGCAGCGTAGACGTACCCTTCGGCATAATGGATTCATTTTGGAACTAAATTAAAGCAGCAGCAAGCACCATTTACAGCTACCACAGACTTCAATGGGCAGTCCTGGTGTTTTCTGAACCTGGTCAACACTAGAGAAATCTCTCACTTGAATGAGTTTGTATTATTCAGAACCAGAAGATCACGCTTGATGTTATTTTTGCTAACAACATAAAATCGCAATGTTTATTGTGCTATAAAGCTTCAAAGTCCTCTCCTATTGCAATACAGTAGAAATCAGCTATGCCATTTGCAAGCCCTCTGTTAAGAAATCCGCAGCCATGGTATATTTCAATTGGACCAAGTAGCTAATAATGTTTAAATATTTGTTTTATAAACATTAATCCACACCTGTGAACAATCTAAATGCCTTGCAATTCTAGAAAGAGGTCAGATGGGCCCCTTCAAACTCCTCTGTCCAAGTCACACTTTCCAGCAGTCCTTAGAGTGCAACTGAGCAATTCACAGCATCTCTCCCTCTTCCTTTCATCTTGTTACAAAGTAACCATGCCACTTGGAGAATGATCTTCAAAATGAACAGACTAAAAGGAGGATGAGATTGGATCAAGCAATCAGCATCTCCTGGTTTTTTAAGAAAAAAACAGTTTGCCCTTGAAATCAGATAATCTCGACTTCTCTACCTTTCAAAAATAAAATAATTAAATATTACAATTGCTACTCATCCCCGCCCCTGTACTGCCCTTTCCCACTGCTTCATATTCAAGAAACGGCCAGAGCATTCCTTTTTTGAAAGCTACTCTAACCCTTTCTCAAACGGCCTCTGAATTATTATAACTGTCATGCTAAAAAACATCGTTTCAGAGCTTAAATCACCTTTGTTTCAAAGGGCAACTTTGATTTTCTGCTATGGAAATTAGCAAAGGAGCCTTAAACGGCTGGGTTCCTCCACCTTGTAAATAAAGTACCAGACCTTCATTTGGTGAAAATGGACTCAGCTTTATTCATTTCAACAGAGTTACAGCAATACTAGGGATCAGGCCCAAAACATTTCTCTACGGAAATGTTGTCTTGCACTGAATGCTTCCTGCTCAGCTGAGGTATCAGATAATGAAGCAATTTTCTGGGTAATCTAGTTGGATTAGAACACAGGTTCCTCCTTGTTCCTATCCCTCTAAACTGCTAGCTGATATGGGGGATGGGGTAGAGAAAGAATAGCACGCTAGAGCTTTAAACCTAAAAAGCAGACTGATAAATTTGAGGTTCATTTCCTCTGGGTAAACGAGTAGTAACAACAACAACAACCCATAATAATATTGGCATTTCATCAGTAAACATCAAAGCATTTTGCAAACTAGCATTCCTCTCCTTGCACAAATGGAGAAACTGAGGCACAAAGAGACGGGATTTGGCCAAGGTCACAGAGTTGGTCAGTGGCAAAGAAAGGGACTAGACTCCATGTCAATAATTCTCAGCTCAATGACCAGTCCACTGGACCACACTCAACTCCTTAATTGCTAATCAGCAGCTCCTTGAGTCTGTGGGAAACAATATCAATTGGGACCAAGGAAAGATATGTATTTCCAAACTGTACGATTAAGAGCAAAAAGACAACAGTGGTTTGGAAATGTAGGGCCAGATTTTGTGGGCATCTTTCAGGGTGCTCCATCTAGGCTTTCTGCCCTGGAAAAAGCTTTGAATTACTTGCATAACTACAGGCATTTCTACAGCCCAGAACTCCTGTCCCCAAGATCTACAGGGGTCACTAGGGACTGAGCAATAAGGCAGTACAAGGCCGCTCAAGCATTGCAATTTTCAGTGATCATTCTGAGCTTGAAGTGCTTGCTAGAGATTTAGGTTTGAATTAGGGTCACAGCCCTCAAAACACAGTCTTCAATGCCACAGCATTAAGGGCACATCTAGACTGCCTACAGCTTTCAAAAGAAGACATGCAAATTCAGCACAAATTTGCATATCTTCGGATCCTGTTTTCGGATTTTTTTTTTTAAAGCAGTCTGGACCCAGTTCTTTCGGAAAAAAGAACCGTGTACACCTCATTTTTTAAAGAAGGATTCTTTTGAAAAAGGGTGTGGTTTTTTTCCGAAAGAATCGCCTTTAGACTGCTTTTTTTTTTTTTTCAAAAAAACTCTTCCAAAAATGGGATCAGAAGAAGATATGCAAATTTGTGCTGAATCTTCATGTCTACTTTTGAAAGCTGTAGACAGTATAGATGTGCCCTTAATGCTGTGGCATTGAGGACTGTGTTTTGAGGGCAGTCTAGGCATGCCCTAAATTAATTCCTCAAAGGGCAAGTCCAGCCCCTATCCATTGTCAGAGAGGTGAAAAGAAGTTGCAAGGGGCCAACATCCCATTATTTTTCATATGGAACAATTTATTCGAACTGGAAGAAAAGAAGCCATGGATATACCCTACTTAACTTTAGGGGTAGTTGCGACTTACATGTGCCAGGCTGCTAATACATGCCACAATCTCAGGTCCCCTATATGTGGAGTCCTGCTGGTTTTCCCGTTCGCAGGCAAGGGCTCAGAGATGATGGAACACGTCTGCTGGCTGCAGTAAAAGTCTGCTGCCCTTAACGACATTTGGTAAACTCTGAAGTTCTGCTCACGTAAGGCCAGATCAATACACCCATTATCAAAGGGACGTAAACAGAATAAAAAGCTATCTGTGTTTTAGGATGTAACCATGGCAATAGCAGAAAGCCCAAGTGTAGAAAAACAGGTTGGCCAGCTAAGCATGGTACACAGCAGACAATGCGTCTGTACTCTTCAAGTTGCAGGAAAGAAATTTTCTATTCCAGCAGAAATTTAATTCTGTAGCATTTTCCCCACTTTGAGAAGAGGAAAAACTCCATTTCCCAGCAGAAGAGAAATGCTTCCCCGGAGAGGTCTTCATTTCTGTGGCGGGCAAACGGATTCCTGGACCCGTTAAGGCCTTCCAGAATTAAAGGAGCCGTATACAAAATAATTAATTAGGTCATGATTTTCACCAGAGTAGAAAATGTTATAAACCACGCCTCACAGCATTCATAGGTATAGTAAAGCAGCAGACACAGCAAATGGATAGAGCCCATGTTAAGCACCAGTCTCTAACACAATCAGCTTGAAAATTAGAAACATTATTTTTTCTGCAGAGTTATTACTGGTACGAATGCACTGCAATTAAGGATTCTGTTTATCCCAGCTACAGGATTAATTTGGAGATTGAAACAGCCCTAAAGTAAACTCCCCACCCCACCTGAAAAATAATAATCATGGCACATATGGAAAGAGAAGTGCTCTAGAAAATGGATTCTTTACAGCAGTGTTTCCCGACTTTCTAAGCAGAGCCATCTATCCCACTTTTCCAATCTCTCACACCACCCCTGCAAACCTTCCATGTATTGTGTCTGTCTTAATGGAGCCATCATATGTATCACTGGAGTTAGTTTTTTGTGTTTGTCTACTCCACTTCCCCACACACATTTTGTAAAATGTTGACAATTTTAAGTATAATTGTAGGCACCTGGATAGCACTCACAGAAACGAATAGCACAGTTTGCCTCTGAGAATGATAGGTGCAGGCTCTCTGCAAACTCAGCCAGACATACCTCCATTGATTATGTTTGCTTTGCATTTTGAAAGCTTTCACCATACCGTAACACCTAAGAAATTACTTGGGAAAACATGGAAACTCAGACTTTGAAGAACAGCTAAGCGGTCTGGTCACTCTCCTGGCTAATCCTGCACAACCACCAGAATCACATATTTAGCACTTTGGGAAACATTGTGTTATAGACAGGAAAACAGAAAAAGAATGATTAAAAAAGGGATAAAGAATAAGACAGAGAATATTTTATTGCTTCCATAGAAATTCATTATACGCCCACATCTCGAATACTGCATACAGATGTGGTTCCTCATCACAAAAAAAATATATGTTGGCATTGGAAAAGATTCAGAAAAGGGCAACAAAAATTATTAGGGTTTAGAATGAGTGCCATATGAAGAAAGATTAAAAAGACTGGGGATTTTCATCTTAGAAAAGAGGAGACTAAGGGAGGATATGGTAGGTCTATAAAATCATGACAGGTGTGGAGAACGTGAATAAGGAAAGGTTATTTACTTGTTTCCACAACATAAGAACTAGATGTCACCAAATAAAATTAATAGGTAGCAGGTTTAAAACAAACAAAAGGAAGCTTTTCTTCATGCAGCACACAGTTAACCTGTGGAACTCCTTGCCCAAGGATGTTGTGAAGACCAGGACTTTAACAAGTTTGAAAAAAGAACTAGATAAATCCAGGGACATTAGATCCATCAATAGTTATTAGCCAGGATAGGTGGGAATGGTGTCCTTAGCCTCTGTTTGTCAGAGGAGAGGTATCGCTTGATGATTACCTGTTTCTGTTCACGCCTTCTATGGCATTTGGCCCTGGCCACTGTTAGAAGACAGGATACTGGGCTAAATGGACCTTTGGTCTGACCCAGTATGGCCATTCTTATGTCCTTCTGTTTTTAATCACAAAAGTATCTCTTTTAGTAAAGCTATTCAATAAATATGAGGATATTGCCCATCAAATTGACTCTCTCAGGAAAGTCTGTTATGCACACCTGGTAAAAGGTAACTTCACATTCATGGTCAGACGCAAGTTTGCTGCACTGAATGACCTAACACAGTGTGGCTTCCTTCAGTGCCTGAAGGTGCTTGTAGTTGTGTTTGCTTCAAGGATACACATACAGATAAGTCTGCCTTAGTAAGAAGCTGCTTTGGCATCCACCACGTCTGGTGATCTGAAAAATGGCCAAGGATCAACAGGCTCTGGGATTGCACATTAGAAATAAGTAGCAAGTAAAGAATCCGAATCTTTGACCGAAATGCAAACACAACCAACCAGTTTCCTAAACTTTGAAACATTCTAATGAGATTTTTAAAAATTGATTTTCAGGTTTGGGCTTTTTTGCTCTTCTTAGCGTTGTCAGTCACTGCAAAAGTAATAACACTGGGGGAAAATAAAATAAAGGGGGCTAATCACGTGGCATTCCCAGCTTAATTTTGCAGACGAATAGGAGGTTTTAACATGGTTTTGATGAGCATCCAAATGTCTGAGTGTTCATTTGTTATGAATCTCAACCTTCTCAGCATTGCTAAACAGCTATTCCCCCCAGTGTGTCCAGTTGCTAGAAAATGAGCACTTCCTTTTGTGAGTCCTGCCAGATGCGACCCACGTGTGAGGAAGTAGGAGGGGCAGGGAGGGGGGCAAAATCAGGTCACCTGACTTCAGAAATTAAAATCTAAGGGGCACATGACATATCTGGGGGAATATGCAATACCCCCCCGCCCCATGCCTTATCTATCCCTGCACCCAGGGGCGGCAGCTATCCTAGGCGTGGGAAGGCTTTGCCTTCCCAAACTGCCAGGCATGGCTCTGCCCACACTCCACCCCCAGAACAGCTACTGTAGATGTACTGGGGACAGTGTTGCTGCCCCCAGTACCCACCCTACCCGTGGTCGAGTGACAGGGAGGTTGGGGCCACATGCCCTTCTCTCCCCCCAGTGCTCCAGAACCGAGGAGGGCTGGGCTGCTCGCCCTCCCATAGTGGTGGGGATGGAGTCTGGGCAGAAAAGGTGGGGTTGGGGGCAGAGCTAGGAGCCTGCCTCCCCTAGCCCTACCTTCACCCACCGCCTATGCTTGCACCGGTTCTATTCCCACTCAGGCAAACTATTTGAGATGAAATTGTGTGGCCTGTTTTATGTAGAAAAGCAAAATTAGGTGATCCTAGTGGTCCCTTCTGGTCTTAAACATCTATTAATCTTCAAGTGCCAGGACTCCTGCAAAAGATGCCAGGTGGGAGCCACAGAAATAGATATAGTAAACCATTATAAAAATGCTTAGAACTATTGCCATGTGATACTGCAAAATCACTATAATGGGATAAATTTGCTAACAATAAGAAAATTAAACTTCCATCTAATTAAGGAGTTTCCCTTATTATGATTTTACTTACACTGTCTTGGGGTATAATAAGCAGATCCTAAAAAACTGGCAGTACTTACCACGAGGGGAAATGCAAGCTATGGTGCTCATTTGACGCTGGGTTGAAAGAGTTACCAAGTTAATACAGCGTTCCTGTCTGCGAATCCTTTGCAATGCATATTGGGGTCCTTTGGGTTTTGATATGGTTTCTAACGTTTACTAGTGAAATGAAAGACAGTGGGCAGGAAAGCTTTAACAAGAAGTGAAATTAAGTCTTGTTCCAGTGCGGGTTAGAACACACTATGAATAGGTCACATATATCATGAAAAACAGCCATGAAATATATGAACTTTCAGCCATCCAGAGACTGATTAATGATTCAAATAACCAATCTCTCTCACATAATAGCTCTTAGGGAACATTACAGACACAGACCCCATTCAACAGCTTAAACTGGGCTCTATATCAAGCAAATGTATGCAAAACTGCAGGGTAGCCGCACACACAAAGTCAAAGTAATATTCCTATCAGGTCTCCTGTTTTAAGCTGTTTCGGAGGCCTGGAATTTTAAAAGCTCAGATTTGCAGGTTTCAAAACTGCTCGGGAAGAAGCTTTGTTTTATTAAAATGCTCAGAGGGGAGTTCTCTAACGAGAAGTAAGACTAAAGTCCTGACAACTTGTGTTCATTAAGGTGCTTTTCAACAGAGCAGGGGTCTTATATCCTCTGCATATGGCCTCAGCTATGTAAGAACTATATTCTAACAGCCTACAAATGTGTTCCCCTGCATGGTCACTCAGATAAAAGTATCAGAGGGGTAGCCGTGTTGGTCTGAATCTGCAAAAGCGGCAAGGAGTCCTGTGGCACCTTATAGACTAACCGAAGTGTGGGAGCATAAGCTTTCGTGGGCAAAGACCCACTTCGTCAGATCACATGCATCTGACGACGTGGGTCTTTGCCCACGAAAGCTTATGCTCCAACACTTCGGTTAGTCTATAAGGTGCCACAGGACTCCTCAGATAAAAGTGTCATCTTTCCCTGTGTGATTTTGTGTACTCTTATATCAGCTGCATTGCTCCTCCCTGAGGGTGGATGCCCTGGCCAAGTTTTGGAAAGTGTAGCAACAGGAATACAGGCTGGCTGTAAGAAGCTGTAGAAAACCTGGTCCGCAGGGTCATCTAGGACTTTGATTGTGACCATGGACTTGGTTTGCATCTTCCTATGCAGACTTATGCACGGCCACAAAGTAACAGCCCCTATTTTACAAGTATTATTCCTGCTCTTTGCAGGAAGAGAATTCACGAGCAGGCTGAGGGTTGGGCTGATCCTAGCCACATACTGATGTTGAATTTGCAGAATATTAAAGCATTACCAGGGAACCATCCAGTCTGTGTCTAGGCACATGTCTGAGTTTGGTTCACTGTTTGGCAAGAATTTTTCAGTCCTCTGAGATTAAAAATTCTGGGTGAGGATTTCTTTCTTTGGCTACATCTTCACTGCGAGTTTTTTCAGCAGAAAATATGCTAATGAGGGACTCATTAGCATGAGTTGCAATCTCATTGGCATATTTTCTGCCGTTTCTTTTTGCACAAGACTTTTCTGCGCAAAAAGAAGCAGTGTGGACTTTTTTGCGCAAAACGGGGGGGTTGTGCAAAAAGAAAACATCTACACTGCTGCTTTTCGCGCAAAAACGGATGGGGAAAAATATGCAAATGAGATCATTAGCATATTTTCTGCCACAGAAACTCGTAGCGTAGACGTAGCCGGGTCTATGTAAGCAGGGAGGAGGAAAGACTTAGGTGTGTTTATGTAAATACACTTTGCTCCTGCTCTGCTTACATATTCAGAAGAGGAGCCCTGTCAAAGTGATTAACTTTGGCTAGTGTTAGGTACAAATTACTTTAGTACTGAATGCCCAGGGAGTGAAATATAGTTATCAATGCGATAATTATTGTGGAAATACAGGTACGCAGGGTTGTGCTTAATGTGTCCCAAATGAGGAGACCAACTTCAGTTGAAAGAACCTTGTTAAACCAAGGACCCTGTGAAAGTAAGAGAGGTAGGGACAGCTCTCTCAGCCAGGAGGCTACACACCCTCGCCCAGGGTCCTCCCTAGACCTGTTCCTCCCCACCGTTCAAAGAACAGAGGGAATAGACATCATTAGGAGCTGCTTTGTTATGTCAAATGCTCAACCACAGCTGAAATCAGTGGTGGCAGGACTGTGTTTCTGCCCTGCCCAGGAAGAGCTGAAAATTACTAAGGGAGGGATGAAGTGGCTTTTGCCCACGAATGCACTGTTAATCTCTAATTTAGGGTACGTCTAGACTACAGGCTTTTGTCGACAGAGGCTTTGTCGACAGATACTGTCGACAAAGCCTCTGTCGACAAAGAGCGTCTAGACTACAGCCAGTTCTGTTGACAAAGCAAGCCGCTTTGTCAAAATGGGAGTGTAGACACAAAGGACAGTGTAGATGCAATAACGCCTTCTGTTGACAGAACTCTGTTGACAAAAGGCGTTATTCCTCGTAGAATGAGGTTTACCGCCGTCGACAAAACTGCCGAGTTCTGTCGACAGAACTTGGAGGTAGTGTAGACGCAGGTATAGTTTTGTCGACAAAAGTCTACTTTTGTTGACAAAACCCTGTAGTCTAGACACACCCTAAAGTGCCACAGGACTACTCATTGTTTTTAAGGAACGGATGGGCAGAGGTCAAAGCAGAGAGACAGGAGACAGCCAGTGGGTGAACAAGACGCTACTGAGATGAAGAGGCTCATGGAGCACCCAGGAGGGTGGTGGCAGAGATATGCAAGGAGCGGCTATCAGGGAAGCTGATGGAAAGGCACAATGAGAGCAGCGAACAAGCGGACAGCTGGCCCACAGTGGGGGCTAGCAGAGAGGGGCCATGAGTGAATGCTCAAGTAGTGGCCAGGGAGGAAAGGTGCATGCTACAAATGCACTTCTGAATTATGTGGGTCTGCACTGACCAAGGACAGTCATTGTGAATGGGGTGAAGAGAAGGGTCAGGCACATGAAAGGAACTTTGTGTTAGTGGACTTAAGAACCTGAGGGGGAAAGGACACTGGCCAACGGACTTAGGGGTGGGGCTTCTAGTTATGATTTATGTTTATGAACCTTGTTTGTGGTGTTTTCCCAAATGAATGCTGAGTTACTTCCCTCCTTTCATTAAAAGTTTCTTCTCTACACTCTCTGCTTGCAAGTGGGGAACCATTGCTTCTCAGAGGCACTAGGGGTGGTGTGTAAATTTGCAGGGTTTTCGGGTGGGGACTCAAACCAGTTCCAGGTTGTATCAATGAAAAGGGACCTCCAGATATTGAACCTGGTCCTGGTTGCAGCTGGTTGCACCTGGCAGAAGGATTATATTAAACACAAGAGTTTAGGCCAAATTAATCTCTGAACTAGCTCCATTAACTTCCAAGGAATGACAATGTATAGGCGCTTGCCCCACTGTTGTTCATTAGAGATGGTGGACAAATGCTTAGCATTCTTCATTAAAAATGGGGGAAATAATGGGTGGGGGGTTTCAGCATGAAAGCAAAAAAAATCCTAAAAAAATGTAACGCCATTTTCAGTCATTTTTTTCATTTTTCAATAAACATTTTCAAACGCCTCGTTTTGGGAACCAAACATTTTAACCCTAGAAATCGGCACATTTCAGTTTCCAGGTTTCCAATCTCTAGCCAAAACATTTTGACCATTTGTGGCTGAAAAAAAGATGTTCTGTTTAAAACACTTTTCACAAAAATACTGACCAGTTCTAGTGTAAATCCAACTTGCTGTTTCTTTCCAAGGGGAACACGATACCCCTAACTGACAGCAGTGAGAACTAGCAAAGCCACTTCCTCAGGCCCATAGCTACTCTACCATCCAAAGGATCCTCAGCTAAATCTAAGCTGGGGGCCGCACGAAAAGGAGCCTGAGGGAAGGGTACAGCAGTTCAAGTGCTAACCTCTGAATCAGGAAACTCCCCTCACTTTCCTGTTCTCACGGGAGCCGACAGCCTCTGTGGGGTCCTGGTCGGGGGGGGAGGCGGCACTGTGCTTCCAGAAGGGGTGGAGCTTCAGGTGGAAGGGGTGGGGCCAGGGCAGCCATCTCTCAATGCCACCTGGCGTATGGTGTTGCCTCCCCGCCCACCAGCCCTCAGAGCTGCACAAAGTGTACAACGCAGCACTCCCACAGTGGCTGCTGCGACCAGGCCACTTTGAATTACCGGGACCTGAGGCAGCTGCTCCCATTGTTCCCCCCCCTTTTCGGTCACAAACTTTTTGTCTGACATTGGAGTCGTCTTTCCGTGCCTCAATTCTCCAGCTGCAAAATTAGGATAATAGCGCTTCCCTCTCTTCTGTGGTGTTGGGAGCTGCTCAGACGCTCTAGCCACGAAGTACCGAAGACAGAGGCGTGGGATGGATGCCTGCAGCTGGATACTCCCAGCATGCTGAGGTGGGCCTCAATCCCTCCTTTCTTCCAGCTACCACACCAGAGAACCAGACAGTGGATGTTATCAGAGCCATGACAGCGGTTTTATGCCACCCGGGAATTCTCCTACACAAAGGTTACCATCCTCTGACTCATTAAGTCTGCGTTACAGCAACACTTGTGACTCTATCACTGTACCAGCCCCAGGCACCCAGATTGGGGTCAAGCATTTGGCTCTAAATATCTTCCAAAACAAACAGCTCCTTTGTTTCAAAAAGCCCTCAAAGTGACTTTGCTGGTTGCACTGCTCCCGTCTCTTCATTTGCAAGTCCAATCCCTGACAGAATTGAGTTATGAATGGGGTACGAGTTCCCTCTTCTCCTCAGTGGGGTGGAGAGCAAATCAAAATGGATGGGCTGATCCTGGACAGTTTCACTCGCCTTCCTCCCCCGCTTCATTTATTAGCATTCAAAATGGTTTGAGTAGGAGTGCAAATTAGTTTTTGAGCTGTGCTATGAAATATTCTCCACTTTGCTGCTATGATACAGAAGGGTTGGGGAAATCTGAGAGCGTGCGTGTGTCAGCGGTGGAAATATTGAGCAGAAAACAATTGCTTTCAGACATTCAAATGTTAGATTAGATAATAGCCTTTGCAGGCTCATAGCGTTGCAAACTTAAGTGTGCAATTTTGACACAAAAACCCTGCAAAGTCTATTATTATACTTTATTTGCCGGCCGTACAGTATCACATTGATGATAATACTAACAACATCATTTCAGGAGACGAGTGGAAGGGAGCCTAGAAGACTGACAATTTGCTGGCCTGACAAAAGGAAAAATTATGTCAAACTCCAGCATAGTATGAGCACCAGGGAGAGTGGCTCTGTTTTTCTTATTGAAGTCGTCTACTGAGGAAAGTAGCGTCGAGTGGGGTGATGGTGGGAGATCATTAAAACAACGTTGTCATTAGAGGTAGCTTTATGCAGCAAAACATGGAAGCAGGTTTCATACACAGGTCACTTAACTCCTTGTACAGTGACTCATCTACCCACTGGGGGACACAGTCTACCCCCCAAGATAAATTCTTCCTTTATAATTGGTGATACTGGAAAACACAGATCCGGATTTCCACCTGGTGCCAGTGTCCATGATGAACAAGGAAAGCTGGGTTTATATCTACGGGGCCACCACAGTGTTCTTCTCATAATCTCAACATTATATCAGCAGATTTTTCCAGCATCAGGAGGCCACTGTAAAATATTCTTCCATTTCCATTTTCAGGGTGGGCAAAACATTAGATCTTTGATGGTGACCCCTTTAGATGCTGTCTCACCTGAAGCCTGGCTGGGAAAAATTAGTTTGGATGACAATTAAACTATCTTAACTGAACCAAGCACACCTAGGGATTGTCTACACTAGGAAATTATTTCAAAATAATAGCACCCAAAATAACTATTTCAAAATAGCGTATCCGCACTATGGGCAAGCTTTGAAATTAGTCTGAGGCAGGCTCCGTTAATGTGCACACGCTACTTTGACTTAAAGCCCCAGGAAGCACTGGGGTGAAATTAGTTTGAATGACTCTGGGGAGTTGTTATTTTGAAATAGTAGCACCAGAGCATCCACGCGACTGCTGTTTTGAAATAGCTATTTTGAAAATAGTGTTATTCCGCATGGAAAGCAGGAGTTATTTCAAAATAACCAGCCCATTATTTTGAAATAATGGGGTTGGTAGTGTGGACATTCCACTTATTTCGAAATAAAGGCTACGAGACAGGGTTAAGAGAGCAACCAAAGCATTGTCAGAAGAACAGGGATGTCAGAGCATGAAAAGTAAGCAACTATCAGACTGGTCAGCAGAATGGCAGTGGCCAAAAAGCTGCCATAAATAGCTGGAGCAGCAAAGAGACGATCTTACAGAGGAGAAGACAGTAGAATACAGAGGAACAGGGTCTACACTGGGGGTGTGTCTAGACCAGTTGTCTCTAACGCGGTGCCCGTGGGTTCCTTGGTGCCCTCTGGGCCATTTATGTGCGCCCACCAAACAATTTGGGCCGGCCCCACCCCGGGCGCATGACACATGCGCTGTGCTGGCCCCAGGTGCATGGGCGGCCCCTGCCCGGGGTCGTGGCGCATGCCGGCCCTGCCCCCGGGCACCCGGCAGCCCCAAAAGGTTGGGGACCACTGGTCTAGACTATGGGGAGGGGGGGGAGTCGAAAAAAGTAGCCTTTTCTCAAAAGAACTTCACCTGCGTCTAGACTGCAGCCGCATTCTTTCGAAAGTAAATGGAAAGAACGTGGCAGGTTTTTCGATCACGGTAAACCTCATTTTACAAGGAATAACGCCTTTTTTTGAAAATACTCTTTAGAAAAAAGGCACTACTGAATGCAAACTGTGCTTCTTCAAAAGAGAGCATCTAGATTCTCTTTCGAAAAAGCAGCCCGCTTTTTTGAAAAATCTGTGTGTAGTCTAGACGCTTTCTTTTGAAAGAGGCTTGTAGTCTAGACATAACCTAATATGCCTACCCCACATTGATAACCTAGACTCCAACTAAGGTTTGAGCACAACTCTACCTGCAATCCACAAACAGAACTTTCTGAATAAAGACAGCAAGCCCTCAGCAAGCCCTAGGGCCCCACCGGCAGGCAGAAAAGTACGAGTCCCACTCTGACATGGGTCCAAGCTACATCAATTTACAGTGAGGATACAACTTAAGCAGCATACCCAAGCCAGAAGGTCTGCATAGTGCAATAGGGGCATGTTAACACAATTGTGAGACCAGGATCCAGCAGTTGTAAATCCAAATTTACAACGCAGTGTGAAGGCTCAAGAATGGGCTTGGAGACACTGAGGCCACCAGAATGAATCCCAAGGACCCAGCTTTCCAATGCCGTGTAGTATCAGGTTTTAAAAGAGGAAGGAGGAGGGCCACAGAGAAGAGAGAACATTTGGGGAACGCCTACCCCACACTGAAACGCTGACACGAGAGCAAATCTTTTAGAAAAGCATTCAATCTTGACTGAAAAATTGCTAGTGATAGAAAATCCACCACAAACCTTGGTAAATTGTTCTCATGGTTAATTACTCTCGCAGTTAAAAATGTACACCTTATTTCCAGCCTGAATGTGTCTAGCCATTGGACCGTGTTAGACCTTTCTCAACTAGATTTAAGAGCCCATTATCAAATATCTTTTCCCCAGGCAGGCACTTATAGACTATAATCAAGTAACTCCTTAACCTTCGCTTTGTTAGGCTATAGATCAACCTCCTTGAGTCAATCACTGTAAGGAATATTTTCTAACCCTTTAACAATTCTTAGGGCTCTTCTCGGAACCCTGTCCGGTTATCGGCCTTCCTGAATTGTGAACACTAGAACTGGACACAGGATTCCAGCAGCGGTCGCACTAGTCTCACCAGCTCTAGTAATAGATGCAATTTAAGAACATGAGGAATAGCCTGCCCTGCAAATGTAGTACACATGTCACATAAAGTCCAAATTCATCCTTCTCCCCATGGCTACTTCTAGCCCCCACTCTACATTGGGGTGGGGAACATTTTTGGTGGGTTGGGGACGGCTGACCCACATTCCCCTTTCATATTCTCCTCCCCAAAGCTTGAGGGGCAGCCTAGTAGATTTTGTGGGTTCAGCCCCATGAGGCAGCAGCAGGGGGGCAGGAAGTGGCTGGAGCACACCAGCATGGGCTCCCCAATGTGGAGGGAGGGGCCTGCACCTTGCGGGCCAGATCTAGGGATGTTAAATATCGATTAATTGATTAGTTGAGTAACCTCACAAATTCTTATCGGTTAGTCGACTATTCTATAGTCCCCGGGGGTGGGTCCAGCAGCCAGTGTGCTTGGGCCCCACTCCCAAGGAGCCCCCTGCAACTCTGCACTGCTGCCTCTGTATCAGAGGCAGCAGCATGGGATGCCAGGCGGGAGCTAGTACGTGAGAGGAGCCAGTTTAAAAACCAGCTCCCCTTGCAAACCAGGTGCCTGTCACTCTGTGCTGCTGCCTCTGATAAAGAGGCAGCAGCACAGGGTGGCAGCAGCCCCTGTCTGGGGTGTGTGTGTCTGAGCTCCCAGACCTGGCGCAAGCCGGAACTGAGCTGGGCTTCCTGCCTGACTCCTAATACAATTTAAATGCAGAGCCGCAGCAGGAGGAGGTCCTGGACCCATTGCAAACCAGGACTGAGCCAGGCTACTAAAAAAATTGCTGTGGGGGGAGGGGAGGAAAATGCGTGCAGTCTATAGCACTTACTGATACGTTTTTTCTTATTGGTTAATCGACTACGCTATCACATCCCTAGCCAGATCCAGGCAAGCCAGGGGTTGCATCCAGCCCCCAGACCTGAGGTTACTCATCCCTGCCCTACATCCCTTTTCTTCTGGAGAGTCACTCTCGCCTCTTATGTGCCTCACAGGAGTATCGAGTCATCTGCTTCAGTGTGTCATTAAAACCCTGTTAACCCATTACCAGCCACGTCAACACAGCGATGTTTGTAGTTTTATTGATTGCATGCCCAAGTAGCAAACCAATATATCGCTTGGAAAACGTGCAGTGAAGGTGGAAAAACATGTTTTGTCTTTGAGACAAAAATGAGTCATAAGTTTTTTCAGAGCCATAAAAAGTGACATAAAATCTGCAGCATCTCTTTGTTTCTTCCTTCCCTGGGCCACTTTGCAATATTCTGTTTACTCGTCTCCAATCTCTGTTTGACCTCTTCCCACATAACTAGTTATTAGTTTCAGTGTCTCTGGCTAGCAGGTGTTGAGTAGCATTCAGGGTTTAATTTTTGGAGGCATAATGTCAAAAATATATATGGAAAACTTGGGGCCAGGGATGGTGCTTTGCAATCATTTGTGAAACACAAGTGGTTTGTTTATGAACAAAACCTAATTACAAGCAGGTGTCTCTGGAATGTGACATTCTTTCAATGTGCATGCCTAAAGCAAAGCGAAGATGGCTGCCACTGAGACTGACCGGCAAGGAAACTGGGACTGGAAGCCAGAAAGGAAGACTGTGACTGGATAAGGCTGTGAGGTGGCAAATTTAGGACTGGAGGGGCAAGCGGAATGGGACAAGAGAACTCCTGGCAAAGATGGCTGGAAAAGAGTCAAGGGTCTAACGAGTGGGGAATAACTAAGACGGGGAGCCCAGGGATGGAGACAGGCACCAAGAGCCACAGTGAGAGGAAGACTTGGACTGGGATAAAGAGCCTGGGAGTGTAGAGAGTAGGACTCACTAGGTGAGGATGTTGGAGTTGACACTGTACGCCATATTCTTCAGAGTGATATTTTTATGACATGATTATGGCATAATTATAATTCACTTTGTACAAGATGGGTCATGAGAGGTGACACTGGAACAATTATGATGCGCTTCATAGGCTTATCCTATTTGTATGTACGTGAAATTTTCGTTATTAATATTGACTATGTATCTGTAGTTCACATGTAGTCCCACCTGGGTGACATTCACAAGGCAAGATGCTTCCAATTTCAATAGCTTGTTATGAAGACCCATTAGGGAAAATAATAGGCCTTAGGAGAAGCTTGTCCCTCATCTAGTGAGCCTTACTATGGACGTTTCGGCCAGCCTGTAAGTAATGACTTCTATGCCTCCACAAGGGCTTACGACCAGCCCACACAACTCTGGACTCCATTTTGGGGGCCTGTATTTTTCCACTCTGGGCCCGGAACCGTTGTTGGAACAAAAGGTTCCCACCATCTGCTAAGCTATATAAGGCAGAGTGTGACACCATCTGTTGTTCTTGAGTCATCCATAACTCAACACCTGAAAGAAACTCCATAAGAAAAGGACTTGGAACAGGGGTGCAGAGCCAAAGGTGCAAAGCAAGTGCAGCTTGTACCTAGAGAATCTGTGAGCCGGTTTGTTTTATCAGTCAGCATGAGAGATTGTTCATTCATGCCTATCCTACTAGTATGTGCAATTTTGTTTCCATTTTGGTGTAGTTACTAGGTAATCTGCTTTGATCTGTTTGCTACGCACTTAATCTATCTTTCTGTAGTGAATACACTTGTTTTATATTTTAACCTCAATCCGTATACCTTCAAGTGAAGCGTCTAAAGGAAAAATTTCAGCTTAGTTATCACAAAGGTTCAGGTTCCTCTCCACATTGAGGGAGGGGCAGACATATTCCTGAGCTCGCACTGCCCAGATCCCTGTGCTGTGCAAGATGGTATAATTTTGGGTTCATACTCCAGAAAGGAATATGCCTGGGAAGCTGGAAATTGGCTGGGGTCTGTTGTTTACACTCAGGTATCTGCTGTCATGTTGGGTGATACCAGGGCCTGGGTGAGGCTGTTTGGGTCCCCAGTCCAGCTGTGTGTCTTCAAGGGGCACAGCAGCTCCCACAGCTCCCAGACTGCACATCTGGGGTAAAACTGGCCACAAATGGGATGATGACAAATGGTTGGAGTGAACGGGGGAGGCAGAGACAGAGACAGAACAGGGACAGTTTGGGTAGGCCTCGGGTAAATAGATTTAGCTTGGGCAAAACAGAAGCAGATGGGCTGGCGACCAGTAGAGAATACACCTCTCCCAAATCTACCATGGAACCTGAGTTTCCCCATGCCTATGTTGTCAGCGCATGGCTATGAAACTCACTGTCAAAGCAGCCCTCTAGTGCTGGCCCACGGAGAATAACAACCTACTACTACCTACTGCTATCAGCTACTCCCTTAGGGAATGTCTACACTTGCAGCCTGATTTGAAATAGGGCTGCAAATGTAGGCATTCAAAATTGTAAATCAAGCCCGGGATTTAAATATCCCATGCTTGATTTGCATCTTCCTGGCCGGCGCCATTTTTTGAAATTTACAAGTCCAGAATAACTGCCCGCGTCTACATGCGTCAGTGAAACGGGTGTTCGAAATAAAGCCTGATTTCAAAATACCTGTTAAACCTCATTGCAGGAGGAATAACAGGTAGTTCAAAATAGGGCTTTATTTTGAACGCCCGTTTCACTGATGCGTGTAGACACGGGCAGTTATTCCGGGCTTGTCAATTTCAAAAATGGTGCCCGGCCAGGAAGATGCAAATCAAGCACTGGATATTTAAATCCTGGGCTTGATTTGCAATTTCGAATGCCTACATTTGCAGCCCTATTTCAAATTAGGCTGCAAGTATAGATCTACCCTTAGTTCAATCCACAGAGGTGCATACTAGGGGTCGAAATGTTCCAGTCCATTTGGTGTCAATAAGATAGATGCCTCTTGAAGGCAACCACTTGCAGGGTTTAAGAGCCCAGAATTCAGGCTAAGCTGGGAATATTTACTTTGCTATTTTTACCCCGTCACAGAAGGCTCAGAAACTCAATGCTGAGCATTGTTTGGCTTGTTTGCTTGCTTGTTTTGTGTAATATTGGCATGCCATAATTGTATGCTCCTCCTTTGGTGGATGACTATGCACAGCGGCAATTGAAACGAACAGGAGCTTTTCGCTGAATTGACAAGGCGCTATATAATGCTAAGTACTATGAAAAATCAAGGATTAAGCATCTCTAATTGCACACCCAAAATTACTGGATGCTTTTGACATTAATCCCTGTGTGCTTCAGTTCCCCATCTGTAAAATGGGAATAATCCCAATACATCAGCATGTAAAGCACTCCGTTACTATAGTGATGAGCTTCCTATAAAAGCTCAGGAGGAAATTAATAAATCTGTCATCAGAGCAGGGTATGAATGGCGTGCAATAAAGCCTGGGGCCACACACAGAACAATGAGAATAAAGCAAAATATTGAATAGCTGCTTATTCAATGAACACCATCCATCCTGAGCATTGAATGAGGCAAAAAACAGCCGGTACTGCTGTAACTGCAGACTGTGACACAATGCATATGCACAAAAGGGCTGAATTAATGCTCCATGGGCAGCCTGAGATGGTTTTTAAGTGTGTGGATTGATTCCTCAGGAAAGGAGCTGGCCTGGTGGTTACTAAGGCCAACTCTACACTTGGGGGAAATGTTAAACTAAGGTCTGCAACTCCGGCCAGCAAGTAGCATAGCTGGAGTTGACGTACTGTGGTTTGCGATACCTCAGCATCTCCACTGCGGGAGTTTCATGGTAGAAACTTTCCCATTGGCTCCCCTTACTCTTCCTGCTTCAATGAAGTACCAGAGATGAGAGGTGCTCAATGCGCAGCCTATTTAGCAGACCTTTCTAAATCGATTGATCCCCACAGTGCCAATCGCCTTGTAAGTGTTGACAAGGCCCTCGGCAAAACAGGTACAATGCAGGGAGCAGCAGTAGCTTCTGCCTGCTACCCTGCCTGCATGTCTCAGTGTCGCCTTGGAGGCTACTGCTGGCAGTGGGAGGGTACTTTGATCTCCACAACCCATTCAGGTCATCTGACCTGATGCCACAAAGTAGTTAAGCATGCTCAGTAGCTCTCCCGATGCTAGGTGTATGGCTAGTTTACTCCATCCTTAGCTTCTTCACAAAGTATTTTGGGGCTTTGAGGTGTGGCCACTACAGGTTGAACTGGGAATTTCATTTCCCCACAAGCCACTAAGGAGCTGTTGAAAAATGATTCAGGGTCACTAATGAATGGATCAAAGTAAGTGATCTGGAGGATACAAGCTTCCTAGCCTGTTGCAGTTCCTGGAGCCATTCAGTCCCCCTGTAAAGACAGTCTGTCGAACTGGGATTCAAAATGGGTGAGGATAAAGTCGTGTTTTGTGTATTCAGAACAGCACGCAAGAGACAGACACCAGAGGTCACTGGTGATAATGTAGCAAGATAACTGGCACCTTAAAAGACAGTGGGCCAGCTCAGACTGCAGGGCTTGCTAAAGAAAACCACTTCTGACTTCAGGGCAGGAAGGCAGTTGGGGATCCTCTTCAAACTCCCCCATGCCAGAGTCAAAGCTAGAGAGGCAGGCAGGCCGGGGAATGAAGGAGGGTGAGTTTGCTGATGTCCCCAGGGCTAAAAGCTGGAACCATACCTAGGAATGAAACAGGTTAGAGAAGTCCTGGCATTGGCTACTGTCAGAAGACAGGATATTGAGCTAAATGGACCTGTGGTCTCACCCAGTTTGGCCACTCTTAGGTTCTTATGACGGAGGCCTGGTGAGAGACAAAGCTGCATTGCAGGTCTGCAATGTGGTGAGAGACACTGGAGCTGTATTTGGAGTGTCGATGGGCTCTTGGGACAGGAGAGAAAGAACGTCTGACTTTGGCTGTGCTGGGGGAACCGCAATGATGGTTATGGGGCATTTGTAATAAACGAACTTACTAAGGACTATTCATGAGTGGCAAGCTGGGGCAGGGTTATTGAGGAACTACAGAAGAAAGGAGGAAACTGAGGCAAGCTCACTGATCATGCCATGGCCCGCACAGGAGTGTGCCCAGGTAGGCCCCACTGTATCATATAGGGTGGAAAATGCAGGCAGGCATTTGGCCCCTGGCGAGAGAGAAATCGAGAAACTGAAGGACCGTCTCTGGGACACGAAGGCTAGCGTGGGAGGGAGCCACGCTCTTACAAGTGACTCCAGTAAATGCTTAGATAATCTGGGATCATATCATGCCAAATCCCGCTGCAGCTATGCCAGTGTGTGTGTGTGTGTGTGTGTGTGTGTGTGTGTGTGTGTGTGTGTGTGTGTGTGGGCATGCGTGCATGTGTCAGAGAAAGCAAGAGAAAACGCTAGAACTGCTTCACTTAGTCCCATGTCACTCGCCTCCACATCCAGTGAACTTTTTCAAAGGAAACAGCTTATCTTCCAGACTGCAGAAGACGATGAAAAATCCTCCTAAATTGCAATATTTAAAGAGCTGCTTTATGTTGTGATGGCAGCTAATTTTCCTTAAATGATTTAAGGAAATGAATACATCTAAAGGGGCTGCACCAAGCTGTTACAGGATAGCGACATGGAGCTGAACTTCCTTTGCTTTACACAATCCAATCTCTTAGGGGCAGCTCCCCATGACGGATCTTGGAAGAGACCGATTTTTATGCTTGAGGGCTTGTGGAGTGGGAGGGATTGGGATAATTTTCTAATGCTTTTTTGGGGGGGGAAAGGGGATGGGAGGGTGAACCTTATTTTGCATTTTATTCCAGTTAATTTTCTTCTGATTTTTGTTTGGTTGTTTTGATTTATTGAGGAGGAGGAAGAGCAGGAAGGTTAATATTATTAATATTATTTTACATGGTAATTCCCAGACATGTTACAATTTGACAAGAATAGGAAAGAGACTACAAACTCTTTTGTCTTTCTGAGTAGCCAGAAACGTGCGCACCTCATTATAGTATCTGGGGGAGAAGGGAAAATTTACACATACTTCAGATTAAGCAATTCCAAGGTTTGTGGTGGCTGCCAACCCAGAGGGCAAGATGGGGCCAGCCTGAATGAGTACCAATAAAATCCATCCATGCTATAGCTGAAAGGCCCACATGTGATCTCATTTTCTCCCTTTGAGACAAATGGCAACTCTTCTCTCTTGCTTTTTTTCCTAGCCCTGTGCTTGCTGTCAGGCCATGCAAACATTGACTGGCTCAGCCCCCAATGATGTCAGATCTCCACAGGTTGAGGGCCCCGTGTGAAGGAAATAGTTTTATCCAAAGGCAATTTCATGGTGCTGCTGCTGACCTCAGCTAGGAACACGACTGATACGGACACCAGCTAGTGACCTTTCCCCAGTCAGCTTCCCATTAGATCTGAGGTCCTCTTTATCCCTGGGAGGAACAATCTTTTCGGATGAGGCAGCTTGCAAGCCCTTGGCGTCAAGAAGGAACAGATTCGGGTTGCTCTTTGGAATAGAAAAAAAGAGAGAGTGAACTATGCTACCAGGACAGCTTCTTCCTTCACTGTCATTCCTTTTAATCTGTGCTCCTGCAGCAGCACCTCAGCGCCTCTGTCAGAGGCTAGCACCGTGTTAAGCCAGGCACGGCACAAACACAGAATTCAAAGGTGCCTCCAAAAGCTCTCAAGCTAAAGAAGTTCTTCTTGCAGGGGAATTCCACACCAGAGTAACAATCTTCTTCACAAAGGACCTCTAAATGGCTACTTCTACATGGACATTCTCATATGTCATTTTGGGTATGGGGTGCACTGGTAAGCCATGGGGTTAAAGGGAGAAGCTAGCACTCTAGTCACAGACTTCAGGTATCAGTCCCCACGGTTGGCTGTGCACGCAGGACACCAGTGTGCGACATTTGAAATGGTTATCCCACATGTGGAGCCAACCATCTCTTCAGTTTCTTCTCTGATCTGGACACAGTTAAGTCCGAAGCAGAGGGGAGGAAGGGTGGGTGCTGGAGCACCCACAGGGACAACCATCTTAAAGAACTCCAGTTACTGCACCAGGTGAGTAACACTTACTTACCTGCCTACACTTTGAGGAGTGTCCCTGTGGGTGCTCCACCTTTGGGGATTATGAAGCAGTAGTCGTGCTCAGTGGTGGGTGCATCGGAGGATGTGAATCAGTGACCAAAAGTATTGTTCAGCCAAAACGTGTATCAGAGTCCGCAAAGGACCGAATGGCATAACATTGCGTGAACGTGTGCACCAAGGCCCGAGGGGAAGCCGTGCAGATTTCCTTTGTTGATACACTCTGGAGGAAAGCTGCTGCTGATGCCATCGCCTTTGTGGAGTGAGCCCATATGTTGGACAGGGGCTCCTTCTGGAATATAGTATAGGCTAGGTGTATACAGCCTGAAATCCTTTTGGATAGTCTTTCTTTTGAAATGGGTAACTCTTGTGACCTTTCTGTAGATGAGACAAAGAGTTGTGGCACTTTGCGGAAGGATTTTTGGCATTGTAAGTAAAAAGCGACTGCCATGAGGACATCCAGGGTATGCAATGCGACTTCCCTGTGGTCCTTATAGGGTTTTGGGAAGTAGACAGGTAAATATATGGGCTTCTTGCAATGGAATGAGTAAGTACCTTAGGGCATGTCTACACTAGCCCCTTAGTTTGAACTAGGGAGGCTAATGTAGGCATTCAAAGTTGCAAATCAAGCCCGGGATTTAATATCCTGCACTTGATTTGCATCTTCCCGGCCGGTCGCCATTTTTGAAATTTACAAGTGCGGACTAACTGCCCGTGTCTACATGCGGCAGGGACCCGGTAGTTCAAAATAAAGCCCTAAATCGAACTACCTGTTAAACCTCATTCTAGGAAGAATAACAGGTAGTTCAAAGTAGGGCTTTATTTCGAACTACCGGGTCCCTGCCACGTGTGGAGGTGGGCAGTTAGTCCGGACTTGTAAATTTCAAAAATGGTGCCTGTCCAGGAAGATGCAAATCAAGTGTGGGATATTTAAATCCCGGGCTTGATTTGCAATTTCGAATGCCTACATTAGCCTCCCTAATTTGAACTAGTGGGCTAGTGTAGACATACCCGCAGGGAGAAACTTGGGGTGTGTTCGGAGGACCACTTTGTCCTTATGAAAAATTGTATATGGGGGTTCTGCCTTCAAAGCCCTCAGCTCACCTACTCTTCATGCAAAAGTAATTGCAACAAGGAAGGTGACTTTCACTGATAGGTGTAGCAAGGAACAGGTAGCTAGGGATTCAAAGGGTTTACCCATAAGAGCCCTGAGTACAAGACTGAGATCCCATGCAGGTGTTGAATCTCTTTGTGGAGGAAACATATTGTGTAGGCCACGGAGGAATCGTTTAGTGGAAAGGTGAGTAAAAGTGGAGTGACTCTGTAGCGGAGGGTGCAGAGTTGCAATGGCGGTGAAATGCATTTTGATAATGCGTAAGGACAGTCCAGCCTGGTGAGGGTCCAGGAGATAACGTAGTATCTGGAGCGCAGTTATGATTTGAGCACCAGACTGTAAACTGCTGCCATTTTTGTTTGTATGTTTTTCTGGTTGCAGGTTTGCGGCAGTTTATGAGGGTTTGGTGCACTGCTTCCGGATAGGCCACCTGTATGGGAGTCAACCAGCAAACATCCAGGCATGAAGATGGAGTGTGTGGATGGTTGGATGATGTATCTGCCCGTTCCGTTGGGTGAGCAGGGATCGGACTGGTGGAAAACGATGTAGTGGAAGCATGCTCATCTGCAAGAGGTAAGGATAGCAAGTTTGTCTGGGCCAAATGGGAGCCAAATCCGGTGTCTGATCCTCCTCTGTTATATCCATGTCCTCTTCTTCCTCAGATGAGCAGGAGTGAGCTGGAGACTGGGCCATAGAGATCTGGGGTTTAGGAGCCGTTAGTTGCTGTCGCAACTGCGGTGTCTGCTGTGTTCTATATGCTGCCCAAGGCTTCCAGTGAGGCCAGTTAGGGGGATGGGTGGCAGGAGCCACTGAGGTTGCTGCCACTGCTGCGTTTGCTGCGTGGGCTTGGGTAAGGAGTGTCTGGGTACATGTGTCTGAATGGGTTCCTCCTCCTCATTGTCACTCAGTAGAGGTGGTGCCGAAGCTGGTGTGGTGGAAAGGCTAAATCTTATGTATTTGGGTGCCATTGGTGCTGAACAGAGGCATTCCTGGCACCAAAGAAACCGTCAGCTCCCCTGCCATTGTGAATTGCAGCACCGGTGGAGGCGGGAGTAGAATAGGTACTGTTGAAATCCGCACCGTCGGTGCCGGTAGTCTGGGTTGGTGTGGAATGGGCTGTTTGGTATGTACCGCTGGTGCCGAATGTTTAGCCTGAGCCAACAGCCCTGCAGGAAGTAGCATCATGGCGCTCGGTTCTGAGGCTGAGAGTAGTCTTGTCAGTGCCATGGCTGGTGCTGACAACACTTTTATCCGTGTTGACATGGAGCCTTTTTGTTTCAAGTCAGTCGGTGCCTTGGAAGAGGAAGGATAGACCTTCTCCTTGGGGTCTTGGTGCTTATCAGAGCTGGCCCCATTAGCTGCCTTTATTTCCGGTACCTTAGATGTTGTAGGTGCTGTGGCAGTCTTTTTATGGAGAGAGTGCTTTGTCGCAGGAGACTCAGTCCCTGAGGAAAAATGGGACCTCTTTTTGGGCACCTGGACCCTTTCATGGTCTTTTGGGCTCAACCTAGTGGGAAGCCCCTCTCTCCGATGCCACCCGAGCGAATGGCTGCCTGGGTGGTGTGCTATGCTCAGGGTTTGAGGCAAGACGATCAGTCGACTCCAGTTGCACCATTTTTAGCTGGAGTTCTCTGGCCTTTCCCGTTCTTGTTGTGAGTTTCCTGCAATGAGGGCACTGCTCTGTAGAGTGCTCCCCTCCCAAACAGCAGACACACTCAAATTGTCCATCTGATATGGGAATGGGTAGCCTGCAGCTCATACACGGCTTAAATGCTGACAAACCAGGCACGGCCCAATAAAAGAACAATTTAGGGCAGTTTCTGTCAAGTGGCACCACAATGGTTAAGTATATATCCTGAATCTAATTATAACAGGAAAATCCAGAGACATTTTTTTAACTCTCTATAAAAACCTAACAACAGTAATAATAAAGTTAACTAATAACTCTAAGTAGCTAAGAATGAGGGCAGCTGCTAAGCTGCGACCAAAGCCATCGGTGGTGGAGAAGGAACTGAAGAGATGGTTGGCTGTGCAAGCGGGATAGTTGTTTCAAATGTCACGTGTCGGCATCCCACGTGCAAAGCCGACCATGGGCACTGCTACTTGAAGTCTCCAACTAGAGGTGCAGAGGCACTCAAGCACCTAAGGGGGGGAGCACCCATGGGGACACTCCTCGAAGAAGAACCTCAGTTGATGCAAAAGAATCACTCCTAATATCCAAAATTGAAAGAGTAACTGTATGACCCATATCAGGAATTCCACACAGCAAACAACATCTATAAAATCCCCTCATATTTCCTCATGAGTGCCTAGAATAATTTCTTCTTTTTTTTTTCAACCGTATCTCCAACTTTGTTCAATGGCTTTTCTCATGTTGCGTGTTCAATAATCCTTCTCCACTTTGATGTCAAACATTCAATAGCTATCTGCCTTCGCCCTCCTCCCCGCCTCCAAATTCCCCGCAATGCAACTCCTCTGATTAGCAGAGATTTCACTTCACAAACATCTCGGCTGCTCTGACCGAGCCCGTGTGTGTGTGTCTATGGAATATTTCCCTCCTGCCCATCCGCTACATAGCAATGCCTGCCAGAGCTATGGATTAAATATCAATGCCACTTGCTAATTCAATTTCAGGGGCCTGCTGTTTTGAATCCAGCTCGAGACATCACGAGAGCGGTTCAATTGAATTTGAGGCCTGAGTTCGGCTCTATTCCATATTTAATCTGCATAGAACTTATTTCCACTTACTCTCTCCACTCAAACGTTCCCAATGACAAACACCACTTAAAATGCTTCCTGATGACTTGCAGCAGAGGTGCTGTTTGCTTGGTTCCCCTTTTAAAGTTTTGCCACAGGATCTGTCCAAGTCCAAACAGCCAGATGCCTGAGACAGCCCACAAGCTCTCCCCACTCAATGCAACACTTTCCCATGAGGAAGACGCTTTTCCTTTGTAAGAGACCCCACTCACCGGATTGTTGTACATCTGAATGATAAGTTGTTTCACTCCGTGCAGTGTGGGATGAGCCCAGGGAGACGGATCCACCCAATGCCGGTTTAAATCAAACCCCATCAAGGAACACCTGTAAAAACACACAAAACAGCAATCAGCGTGGTCTTCAAACTCTACCCACATCAGACAGAAGTAGGACGTCCTGGCACACAACTTCTCACACAAAGCAGGGAAAGGTCTAGGTTGGACATCCAGAGCAGTTGGGGAGACCAATCTGTGACATGTCATATCTTCAGCAGCAGGGTTCCTGAAGCAGCACCTTTGAGGTCTCACATTTTTACCCATCATATCATTGCTCCCTTAACCTCACCTTCAGCCAGCCTTGTCCTTGTCCACTTCACCTCTCAATCTGACCACACTGCAGTAGCCAATAAGGACAGTGACAGATGGCAGAACAAGGAGCAATGGTTTCAAGTTACAGTGGAAGAGGTCTAGGTTGGACATTCAGAAAAACTATTTCACTAGGAGGGGGATGAAGCACTGGGATGGGTTCCCTAGGGAGGGTGTGGAATCTCCATCCCTAGAGGTTTTTAAGTGTTGCCTTGACAAAGTCCTAGCTGGGTTGATTTAGTTGGGATTGATCCTGCCTTGGGCAGGAGGCTGGACTTGACCTCCTGAGGTCTCTTCCAGCTCTATGATTCTATGACTATAATAGTCCATTGATCCAGGAGTGTTCTCCCATTTTCTTCCACAAACCATCTATGTCAGTCAGGTTGCACCTCAAACCCAACCACCATCCTCAGTGAGGCCTGATTCGGGAAAGCATTTAAACACATGCAAATCAACGTTCATGAACCGCCCAACCTACACACAATTAGCCAAGACAGACCTCTGTTTAGTTTACATGAAAAGAAAGACCACATTACTTACTGTACCGTGCCATGAACTAGCCCTTAGTAAGCAGATCCACCATGTTTTTTACTAATGGGAGATCATATACGCTACTTTGAATTCCTCCTCTCTCCAAGCCTGAGGAGGTGGTAGTGGTGGGGAGAGGGGAGAAATGGGGCAGTTGCCCTGAGCCCCAGCAATTTAAAGGGGTCCATTACTCCTGGATGATGATGATGCTACTGCAGCAATGGCCAGAGTCTGGGACCCTTTAAATTGTTGCCAGAGTACTCTGGAAAGTTGTTAGGGCTCTGGGTGGCTGTGAGGGTTTGGGGGGAGAGTACACAATGATCTGGGTGGTGCTGAGGCCAGGCTGCCTCCAGTCCTATCCCTTCTGGGACACAAACTTCCCCCCCATCTTGCCCAGAGGCTGTTGACTCCCCTGCTTCTGACTCGTATTCCTCCTGATGCATCATGGTCCAATTTTGAGCCTGAATCTGCCAGCCTCCCTCATGCTGATAAATATCTTCCTCTCACACCATTAAAATCACCCAGGTGATTGGCAGAGTGGGGTACGTCTGAACGCAGGGAAAAGCGAAAAAACGAGGCCCACAGGAAACCCGCTTGCTGTCCACTTTTGCCCACCTTTGCACACCAAGTGCAACAAATAATCATTCCCTTGGTGGCACCAAGCTGAGCAGATTCTGAGTGGTGGACACAGTTCAGCAATGCAGGCATCACAGGGTGCGTCTAGACTACGTTTTTCTTTCAAAAGAAGATATGCAAATTCGGTGCAAATTTGCATATCTTCTGACGCTTTTTCAAAAGAGGTTTTTTTCGAAAAAGCAAGCAGTGTAGATGCAGTTTTTTTGAAAAAAAAACCCAACCCTTTTTCGAAAGAACACTGTAAACCTAATTTTTTGAGGAAGAAGCATTTGTTCGAAAAAGGGTTTTTCCCCCCCAAAAGAACCGCATATAGATTGCTTGCTTTTTAAAAAAAAACTTCTTTCAAAAAAGTGATTGGAAGAATATATTCAAATTCACACCGAATTTGCATATCTTCTTTCGAAAGAAAAACGTAGCCTAGACACACCTACACTGACTCTCGACAGAAATAACAGACAAATGCAGGCCAGGATGCAATTTTTCCTATATATAAAACTAAACCATAAAATCACTCTTGCTACTAATCCTTAAAGCTTCTTCAGAAGTAGAGTTTTCATTGATCCACACAACAGTCTAGAAATGCCCATTCTATCTTAATCTTTTTAAATACTCCTATGCAGACAATAGAGATTTGCTCTAATAATGTTGTTTAACAATATATCTGGAGAACCTGGAAGTTAGGCTTTTACACTTCATAGGAAAAAAGGAAAGGAAAATCCACAACACCCTAAATACTGAACCAAAGAACAGGCTTGGATAGATAGACGAAATGCCCAGCTTGGAAGAGGAAAGTGAGGGGTTGAAACCACAACACTGGAGTTGGTCAATAGATTTCCAGGGGACTAGAGTTAGAAAAGAATGCATCATTCTGTTAACAATGCTGACAGACCAGGCAAGCAGCCTATCAATTGGTAGGAGGCTTCCCTGATTCCACCTCCCAAGCATCCCATCGGGGCAAGGTTGTAGGAAGGTGGCAGGGTGACTGCCCCCCAGGTCACCTGAGGAGACAGGAAGGCCAGTTCCTCTGGTTATTGAGGAAGTCAAGAGGCTGGATCCTCATCTGGCTAATTCCCCATGCTGCACACATAAAGGGCAGGAAGAAAGCTGGACCACCTGACCATTCTGTCACCATGGCAGCTGGGGAGCCAGGAAGCTAGTCCTTTTGCCACACAAACCAGATTTATTGCATTTCACATGGAATTAAAAAAAAAAGGGGGGGGGGAGATCTTGGAATTTTTTGCAGAACAGAAAGCCCATTCCTGCTCAGCGCCTCTCCCCAATGCCCACCTCTGACCTCACTGCATTGCCACTGCAGGAAATGAAGGTCAAGGGTGTCAAACTGGTAACAGATCAGGATTGCACCAACCTGCTTTTCATTTTGCAAAATCAGAAACCGTCTTGCTCACAATGCATTTTCTAGCTGTTTGGCAAACTGCGCTAGGACACAGCACGCGGACTCCACAGGATATCTTCTGGAGGAGCTCAGTGCCAGACATCACATCTCCTGCATGACTAGCCCAGCTCATTTGCATTTGTTTTTTAACATCTTTTAAAGTAGTAACGCTACAGAAAGCAAACAAATTTTGATTCCACCATGTTCAGTTTCCTTGGCCATTTGAACAATCAGGCTAGAGAGGACCAAAAACAAAGTTCAAATGGGAATTGTAAGCAGAGGTTTGCATAGTATTTATTAATTACATAACTCATCCAACCAGGGAATAATTATACCTAATTTCTGTCAGACACACTCACTTCTCATTTTGCCAGGAGTGCGTGACTCCACCCCCTGCTCCAGGCCCCGTCCCCACTCCACTTCTTTCCGAAGTCCTTGCCCCACTTCTTCCCACCCCTACTCCAGCCCCACCCTGCCTCTTCCCTGCCTCCTCCCGTCTCCACTCCTTTCTCCCCCTTCTGGAACTTGAACCTTGCAAATCAGCTATGCACACTGCTCCAGCCCCAGAGCACCAACAGAATTGGTGTCTACGATTTCTGTAACTAGCCAACACAAGGCAAACGAATCGTGCTTTAATTCAAATCTATTGTTTGCAACAAATAAATGTGAGAATATTGCAGCTATATTTCAGCAACAAAAAATAAGCAAATTTTGACAAGTTATTCATTTGGGATGATCCTCCCACCTCTGTTTAATAAGATCTCACACTAAATTTCCAAATCTCATTTGGCCGTGTCTACACTACCAAGTTTTGTCGACAAAATTATGTCGACATCCAAAAGTCAACAAAACAAAAATCGTCAAAGGGTATTCCCACTTGCTCCCTCTTTGACAGATCATGTCTATACTGGGGGCATATCATCAACAGTGTGAGCACTGCAGTATCCTACAGTGCAGTTTTGTGGGAAGGCGGAGCTAATCCGTGCTCATCTTGGGATTCCCTCTGAGTGCTCAGTCCTGTGGTACCGATAGATTGATAGATCGATAGATAATGAGTCTTCATGGGCAAAACCCACTTCTTCAAACGAGCTTGGGTGAAGTGTGTTTTGCCCACGAAAGCTCATGATACCATGTAACTATATTTTTGTCTCTAAGATACCACAGGACTGCTCACTGTTTTTGATGTTACAGAATAACACGGCTGCCCCTCTGAGACTTTCAAAAAGTGAGCAGGGAAGCTTAAACTCATAACTTTACCAGATACTCACAATCAGGGACTGAATAGAGACACTGGATTTATGGTTTATTACAACAATTTACAGACCCACTCATTTCTCTCCCAGTCTCCAGTCTCCTTCCCCTCCCCGCCCACCCCCAATGACTAGAGAGGAGTTAAAAGGCCACTTCACCTTGAATGGTCCCTTGAAATATGTCTGAGCACCTTATGCTTAACAAGCTATTCCACTTGAAAAACTTAAAAAACAATGAATGACCCTTCAGCACCTTAGAGACTAACAAAAATGTAGATGGTATAATGAGCTTTCACGGGCACAACCTACTTCTTCCGATGAATGAAGCTATTCCACTTCAGGTACATCTAGACTACGTTCGTCTGTCGAAAGAAGATATGCAGATTCAGAGCTAATTTGCATATCTTCTTCCGATCGCATTATCAGAAGAGGTTTTTTCCGAAAGTGAAAACAGTTTAGATGGGGGGTTTTGAACCCCCCCCATACACCTCATTTTAAGGAAGAAGGGTTCTTTCGAAAAAGGGGGGTTCTTTCGGGAAAAAACCATCTAAACTGCTTTCACTTTCGAAAAAAACTCTTCCAATAACGCGATCAGAAGACAATATGCAAATTAGCTCAGAATCTGCATATCTTCTTTCGACAGACGAACGTAGTCTAGATGTACCCTGTGTATTTAGCTGTGATAGTTCACACACATTTGCCAGATCTGAAAAAGGACGGCTATGCAAGCTTGAAAGCTTGTCTCTCTCACCAACAGAACTTAGTCCAATAACATATATTACCTCACTCACCTAGTCTCTCTTTTACAGATCCTGCATTTATGACACTCTTTTACTCCCTGGCAATGCAGTCTCTTGTGTACAATATAATCCTCTAACTTCAACCAAGTAGCTTCACATTTGCATCTTGCATTGATTTATAAATTTCCTCTCCACAGCCTAGATCAGTGTGTTTCCAAGTACACGATGCCTGGCCCTCTATTAGCTAACTGGCTAACCGATGACTCAGGTATCATGTACATAACATAGAAATAATAATACTTAACTCTTACGCAAAAACTTTTTCATCAGCACATCTCAAAGACATTTACAGAAGAGGTGAGTATGATTATCAACAATTTAGATGATGGCATAGAGAATATGCTTATAACATTTGCAGATGATACCAAGCTAGGAGGGGTTGCAAGAGCTTTGAAGGATAGGATCATAATTCAAAATGATCTGGACAAACTGGAGAAATGGTCGGAGGTAAACAGGATGAAGTTTAATATGGACAAATAAAAAGTACTCCACTTAGGAAAGAACAATCTGTTTCAAACATACAAAATGGGTAGTGACTGCCTAGCAAGGAGTACTGCAGAAAGAGATCTAGTCATCATAGTGAACCACAAGCTAAATATGAATCAACAGCGTGACACCATTGCAAAAAAAGCAAATATTCTGACATGCACTAACAAGAGTGTTGTGAATAAGACATGAGAAGTCATTCTTCCCCTCTATTCTGTGCTGATTAGGCCTCAACTGGAGTATTGTGTCCAGTTCTGGGCACCAGATTTCAGAAAAGATGTGAAGAAATTGGGGAAGGTCCAAAGAAAAGCAACAAACATGATTAAAGGTCTAGAAAACATGACCTATGAGGGAAGACTGAAAGAACAGGGCTTGTTTAGTTCGGAAAAGAGGAGACTGAGAAGGGACATGATAGGACAAGAAGCAATGGGATTAAATTGCAGCAAGGGAGGTTCAGGTTGGAAAAAACTTCCTAATTGTCAGTGTTGTTAAACACAGGAATAAATTGCCTGGGGAGGTTGTGGAATCTCCAGCATTGGAGATATTTAAGAGCAGGTTAGACAAACACCAGTCAGGAACAGTCTAGATGGTGCCTGGTCCTGCCGTGAGGGCAGGGGACTAGACTTGATAAACTCTCAATATCCCTTTCAGTTCTAGTAGTCTATGATTCTCTTCTTTGTACAAATAGGGAAACTGAGACATGGGAAGAGGGGTGACTTGCTGAAGACAGAATAGAATTCAAGTTTCCCAAGGCCTAGACCTGGGGTCTATCCATTAGTTGACACTGCTTTGAAACACCTGCCCTGCAATGGGAGAAGAACTGTGTTCCGCTACACCATAGTACCCTTTAAAGATTTAGGGCCCGATTTTTCATCCTTTACTCACACGGGTGTGTACTTTGTGGAGCGCTGTTGGTTTCACTGACTGCTAGACACGCGAGAGCCCACCAGTGTCAGACACAACTCCACAATCTGGCCCACAAAGATGGTGTGTAGTGTATTAGATAGCAGTTTTGTGTTTGTATTGTACAGGTAACTGAAGCATTCAGTAGAAAACCAACCCCATGAGGGAGAACAGTTACATTTTAAGACGAGTGTCAGAAGTTAGTATGTAACTTTAAATACAATGAGTAGTCCTGTGGCACCTTAGGGCAGGCCTACACTGGGGAGTTATTTCGAGATAACTCCCCTTATTTCAAAATAACAAGAGGAATGTCCACCCTACCTAGCCTGTTATTTTGAAATAATGGGCTTGTTATTTCGAAATAACAACTCCTGCTTGTGACAAGGAATAAGCTTATTTCAAAATAGTTGTTGCAGAAGTTACTATTGCGAAATATGTTATTTTGAAATAACCTGGTAGTGTAGACATATCCTTAGAGACTAACAAAAATATATGGGATCGTGAGCTTTCCAGGGTAAAACCCTCTTCATCAGATGAGTTGCTGTGGAAATAACAGAATCCAAAATACACACACACACACACACACACACACACACACACACACACACACGTACGTAAAAGCAGTTACCTGTCAATTGTGTTAATGAAGCTAATTAAGTAGGCTGTATGTGTCCCATTCATAGCTTTTGATGTTAAAATGCAAATGTCAAAAGCAGGGAAAATGGGCTTTGTAGTGCATTAACCAGTTAATATCTTTATTCAAGTCCAGGTTGATGGTGTCAAATTTGTAAATAAATTCTAGTTCTGCACTCTCTGTAATTGGGTGGTAAAATTCAATTGTAGAATGGCTACTTTTAAATCCATGACTGAGTGCCCAGGAAAGTTAAAATGTTTCCTTACAGGTTTATGTGTGTTATCACTCCTGATGTCTGATTTATGTCCATTTATCCTTTGTCACAGAGACTGTCTGCTTTGGACAATATACAAAGCAGAGGCACATTGCTGGCACTTGATGGCATATCACAGTAGAGGATGTGCAGTTTTAGGATGAGCTTTGAAGACCTGTGGCAGAGCAATAAAGACAGATGTTCCAGATTGCATTCTAAGACACAATAAGGAAGCAGGCAGAATGGAGAATGTAGATGAGTAAAGGGAGAGGTGAGGGAGGTTGAGAGAAACAAGTTCTGTGAGGATGGCTGGAAAAAGAAACAATGAAGAGCCTGAATGGGTTGGGATGTTTGTACAGATGATTAAGGGTGGGGAAATGGTCTGAGGTAAATAGGATGAAGTTCAGTAAGGACAAATACAAAGTATTCCACTTAGGGAGGGACAATCAATCAGTTTCATACATACAAAATGGGAAGGGACTGCCTAGGAAGGAGTACTGCACAAAGAGGTACGGGGTGTGGGGGGGATATGCATTTTACGTTTTCCCCCAGGTTTTTTGGTGCGTATAAAGGAGGAAAGCAACATCCTATCTTTGCCACCTGCTCCTGCTGATCAGTCACAATGGGAAATCCCAAGCTTCCTTTATGACATCACTACCGCCTCCATGGAAGCTGACGGTTATGTCTTTATGAACTTTCTGAGCCACCAGCAATGACTGTGAATCATCCATATTAGCATAATTTAACAACATTCAAATGTCAGACAGTTCCAAATTCAAACTGTGTTGGTTTAGGCTTCCCTGGCCATGGCATGTTTCTGATCCATGACTGGAAAATTACAACTCTTAGAGGTTTCTGCTGCAGATATTTGGGCTTATGATTTAGAAATTGAGCTGTGGTAAGATTCTCCAGCGTTCACTGGAAATTCACTATTTGGGCAATATTTTTGCCACTAAACAACGATAAAGAGGGGCAAATCCACTCTAAGCAAATTATATCCAACACTGAAATGGAATCTAACTGAAAATGTTTGTAGCCCTCATTTCTATTTTATTCAAGAGGTTACCAGCCCAACTTGACAAAGCAAAGAAGCTCAAACTAGCATCCAAACAGGTACTTATCAGAAAAGAAACCTCCTAAGCTTCAAAGGTTCACCAAACACTGTTTGAAGATATTAGTTGCATAGGTACTTTAGGCAACCATCTTCTGGTTTCTTGCTAGAATAGAGACAAGTCTAAGGCCATGACCAATGCGAGGCTGTAAATTTGTTAAGGCTGCTTATGCTTATTTCAGGTTACACTTTTCCTTTCTTGAACCTCTAAGTGACAGACATCTCCAGGATCTCTGGCTTTCCCTTTGTTGTGATTATTCCTTCCCTCCACTATATTTTCCTTCCCTGCACCCACTCTGTTCCCACTTCTCTCTCTAACAGACCTTTCTCCACAAAAAAAGTGGATATGGAGAATAATGGAGTAACGGAGTTAAAGAAATCCTTTTTCATGGCGTATGATTTATTACAAAGAGAACCATACATGCTTCCCTTTGGCTTTGTAAGGCTATGTTGGTTCACTGGATCAGTACTGGGTGAATCAGCAGATAATACTGCACACAAAGACTGCACGTTCAAATCCGCAAATGGCACTAGCAGTCGGGGTTAAGATCTGAAATTGAAAAGGGGTAGAGGGTGTGGGAGGATATGCATCATACTTTTTTTTCCCAGGCATATTGCAATAAAAGGAGTTGAGATAGAGGGTAATTGGTCTCTATTGTTGCTCCTCTTTGAGGAAAGAGTCATAGTAGGAACTGCTGGGAGACTGTAGCTTGCAGTAGTCACTGTGCATTACGAGAGAGAGAATTCAAGGAGAAGACACTGAATACTCGCATCTTGTAATGAAAATAGCATTTTAAACCCATTAGACTCATGACATTTTGCAAATCATCTCTACACCTACCATCACTGGAGAAGCTAGAGTCTTCATTAGTGTGAGTTCACCATTTCGGTCCTTGGGGTTTGTGATTTATGTCTTTGCCTATTATTAATTAAAAGGGGATTCATTTAGGCCGATACATTTTATGGCAATTTGGCAGCAAGACATCTATGGTTTCAGCTCCAGCCATAGAAGTCTGGATTTGGTTTTGGCAACAATTTGCATGTGTAATTTACAGCCCTGGAAACCCTCACAAAAGGCTATTTAACATCATCCACTACAGCGTGCTCCTGCCGGAGCTTATGTGGACACACAAAGCAGCATTAGCTCCCAAAGGCCACATGGGGGAGTAGATGTTTGCAGAATGAGCTCTGCAAAGAGTAGTGACACTATTTTAAACAGTATGTGATGGTTAAAGATGTGTTTTGCTATTTCCTATGTAAACAGCGTTAAATAAGAATACACACAAAGGGATATTGTCTTCTTCTGACAAACACAAGCATTTCCCGTATCTGGAAATGGGCTTACAGACATGTGCGCCGAAGAGAAAATGGGTAGAATTCCCCTCCCAGATCTGCAGAGCACATCTCTGTTCAGAGATTCTACCTTCCCTACGTACACGCAGTTCTCTGTGATGTCAATAGAATTTCCGGGCATGCGGCAAGAGCAGAATATTAGAGGCAAGATCTATTACAAGGATAGGTGCATCTTGCTCCGTGATTTCATAAACAATCCGAGGGATAAGGGTAGGATTGTTCTGCCACGTCCATTCTCCAGTGCTTTGTCCAGGTTTGTTTTCAATTCTTCAAGCGATGGGCTTCCCAGGGAAGACTATTGCACAGGCCAACAGAACTCACTGCGATATCACGGTTACAGGGCTAGCTCTATCTCCGTCTCCCTTCCAGTCTCTCTGAGGGATTGTCTGAAGGAACAATCTGAGGAATGAATCTCTGCCAGGCTGGCCTGCGAGAGTCTTACTATCCCTGCACACCCTGCTGGTGCCCATGACCAGTTCATTAGACTGCTTTGATCTTGGCCTCTATAAAACTGCACTAGCTCAAAGCATGGCCAAGAACCGCTAATGTGTGACTGCAGGGTGCATTGGGATAGTTAGATGGGGAAGGCTAGTGTGGAGTACAGCCATAGTGGACAACCTGAGACCTAAATGCAGCCCATTGGGGTTCTGCATGAGGTATTTGTTTGTTGTTGCCCACGCGTAGGGTTGCCAGATTCTGCTGGTTTCCATGCAGGTAGGTTTTTTGCTGACGGGTATTCTGAAAGTGACCGGCACGTAAAGCAAGGGCATGCCAAATGAGGTGCATGCTGCTTGCACACAGTACTGATGGGGAGAGCCGTGCGCTCCCTCTGAACCATAACAGCACTTTTTGCTGGATACAATCAGCACACCCCATGAATCCTAGGTATGCAAGTGCAGTGAGCACAACACCCTTTCCTGGGGGACTGTCATGGTCATGACAATCTTGCGGCCCACTGAGATGAAGGAGGGCCCATTCACTCGCCTCGGTCGCCTAACGCTGGTGTACAGTCACCCCCCAACTTGCAGCAGTTCTAATTGTTTTATAGAGAAGCCCTGAGTGTATCTCCTAGCAAAGCAGGACTCTTGACGGTGGTGGCATGCTACAATTCTCCCACTTTTAGTCCAGCTCCTGGGATACTGTGCTCTCTGTAGCCACCACGCTTATCCAGCTGAATTCAAACTCTTGCAGTTCTTCTCTTTGGAAGTACCACTGGTCACAAACTCCCAAAGTATGTCTCTTTAAAAATGGGACAAAGTAGTTAGAGAAAAAGGCTTTTAAAACAAGTCTTCGTGCACATCAGCCTCAGACGGTAATCTGTGTAGTAGGCCCATATTCTTCAGACACCCCAGTGAATCCTGGGTGTCAGCCTGGCTCTCCCAAACAGCTGCCTCCTTCTCAAGAGAGACTCTTTTTGACATGCCAAGTTTCCTTGTTTTTCTGCCTCCCTGACCACAACAAGTTTTTCAGGGGAGGAAGTAACATCATCACAACCAACAGGTTGAGTATTATCCCCTAACACCATGCTAGGGGTTTCTGAGTGTGGCTGACTTTGAGTCATTCTTCCGCTTCCTGCTTGTGTTTCTTATCAAGCTCTGCTCAACTGATCCAACACATGCTCACAGTACATACCCCAATAACCACAGCAGGGCAGCCATGTTAACCTGTACCTGCAGAAACAACAAACATTCCTGTGGCACCGTAGAGACTCATAGATTTATTAGGGCATCCACTTTCGTGGGTAAAACCCACTTCCTCAGATGAATTGGAGTGGAAGTTACAGAGGCAGGGGTACACACAAGGAAGAAGTTGCTTGTGTTTATGAAGCTAATCAAGTCAGTGTGGAAATGAGTCATTCACAGCATTTGATGCGGAGATGTGACTATGCAGAGAGGGGAAATTGCTTTTGTAATGCGTTAATGTTGAGATCCTTATTCGATCCTAAGCTGATTTTTTTGTACATGAATTCCAGGTTAGCTGTTTCCCTTTGTAATCAGGTTTTGAATAACCCAATAGCCAAGAGAGAGGGTATATCTAAACTACACCCCTCTGCCGACAGGCACATAGCTATTGCAAATGAAGCGGGGATTTAAATATCCCGCACTTCATTTGAATAGAAATGGCTGTCACTTTTTGCTGACGCGGCACTTTGCTGGCAAAAAACGGAAGTCTAGACGGGAATCGGTCGACAAGGAAAGTCTTTTCTGACCGATCCCTTATGCCTCGTGCAACGAGGTTTACAGAATCGGTCGGAAAAGGCTTTCCCTGTTCACCAATTCCCGTTTAGACTGCCGCTTTTTGTGGGCAAAGTGCCACGTTGGCAAAAAGCGGTGGCCATTTCTATTCAAATGAAGCGCAGGATATTTAAATCCCCACTTCATTTGAAATAGCCATGTGCCTAATCTACATCCCTCTGTTGGCAGAGCGGTGTAGTTTAGACACACCCAGAGTATTCATAAATTATTACAGAGCTGTTCAAAACTGTGTCACGTTGATATTCACCGCACAATTCCCTTTTAATATTTCACCAAATTCCTGCCAGTGATATCAAGATGTATACCTCAGACTCTTTGGCATTGATGTCCTTCAAGCATACAGACAGGGTAACCAGGTCAGCAGGAAATAACTACTGAGGCACTATACAAAACCTGAAGAAAGCGTACTTGGCTCTTGCTGTAGCGACTATTACACATAAACATTATCCAGGTGTAAAGTCAAGCACTCAAAAATGACAGAATTAAGTTTGTCTGCACAACCTGCTTTCAGCCCTCTACGCACTTCTCTACCATTTTTATGTACAGGAGCATGTATCCTTGTTTCCATAGGACACTAATTCATTCAATACACAGAATGGACACAAGCCGTTGGGCAATCATTCATAATTCTCCTAATTCCGTGTGAATCTCCCGGCTGGCCTTACCACACACTTTCCACTACCTACTCTGGAGAGAAAACGGTTCATTTCCTCAGTATCACAACATCCCTTAGCTGTGAGAAGATGGTTTTCTCCCCATTTTATGAGCTGGGAGCTGTGTCAGAGAGACGTTAGGGAAAAAAAGTATCCACTACTTTCAGGTGCCCAATTTGAGATACTTATGACCTGATCTTTCAGAACACTTAGCATTCTTTATATAGCACTTTATATCTTCAGATCACGGCTCCCACTGATTTCAGTGGCACCTGGAAGCACTCAGCACTTTTGCAAATCAGACCCCCGGGTCTCAAGCCGGGTACCCACAAAGTGAGGCACACACAATTAGTGACCATCTGTGGGAAGTTTGGTTGAAGTGACTTGATTAGCATCGCATAGGATCCTGGGCAGAGGAAGGGATAGAATCCAATTCTCTGATGCGGTGTTCAACTGCCTAACAGTGAGACCACCCTTTCTCTTCCTGCAGCCTCCAGCCTCATGACCTCTACCAGGGGTGGATGAGGATTTTGCAGGGCCCAGGTCAGCACAATTTCGCAGGGCCCCCCCTTTGACACGGTGCATGCACTATGGTGCCACGGCACCTGCGTGGGGCTTCTTGAAGCGCGGGGCCTAGGGCGGCTGCCCAGCTCGCCCTGCCCTATATCTGCCACTGCCTTCTACCCCTTCCAGTTTCTGCAACAAAGAAAGCAGGAGTTCTGCAGGCAACAATTTCCCTCCCTACCCAGCCCTGCAGCATCCCCAAAGCTGGTCCATCCCATGTACAGAATGAGACAGGATCCTTGTAGAAAAAGTATTATGTGCTCTTTAATTATAGACTATACCATAAAGGCTATACACAAAGGGCCTGAATTAAATTTGCATAAACACCTTTAAATAGGCCCATTTCCTCCCTTTTGTGTGTGTGATTCTGCAACCTTATCATTCTTTTAAACATAACGTTGTGTGTAATCTACTGTGTGTTTAAAAAATCCAACGTAAAAAAACCCGGAAATTCTATCATGTGGGATCTTACTGACAATCACATGGGTCATCAGTAGGGTTGGAACCTTAGATCCACCACCTGTGTCACTGAGCTAATGGAGTAACTGACAGCAGTAGTCGGTTGTCATTCTCTGTGTGAACCAACAGTAGAGGGGAACAGGGCACTTTGTCGGGGGGCTCACAGTGGTTTACTGATAGCAGAGGAATAATGAGACATTCAGGAATCGTGGTTTCGTTTCAACCTTGTAGCATTCTCCTAGTGGGTACAGATTCTTCTGCCCCGTCCCTGCTAATTTGTCCCTTTCCCAGTCATATTTTTCCCTACCTCAGGCCCTTCACCCAACACATCCTGGTCTCATCCCCCTAGATTCTCTGTCCTAATTCCAATCTCCCTTCTGCTCCCAGTCCCCACCCCCAGCTCTTCACCTGACCTCTCTCTCTCCCCCCCTACCTTGGCCTCCAGTCCCTTCTAGAAATTCCCTATCTACACTGGCTTTGTCTACTTGTCCCCCTCCTCTGGTTCCTCAACAATTTCAGTGTCCCTTCACTCAGTTCGGTGCTCCAGACTCTTTGCCCTGCTAGGCCCAATTTTTCCACCCACTGGCTCAGCTCTGCCTCCCTTGCCTTTCAGCTCCTTCCCATTCACTCCACTGGTACGCAGTCTCATCTTCTTGTTCAGTCAGACCCAAACCCCCTGGCTCCTTATCCAACTTCAGCCTCCTCCCCCCACAGCCCTCTAGTCTGTCCCCTGCCTTTTCCCTTCTCACCCAGCACTCTCAGTTCTAGATTTCACCACCCCAACTTCTAGTCCCAGTTTCCCTCTCTCCCCCAAGCCTCCAGTCCTGTTCTCTCTTTCCCCAGGCTCCTTATCCCAGTTTACTTCCTTCCCTCACCTCCCGCACCTCTTCCTCTTGTCCACTCTACATTAGAACCCAGAAGCTAACTCCTCTGGGTTGGTTGGGCACCACGAGGGGGGCAGCAGGACCAACAGACTCACTGGGCCGCTGGGCAAGATGGGGTGGGGCAGCTCCACTCCATCCCCCCCAGAAGGGGCAGGGCTTTGGGTAGGAGGGGCAGGACTGGAGCTAGGCCGCCCTTAGCACCACCCGAGAGTGCGTCCCCACACGGCACTCTGCCAGCAATTTAAAAGGTCTGGAACTACCACCATCACCTCCACTGCCATGGTAGTGCTGGTGGCAGCCATGAGCTCCAGGCATGTTTGAATTGCTGGGCCCGGGGAAACTGTGCCCACCCTCCACCATCAGCAGGCCTGCAGAGGGGTACTGAGAGCACAGTAGAGAGCCTCCTTGCTCTCAATTCAGGTGCCCAGGCCTAGACATGGCACAGCCTAGCAATGTGAAGCAGCAATTGCAGGGAAACTGCTGGGATGGAGCATGGCCCGTGCAGATAGAATCTTTGGGGAATTGAGTAGCTAAAACTTGAAACCGTTTCTACTGAGCATGTGTGAACTGTAATTTTTCAGAAAGTAATTACTTGGCCAGATTTGGGAAGATGTTCATGGGGAGGGCAAAACACATTTCCCTGGTACAATGGCCACCACGTGTCACATTTCAAGACATGGCTCCACTAGGGCACTAGAGCTTTTCAAAGAAAATACCACCAGAATTTTTTTAATATGGTCAAAACACTATTTTGACCTAGCCTCCTTCCTGAAAATAGCCCAACTATTTAGGCTTACCCTAAACATTGAGGCACCGGCAGCAGTTAAGATCGATGGCCACGACCTACCTATCGCAGAGAGCTTTACATACTTGGGTAGTATTATCAGGCAAGATGGAGGCGTCAGAAGAGATATTCGGAGTAGACTCAGTAAAGCCAGAAATGTCTTCATGAGTCTGAATGCCGTATGGAAGTCATCATAGTACAGCATCCATACCAAACTGAAGTTTTATCAGAGCTGTGTTTTATGATCACTATTTTATGGATCAGAATGCCGGCAGATGACAGAGTACAACCTTGATAAATTGTCGACTTTTCACACCAGAAGTCTTTGGAGGATCCTCCGTATTTTTGGCCAAGAATAATTTCAAATCAGGACCTGCTTGCGGGATGCAAACAAGATGACATGGTTACCATCATTGTGAAAAGATTCTGGAGATGGATTGGGCACGTGCTCAGGGAAGATGGAAGCTCCATCACAAAGATTGCTGTGCGCTGGACCCCCGAAGAGAGGCAGAAACGAGAATGACTCAAGACAACATGGCGCCAGACTGTTGAAGTAGAAATAAAGAGCGTGAATCACACTTGGGGCACTATTGAGAGGCTGGCCAGAGACAGAGAGAAGTGGAGTCCGTTGTTGCTGCCCTATATGCTGGTGGGCGTGAAGGGCAATGATGATGATGTAGGCTGAGGCAGACTCTTTGCATGGAAATGGCTCAAGTTGAGCAAAGTTATAATCAACTTAAAGCAGGGTTTTATAGAATTATAGACATACAAGGCTGGAGGGAACCACAGGAAGTCATCTACTTCAGACCACCGTGCCAATAATTGGAAGTGTCTGACACCTTACCAGTAGACAGTGTTATCAGCCAGGCTTAAAATACATATTCAAGTCCTTTAAATCATTACTCCTAGGTCAGTCCTTCCAATCCACCCATTGTTTTAATTTTCTCTCGTTTCTTGAAATCAGTTAAAAAAAATTCTAGCAAGTACTGTCGGGATGTAAAGATATCTAGATCCTGCTTCACTCATGTTTTATTGATGTTGATTGCACACCGCAGAACAACATGGATGTCTAAATATTTTTAGAAGCTATTTTTGGGGAGAAGAAATGTTATGAGGTTGCAAGGTTGTAACAATTTCATAAAGAAGTGGCAGAAAACAGTGCCTAGATAAATACAAGATACCCACAGTTTCCGAATTGAATCTCTTTCTAGGAAGTTCCTTTAGAAGATGTGCACTTAGAAATGTTATCACCCATCTCTCATGTACCTACGTAGTTGTTGTTACAATGTACAAGTCTAAAACCATCTCATTATAATAAATGCATAACTTACGTGTTTTCTAATACATGGGAAGTGGTAAGAGTGATTTAAAAATAAGCCTATATCCTAGAATCACATTAGAAATCTTTGTATGAGATGTAAAAGTCATGACCCCAAATACTTGCTGCCACTAATTAAGGGTAAACGTAATAAGTCAACTGTCTTGGACAACATAATTATTTTTCGATTACCAACAATTCTCCTACAGGTTAGCTTAGGGATCACACTCTGTTCATGCCCTAAATGGTTATGCAGAACCAGAGTGTGCTATTAAACAGATGTCGTGTTTCAGCCAGTATGTCATTGGTGGGCGATTCCTATCTCCCATCTAGCAATTTGCTGCAATTTAAGGTGATTTGGGATAAGAGGTGTTTCAAAAATATGAGATATTACTATGCCAGAAATGCAGGGTATTGGGTAACTTTCCTTTCACTTTAGACTTGCAATCTCTCCTTCCTCTGGACTCAGATGCTATCACTGGCAATGGTCACGGTGTCTCTGAGTAACTACACACTGTCTAAAGGAAGCTTCATATCTTATAATGTAGTTTCCCCTAGTGGGAATTACCATGGTACATTGGCAGGCTATTTGTACCAAGGAGCGCTATTATTCTAAGTCAGGGTGGGCAATAATTTTTGTAAGCGGGACAGTTCACCAATATGGATAGTAGTCGCAGGCCAGCCCTGGAGAGGGTGAGGTGGGGGGCGTAGATGGAAGGGGCGGGGCCATGGGAGGAAGGGAGGCTCCCTCTAGGACCACATGCAGGGGGAGGAGACTTTGCATGCTCCCCCGTCTCCAGATCTTGACTGGCCTGAAGGTGGGGGAGTGCACAAAGTCTCCTGCCCTCACCCAGCAGAGGTGCATGCAACGCCTAGAGGGAACCACTAGCCATTTTGAACTGCTGGCTGTTCCCTTTGGCACCACTCACCTCTGGGAGGGGGAGGAGACTTTGCACTCTCCCCTGCCCCTGGGTCTTGATTAGCCAGGGGGTGAAGACTAGGCAGGGAAGGCCATGGGCCGGATGCAGTCCACGGGCAATATCTTGCCCACCCCTGTCCTAAATACTAATAAAAAAGTCATCTTCTACATATAAGTGCAACTCCTTCTGCAGCAAACTGTGGCAATTGTTTAACAAGGTGATACATATCACTAGCTCAAGAAAAGGAAAGCCATGCCAGACTAAGCCTGCAGGATACTTTCTATGTGGGCAGAACATAATTAACCATGTGGGACTCTAACTCGGAAGCTGGGTTAACCCCCCCTTCAATCATTACGTGTATGATAGATGGCTGTAGCAAAGGGCATATGTAAAAAGCAGTTAACGAAATATGGGTGACTGACACATTAATCTACGTGTCCTGCGGTGATCGCGCCTTTAACTGAACCTTCCATCTGGAATGATTTTTGATTCTTTTTCTAATGCATACATGAAAATATCAGTAGCAGAAGTCGGGCATGTCATTGGATTGGATATCAGACATCTCCTCTTATCCTTAGGTCCTTTACTTTCAAACTCGACTGTAGGTTAGAATGCTTGTAAAGATTTCCATCGCTGCTAAAGGAGAGTGTGTCCTTTTAGCACAGACCAGGTCCCCCGACTTTTAGGCTTTTTGTTTGGTCTAGTGGATGCTGCTTCCTAGCAGCCACTGTCGGTTTGAGAATTTCTTCATGAATATTAAATGACTGGGATCTATGAGCACATTGAAGGCTTGCTAGGAAACGGACACAAAGTAGCCTTGCTGGATGTTACCGTTCATAGGCTCATTGGTGACACGACCCATGACTGCTGCGAAAAGGCAAACGAATGGACGACGAGTGCCCACACTGTATTGCTAGAGGCAAGTTTAAAGGGCAACTCACATTCATTTTTTCTCTTTGCCATCCGCCCACGTTCGACAGGATCCACGCCACACATGTAAGTTCAGCCTGCATAATGTAGCATGAGATAGAGCCCATCCTTGTATTTCATGCCAGACTCCTGGAGCAGAACGTAGGAGATGGGAAAGGCTGGAATGCTGACCGGGAAAACCCAGCCTAAGATCCTCTTGGTTAAAAAGCATGATTGCAGTGGGATGGGGGGGGGTTTCAAAACAAATCACACACCCACAAACACAACACCAGATCACAACTGCCCCTCAGTGCATGTGTTGCCGTGGTTCCTCTCCCTCTCACACCGCTTCTGGCCACCTGTACAGCGACAAGAGCCAATCTTTTTATTGCTGCCACTGGCATTTTCTGCCATGTTTTGGGGAGAAAGGGGGGTTGGGTTAGAACAGGGGCAGCCAAAATCCAGCCCATGAGCCAGATCCAGCCTGCCAAGCCTTTGAATCTGTCCTGTGACCCAAGCTGCTGGGACCCTCAAACAGGGAGTAGCTCTAAGCTGTTCAAAGTGGCTGGCTGCTCAATATTCCTCTCTGTATCACGTGCCGGAGGGGGCGGAGCTTCATACTCTACCCCCACCCCCAGCACTATCTTAGTTCCCTTTGGCCATCTGAGAGATCGTGCTGGGGATGGGAGCAGAGTCCAACCCCCTTCTACTCCCCCAGCATGTGGTGTAGAGAAGCACATGGTGCAGCCAGCTTCTTTGAGCAGCCTGGGGTCCCACCTCTTCTTGCCTGCAATAGATTCTAATAGAGAGACCCTTAGCCCAGACATGTACAAAAATGATTTCAGCTCCCTCTCTTCATGGAAGAGCACAGCCACTATCTAGCTGTCCACAGCAGCATTACACCACATTTTAGAAAGGGAATTTAGAGGAAGGTAGAATGTAGTTACCCAAATTGGAATTGAATGAGGATACCCAGACTCCCATTTTTGTGAAAGGGTCTGATTTATATGACCTCTTTAAGGGTCAATGTCTCTGAGAGGCCTCATTGACCTGCCTCTTACATCTGTTTGCAGAGTCTGTGCGCCATTAAGCATTCGTGAGCTACAGCCCTACAGCCAGCCAGTGAAAGCATGCTGAAGGAACACACATTTCTTAGGGAAGGAGGTAGCAGATTTCAAATTTCAAGCTCCCAAGGGCTTAACACAAATAAATGTGAAACAAATTATTTCAGAGATACGGGGGTGGGAGGAGAACATTGCTGCTGTCCTTACCAAAAAGCAAGAAAGAGAAAGAGAGAATAAAAAAATAGCCTGAAGCAAAGAGAACCAAACATTTCAGAAGAGTTTCAAGGCTTAGGAACGTCAGAAGTGGAGATGAATTAGGTCTGACTCACTCACAAGGGCTGTAAAAAGGATTGTTCCCCCTCCCTAAATTGTTAAAATAAGCCACCAATCCACCCCCACCCTGATCAAATGTAGATCCCCCTTGACAGCAAACATGCCATTTTAAAATCTGCCTCCATGGGAAAATTACAAATGGGAGAACTGCTCTGGAAAATGAAAAACCGCCTAATAATTATCACGTACATTGCATCAACCCATCGTTATGGCTCTGAAATATCTGATTGCACTTTACATTTCCCCTCTCATTACTTTTCATGAACAACTGCCTTTCCCATTTCCTGGCAGGAACGGAGCTGAGAGCTGAAATGCGATGAGAAACATTGTCGGAGCGCTTGTCTGAAATGGCTTTCCCGTGCCTGGACATCTTCTTTTGAAAGATGACACGAGGTCACAATGACCCTGCTGGACATGTAGAGGGCACCTGTTCCAGTGAGTGTGTCTTAAGTTTCCTAATGGGTTGATTGAGTTGGGATTGGTCTTGCTTTGGGCAGGGGGTGGGACTTGATGACCTCCTGAGGTCTCTTCCAGCCCTGGGATTCTATGATTCTAAGAGCCTTTCCTTCCATTTGAAACACTTATGCATACTTGTGCAAACTGTAGTTAGACAATGTTAAGAAGCTCCATCTCTCTGGCTGACATCTGATGACCTCTTTCTCCTGCAGATTATACCGAACGTGCTGGTTCTTGTTATATTTAGGTTTGTTTTCAGTGCCCCAGTCCCATAAAACAGTCAGAAGTCCACTCTCTTGACCTGATGTACCTTTGTTGGGGCATTCCCATTGGAACATCACAAATCAAACCAGAAAAAGAAGTCAGAAGGCACCCTTAATCCCACCACCCAAGAATATGGAGATGCATCATGAAGCAGCAAAAGTTGGCCTACCTGCTCTTAGGACAACTGAAGTGTCTGCACCTGGAATATCAGCATAGTGGGGATTATGCCAAAAAGACATTCTTGGAAACCAAGCAGTTCCTCCATACAGGCATCACTTCTGAGTGCAAGACATGGAGGCTAAAATATGAAAGACTACCATTAACTTCCATGGCCACTGCATCACACCCAGAATGCCTTTGTGCATGAAAGAGCTGGGGAAAAATACAGGGGAAGCCTTTGTTGACTGCTCTCCTATGCCTTGTGGAATGAGGTTTACAGGAGCGGTCGACAAAGGCTTCCCCTGTCGACCAATCCGCGTCTTGACTGCCGTGTTGTGCCAACATACAGCTGACCCGGCACAGCACGGCGGCCATTTTTATTTTAATGAAACCAGGGATATTTAAATCCCCGCTTCATTGACTATGTTGGGTAGCCTATTTTACATGCCTTTGTCAGCAGAGGCATGTAATCTAGACATACTCATAGAGATAGAAAACGCCTCTCTCCAGTCTGAAAGAAAATTCTAATCAAACACCAGAATAGATAATAGCCTGCCCACCCTCCATCTCCTACAATAAAACCAGCCCTAAAGAACTAGGAAATCCAACCTCCATTCAGACTGGAAGCCAGTGGGAAATGGATAAGATGTGTATGGTATCATTGAATTTCTCTGACAGTTTCATCACCCTATCGGTAGCATCTTGTATGCAACTGTGGTTTATGAATTGAGTTTTGAGGAGGACCTAAGGGAGCAAAAGTTATACCAATCTAATCAGGATGTGACAAACACATGCATCAAAATGTTGCATTGTCAAATTCCAGAAGCCACTTAATTCCAGCCAGATTTCAAAGCTGGGAAAAAGGGTTTGGCAACAGGGTTAGTAATGATGACAAAGTAGATGACGGTTCAGGGGGAGCGAGATAATTTTTTCCCAGTTACTTGTGAAAGTAAGCCAACTTTCTGCATGCTTTGCAAGTTACCTGTTACACAAACCTACATTTTGTTCTAACGTAGGACTCAGCAGTCTTCTGCCATTTACTCCAGCTGTTTTCAGTGAGCATCTAAACATACCATAGACTCCAACAGTAATAGAATGACAGATAGATGAAACAAGCAATTTCACCCCAGGGTAAAATGTATAAAGCAATAAGGGAGAACACCACATGAGATCTTGAGCTATACCTGACAAAGCTGGTTGGAAAAAACAGTGTAACAGTACATTGTCATTGTTGCACAGGAATCAAATAAGAGTGAGTTGTATGATTCCTGATTACTGGGTCTGTAACACAAGTCAGGTTCTGCAATAATCTATACTGATATTATAAGAACATACCAGAACATGTGTGTGTGTATGAGAGAGAGAGAGAGAGAGAGAGCACTTCAAATGTTCCTCTCCAGACAAAAAAAATGCATCACCATCATAAAAAAAGAACATGTTGTATTTCCCAGTCACATTTCCCATCAATATACCAAAGAAAGTTTAAGAGGGGAAGTGCAAATGAGCAAAATACTGTAGGTGAATGCATGGTATAATATTATGCATATTGTAATATTATTTAACACAATGCAAAGTGATGAAAAAATATATGAAGATAAGCTAACTGGCCAGACATTTGAAATCATTCATAAGTAATCACAGTTTGCCATGGGTGAACGTTTTTGAATGGTGTCATTAAGTCTCCAAGGAAACTGCTGAAAATAGTGCCCATTTAGGAGCAGGATTGAAAGTTTTGGTTTTTGAACAACAGGTGCAACCAAAATTTTGAAGCAAAATGATGTTTTCTTTGTTTGTTACACAAATAGAAAAGCCATATGGCTCTGGCTAAGCCAAAAAAACCCTTGTTCTAACAAAGAAACTGCATGTGTGTGTGTGTGTGTGTTGGGGGGGAGGGGAGAAATGGAGACAGGTATTTGAATTAGTCATGAATGGCCTGATTTATCCCAACAGGAAATTGGACTGAACCAAATCCTGAAGTGGGGAGTCAGTCAGGCACTCACACCACTTCTCTCTCAGATCACTCCACCCACATGCCCAAATGGAGATACATGTTTTTATCAAGGAGTCACTGACGTGATGTGTCTTCTCAGGTCACCCATACCCAGATCACCCAAGATGAATTCATCTTATCATAATTGACCATTGGATGATGCAGCCATTTAGATCATCTCCAGGCAATTAATATTCAGTAAAAGCTGCCAATCAGATTTCAAGATTACCTTTTCAACATTCCATGCAATTTATACTTTAGGGTGGATCCACTGGTATAAAATCTCACTAAGACTGCCATTTTCTAGAACCAAACTTTTTTGCAAGGTCAAAAATAAACCTTTTACTTCCAGGACCTGATCCCATGAAGTCGATTGGAGTCTCCATTATTTTTAATGGGAGTTGGATTGGGCACCTATGATGTTTTCCATCTAAGGAGAAAACCTTAAATTAAATACACCTTACAATACTTCAGTGAGTTAGGTGACTAGCATTAGTTGCACTTTACAAATGAGAAATGTGAGAAGTATAGACAAGTTGAATGAATTGCCCCAGATCCAGTTGGAAGTCCTTGGCAGAGCCCAAAATAAAATCCATGATTGCTAATTCCTACTATTGTGCTTCTCCTCAAAAAAGTAATCTCCACCCCTAGAAGAAGTAGCAAAATATTTGGTTATTCTTCGTGGCCAAAATCCCTCTATACTTCTGGGCTATGCCTAGGCAAAGAAGCAGAAATACCAGCATAGCTGAGGTAAGGACAGCCAGATCTGGAATTTACATATCTGTCCATATCGTATGTCCTCATGAGATTCCCATTTGACTTTTTCAGATCCAAGGTATTTGTACAAACTACGTGATCTATGCATAAACTTTGCTTATCTGAACTGCACTCCAACTCCAAACTTATTGAGGTTTGCCTGTGGTTCATTACAAAACCAGAAAAACAGGTGAACAATATTCACTAAGGCTATTTCTACACTACAGGACTGTTTTGGGATACCGGAGGTATCCTGAAATAGCTATTCCATGACTTTTGAGCGTGTCCATTATTTCGAAATATAACGGGCTCTCTATTCCAACGTCCCTGTAAACCTGATTCCATGAGGACTAACGGACGTTTCAGAATAGTGATTTATTTTGAAAAAAGTGCTGTGTAGAAAGCACCAAATTTTGAAATAAGCTATCTTGAAATTGACTCAAAATAAGCTATGCAATTTGCATAACTCAAATTGCATAGCTTATTGTGAGCTACAGGTGCAGTGTACCTTACATAAACATAAGGTAGCTAAAAATGCCTGGCTAGTAAAGTTACCTCTGACACATATTCACAGCCTGGCCTAGAGTAGGTCAGAGAATTCTAGCCAAGCTAAAAAACAAATTACCATTGATCTTTATCCCTCTGTTCCAGCACATCAGCTTAACCAGGAAAAAATGCATAAACCCAAAAAGAGTCCTATCTGACCAAAATACTACAGACCCATCCCCATCCTCAGAAAAGCAATGCTAGAGTCTGACTAGAAACCTTACAGTATATTATTTGGGCTAAAAAGGCTGTTTGCTTTTCACTTCTCTTGACAGGTTTGACAGGATGACTATCAGACACAGGTTCAGAGAGAGATGTAAAGTGGAAAAAGGCCAATTATCAACTTTTTTCCCTCTTTCAAGACTATTGGAAGCTGCTTCCTGGTAATGAACAATACTCAAGCATATCATTGAGAGCTGAAAGCAGCTTAACTGAGGCAATTGGAACTATAATTGGGACTATTCTCAAAGAAAACAAGAATGTCTCTCTCCAAATTTCCTGTTATTTTCATAGCTTTGCTATCCTGCCCCACCTCCTCCTTTGGAATTACAGGCTGGGGATGCGGCTTTATAGCATTGGTATTCTCAGAGCTGTCACAAGGCACATGCTCTGATAGGCATAGAACACACAACACCCAGCATGTTGTGTAAGACTTTGTGATTCCATGGTTTTAACTACTGCAGTGCTCACATGCAATGGCTTCTGTGTCTATAGTGGTTAGCTAAAAGGAATGGCCAAAGAGAAACTGACCCTTTATTTTCATTCACCTCTGCACGTTTAATCAAGATCAAGATCCCATTGGACACAAAGCTTGACTTACATTGATCCTCCCCTGCTAGACACTGGCAAACACAGACACTTTTGAGAGAAAACACTCTCATTAGATCTCCTGCCTAATGATCTCTGTTCTCTCTTTCTCTTCTCCTTTATTTCTTACTATGGGATCAGAGTGCCTGATCAGATAGATTTTAGAGAAATATCCAAACTTTTGAAAGTTTTCTTAATGATCATTTTCCAAAAGTTTGGTTTCTGGGTGTTTCTCTAGTATCTGGTCAAATCCAAATCCCACATTTAATAGTTTCTGTGGTGATACCATGAAATTGCCATGAACGGACATGATAAGTAGAAAAAGAAACAAGCACATTCATGGAGGTTAAGTCCATCAATACTTATTAGCCAGAATGGGTAGGAATGGTGTCCCTAGCCTCTGTTTGCCAGAGGCTGGATATGAGTGACAGGGGAGGACTCATTTAACAATTATCTGTTCTGTTCACTCCTCTGGAGCATCTGGCATTGGCCACTGTCGGCAGACAAGATATTGGGCTAGATGGACCTTTGGTATGGCCGTCCTTATGCAAGAGATTTTCTTTCCAGTCTTGCACAGGGTTGGTTTTTTCCTTTCCATTTTGAGGTCACTGATAATATTTTGCCCCTATGTAAAGTTACATGCACACGTTCAAATCACAGTATTCATCCTTGGGAGAAATTCATACATATTCAGGAGAACTCATAGGGAATAGCCAAACTTCTTTGGAAATACTTCAACCTTAAAAAGAAAGAGAGTTTCTAACGTCAGAGGAAAAATAAAGCACAACAACGAAGAGATACTTTGGCATTGTTCAACAACTGAGGAAGTAGACTAACGTAAGTCCCATCAGAGGTAGGACATCTATCAAAAACGGTCATTGGTTTACTCTTCTGGAGCAATTCCCATACTCTCAGCAATACTTCAAAGGCTAATAAGGAGCCACATCAACTAACTATGGCAGTACCTTAGCCAGAACTGGACTCTGACACTAACTTCCTCTCAGGTAATTCAACAACAACAAACAGGGGGCCAGAACCATCAACCACCGTAGCTGTACTGATACAGTCTCTTACACCCTGACAACAATGGAGCCATGCCAATTATCACCGAGTGAGGATCGGGCCTGTTATTTAGATGTGGAGCCCAGTTACCTTTAATGAACTGGCTGCTAATACGTAAGAGAAAGCACCAATTGGATGTCATTCCAGGACTTATGTAAACTGAAGTTGTCTTACTTCACTTTGAATAGTGTGTATGGACTGTAAAAACCTGTGAACACCTGAAGATATTAACTCACTGTCTCGCCTACAAACTCTTTCAAATTTTGAAAATACTAGAAATCCTGAGGGGAAACCCTGTCCTCAAAATGATTTCTAGCCCAGTTTTGTACACAGAAGAGGTTTTTTGTTATTTTTTTGCTATTTTTGTGTATCTTTCAAATTGTGTATCTGAAAGATCTGAAGAGTGTTCATCATTCATCTGTACCACACAGTGTCCCAAGGAGAAAGGATGAGGGTTAATTGAGAGAATGGGACACATAAGCACCCAAACTAGCCAAGACAACAACCAACAAGCTCCCCTTTCACATTTTTTTTGTTCTTTCTTCTAAATGAAACCCCATTCTGTCTTCAAACAGCTATTTAGAGCATCAGAGCTGTCATGCAAGGAACACAGAAAGAGCACTGAAGCGACTGACTGACCTATTTCCATCTCAGTCTGTGGGACCCTATCTAAGCATTCAGCTCTGAATGCGACACACACATATACACAGGTAGTGAATTTCCTGTTTACTCCCAGGAAGGAATGCTTCCAGAGTCTAACCCCAAACTCCTCAAGGAATTCACTACAGCCTCCAGAACAGCTGATAACCCCTCTGCCTTGAATGCCCACTCTAATCAGATTTGCTCTTGGGAATCTAGTCTTTGGGACAACAGAGAGGACGTTAACTTACTAAATCTTTCTCGACACGTTTCAGTTATTTTCTTGAATGCACAGCAGTGAAACACTTTCTACACAGAAAAAATAGCAATGAAAATATTACCTTCTAAACAACCACACCGCAAATAAGAGAGAAAGAACATTAACATTTACAAAGCGGCGGCAATTAAATGTATGCATATGACAAATGGACCATTTAAAAACAACCAAACAACCCCTCCAACGACTAGTCAGGCAGCAAGCAGTCCAATCACTGGAAAACCAAGCTGGCCCTCCCAGCTCAAGGACCCTCAGATCCTCCCAACTTCTTTTTGCGACAACAAAAGGAGTTTTGTTACCCGGCATGACTTTGGTGCTATCATGTGGGGCTTCCCAGAGAGGTGGCGGAGTCTCACTGATATTGGCCGAGCTTCAAAGATGCAGAAAAGTTAATTGGATGGAATGACAATTTCCAAAAAAAAAACCATTGTGTGAAAAGACCACAGACAAAATCTCTAATCCAAGGAGCGGCTGTGCAGAGCCCCAGCAGTGTACTTTTAGCTAAACCAGGCTCATGGGAAGATTTTCTTTTTTTGTTGTTCCTCCAAAATGTGTCTTTTGTAGTATTATATTTTCCTTTCACTTAAATAGGTTGTACAAGATGAAATGAAAAAAACATTCAAGAAATTAATATGGACCATTGCAAAAGATTCTTGTGTCAAATATGATTGTCTTTTTCCTTTACTGGCCTCAAAGAAGAGATCATGCAAATAGCGTTGCATTATTATTTTCCTAGTAAAAAACTCGAACACAAGTACATAAATATAATCATCATATCTGTAACTGGATGACCTTCTTCTAGTGGGGTTTCTGTTACAACGTGAACATGCCACATATACTATGCGAGGAAACACTGAAGATAGCTGGCCCAGTCCTGCAAGGTCGTGAGTGTCATTGAGGTCAGGGAGAGTGAAGGACAAGCAACATCTTGTGGGAAGTTTTCAGAACCTTGCAAAATCAGACCTGAAAGCAGCACTCGGGTGAGACTGGAGAGTTTTAGGGCACTTTAACAGAAGGCATCTCCTAAATGAGACTGGCAGATTAGAGAAAGACCGTTCAGAGAGTTTTCTAGCGTGTAAGGACAGAGGGGGGCATCAAGTCATCAAATCTGAGCTGTATAAACTTCACCCAGTCAGATCTTTATGGACCCCAATATCTTGTCGCTACATCATGCTGCCAGAAAGGCCTCCAGCCTTGAAGAGGTCAAGAGATGGAGAATCCACCTCTTTCCTTGACTGATCAACCTCTTAGATAGACTTATTTCCAGTTGAATTGTCTGGCTTCAGCTTTCCACTACTGGTTCTTGATATGCCTTTCTCTGCTAGGTTAAAAAGCCCTGCAGTGCCCAGTCTTTTCTCCTCGTGACGGTACTTATGCAGTGCAATCACCTCTCAGTTTTCTTATGGACAAACTAGACAGATTGAGCTCTTGAAGTCTCTTGCTATCAGACGTTTTCTCCAGCTCTCTAATCATTTTTGTGGCTCCTCTCTGCACCCTCTCCAATTTTTCATCATCCTTCTAAAAATGTGGACACCAGAACCGTAGATATTTCAGTATCACTTTCACCAAGCGCCCCACGCAGGTATGAAATCAATTCTCCGGGACAACATACAATCCTGCTGTTTACACAGCCAAAAAGTACATTAGCTCTTGTTGCCAGAGCGCAGTGCTGAGAGTTCATATCCAAGTGCTCATCCGCTATGGCCATTAAAGCCCTTTCAAAGTCACTACTTTCCAGGACACAGTCCCCAAGCCTGAAGGTATGGCCTATTTCCTTTTTCCTAGATTTTTAACTTTACATTTTGCTTGCATCAGCCCAAGGTAATGTACCAAATGATCCAGATTGCCCTGTACTATGTCCAGGTCCTCATTGTTATTGACCTCTTGGGCATCTTTGCGTCATCACAAATTTTATCAGCAGTGATTTTTTATTTACTGCTGATGAAAATGTTGACTAGCATCAGGCTTTGTACTGATATCTGCAGAACCTCACTAGAAATACCCCCATTTAAGGGTGATTTCCACTGATGACTATATTTTGAGATCTGTCAGACAGTTCTTACTCCATTTCATTGGTATTTATTGACATTATAAAGTGCTAGCATTTTTAATCAGAATGTCCTGCAGTACTAAGTCAGATACCTTACCTAAAGCACAGTATATTACATCTAGGATGGTATTACGCCTGTTATAACAGAGACTTTTCCTGACTTCTAGGACGTGGTGTTTACTCTGCTGCTGATAGGATGATAGGAACTAGTGATCTAGGTGCTTAACTTGGAACAGTTTAGAAGGATCTGATTTTCAAAAATCTGCGCTGAGCACACACCCAGTGAAAATCTGACCCCTAAATTGAACTTCCAAAATGGAGATACCCCCAATCTCTACCTGTTTTTGAAAATGTAGACCTGATTCTTCAACACTAGCTGCTGGGTTTTGTCTTTATTGTTGTTGTTGTTATGGAGAAGAGTTTCCTCCTGGGAACCCCTCTCCCCCAATGGTTTCAGGGTGACCGGAAGGGAAAGAAGCATGAGTGTGTGAGGAATGGAAGATGAGACTCCAGACATCACCCCTCTCACTGTTAGAGCTGGTTTTCTGCAGCATCGAACAAGCAACATGAAAAGATGTAGCACCAACTTAATATGAGCGCCACTCAAGAGTTGGGGCTCTACCGAGACAGGTGCTTTGTAAACACTTATAAAGACACGGTCCCTACCCTGAAGAGCTCACTATCTATCAAGTCCTTAATTGAGCACTAGGAAGCAAAGCTATACATGTTAATGAGATGTTCTCAGCACCCAGAGGACACATTGATTCCAAGACATGCACACCCTCCCCTGCCTTATTGCACTGAACGCCCCGGCTGGGCTGACATTGGCTTGATGATTTCTGTTCGTATTAATATTTTTGGTCAGAAGAGCTGAGCACAAACACCCTGAGATTATTTCCTACTGTCTCCATTTTCTGATGAGGACCTCATCTGCCAAAGAGAGAGAATTCATCCTGTCAGATAGAAACTTTTGGGATGGGACGTATTCCATCATTTGTCATTTCTTTGGTATTTTATCAACGTATTGCTATCAATAACCCCCTATTTGGTGGGAAAAAAAGGCCTTTAGGGTGTTGAATAGTAACACTATGACATACACACAGAGAAATGTAGATGATCTTTTCAATTAAATTAATAACAACAACAAAGACAGACCTTAATATTGCTATTTATACTGACTGATCATTAAAGTCACATTAAGATCTTTGAAGAGTTGTGATTTAACATAGATTATATCCTCAGGTGTAAACACACACACTACACATTTCCAGGGCTCAAGAAGAGTCTCAGTTCTTCCAGAGCTCCGTATTCAGATACAGTGTGTTGGATCTGCTGCATACTTTCCCACTCCTGGAGCCTGCAAATCCTAGTCTACCTCCCACTTCACTTGTCACCAGTGCCATGTTCTTGCATAACATTTCACAGAAAGACCCTTCCCTTTCTGTAGCAATGGGCAAACCTCACAAGTCTGGATGCTTACCCAAAGCTCTGCCAAACAATTCATATCCATGCTAACAAGTCCAGGTCAATCCCATTTCTGAACATACCAATAGTACTGTGGGGAACAAATTACCTGCAGTACTTCCTGCATCTAACATGTGTAGAAAGACCATAAAAATAAGCTCTCATGCTATTCAATTGTGTCCATCACTATATAGCCAAAGCACCTTGTCAGAGATCAGTCCCCACTGTGCTCGGTCTGTGAGGAGGCATTGTCATGTAAAGATTGGTGATGATGATGATTCATTGCAATAGAATTCTCCATTTAGAAGACAGGGACTATCCTTAGAACTTGTAGAGTATGGTAAAAGCTCTATTCTTAGTCACTTTCATCACAATCAGCTCAGCTAGAGAGACAGAGGAGTCATACGGGATTTCTTCCAAAATAAAAATTCACCTGCATCGAGCAAAGATTTCAAAATCAAATCTCCCGTCATAGGTCCAAATTCTCAAAAATCACGTACCAGGATCTTCATCGTCCTGAGAGCTAACTTGTGATGAGATTGAAATACAAAGGTTAGCTCTGAATATCCCACATCCAAGGTCCTGCTGAGATCCAGGGGTTTGGTTCAGCTCATCACAGAGATAGGAGCCAGAGGTGAAGTTCTTTACAAGTGTCACAGTTGAGACGTTGGAGTTATTTGTATCCTAGGAGATTTGATTAGTGTCTGTACGTGTAAAAAGATGCAACATGCAAAAGCGCCCAAATTAGTTCTTCCTAAGTATTAGTCATTTGATTTCCTAGGAAGCAGGGAGAGTGCAGCAATTCTCAATCAACCCTGTGGATCCACCATCCTTTTTAGAGGTACTCTGGCAATGAAGGCAGAAGCATGGGGAAAAACCTTGGAGAAAGCCTAGAACTTGTTGGTGGGTGAAGTGCATATGGGCTAGTTCTGGGTGATGAACAATGGTGATTACTGCTCCTGGGTGGTGAAGAATTGCACACATCCTCTCAGATGTGATACCCTGCCTCTCCCTGTCACCGCGGGTCATCTGGTTGCCTTCTCCATACACTTTGGGAGAGGATCTTGCCATTTAATATGTGTCTGTACAGTGCGTAGCCCCACAGGACTGTGGCCGTCAGGCAATATCACAATACAAATGCAAAATAATAATGAAGAAAAAGTAAAATCATTCAACCTAATAATCAATGCACATGGCTGTGAAATGCAGTGGCAAAATGCCTCTTGGAACACCCTTTATGCAGCAGGACCATGCATGCCACTACACCCCTATCAGACATTCAACATCCCTCTACCCCCATCATCGACCATACCCACTGGCTGGTGCCTATGAGAGCAGAATCATGGCTCCACCTAATACCACCTCACCTGTGAGAATATATAGGGAGTAGGGATGTTAAATATCAATTAATTGAATAGTCAATTAACCTCATTCATTCTTAGCAGTTATTTGACTATTCTATAGTCCCTGGGGATGAGGCCGGCAGCCAGTGCGCTCTGGCCCCACTCCCAAGAAGCCCCTTGTCACTCTGTGCTGCTACCTCACTATCAGAGGGACTGTCAAAGTGTCCCTTATCCCAACTTCCATGGGGGCAGTCTGGGTGTTGGCTGTTCCACTGCTCCCTGTGGTGGCGGGACTTGAACCCACCACTCTTCCCTCCCCAAGCAATAAACCTGCTGCTCCACAAGGGGAGCCGGTTTAAAAACTGGCTCCCCTTGCAGACCGGCTGCCTGTCATCCCACACTGCTGCCTCTGATACAGAGGCAACCGCACCTATCCACATGGTGTCTGAGCTCCTGGACCTGGCATGAGCTGAAACATTAGCCGGGCTGCCTGCCCACCAGGCTTCTAATATATTTTACATGCAGAGTCGCAGCAGGAGCATGTTCCAGACCCGACATGAACCAGGACTAAGCAGGCTAGCCTGCTAAAAAATGTATCGGCAAGGGGAGAGAGGGATGCGTGTAGTCTATAGCATTAACCTATACGCTTTTGATTATCGATTAATTAGTTAATCGAGAACAATATTATATCTCTAATAGGGAGCAGTATCCTGGAAAGCTAAGCTAGCAATGCTGTCCCTCAAAGGTGTCTCCTCCCTCCCCACTATGCAGCAGCCTCAGGGCTCAGCACTCTGTAGACCTTGTGCTGAGAGGCAGCGAGGAGAGACTCAGACTTTCCCAGGCTCTAGTTTAACTGGCAGAGTGATAGGACAATTGATGCATGTTGCTGTTCTCCCGCTCTTCCCTATGCAGGTGACTCTCTGATTCTTGTGGATGGATGGGTGGGGGACTAGTTAAGCCAACCCCTCCCCCGCTGCAGCAGCATTCCAATGTCATTCGCAAGCCAGCTGCTCTCCACAACCTGACAGAATTTACGGTTGATATTTCGGCTAAAGAGACAATTGAAATTCCCCTTCCCCATCCATTATCACCGCATAATCTATACAATTCATCAGCTCCGCGGCCATGTCAATAAAGAAAGGGGGAAGAGGCCATTAGTATTCAAAGCACGTGCACTGCACACGGCAGCAGGTTTATGATCTGCACAACCTGAAATAAGCACTTCTTTTCCCTGGGGACTTGGGTTAACACCGAGTGGCTGCAAGTTAATTCGCTTATAGTTTATTAATATACATCCCTTCCAGCTTGTGCGGGGAAGGCAGGCTAGAATACCTGTCCATGCCACATCTGCAGTAATTTTCAGTGCTCTGCCTGCCGTTCAGCCCAATGCTAAAATGCCGTTTCCTGGTTTTCACTCCCCCTCACTTCTCCATTCTGGCGTGTATCTTTGCCACACCGCATGTCAAGTTATCTGATCCGTTGTAGTTGCTGCTTCCTAGTCAAACATCATCCATTGACTCTCCCTCATATCAGTCTGTCTTGACCTTTCACCTTCAAGAGGCAGCACAACCGTGAGAGTCATAATTCCCCTATTGGCTCTCCATTTGCGCCAATAGGGAAATAATCAGCTACTAGGCTAATTATACTGTACCCCAGGCCAGCTCTGCTTCCCTGCCCTGTGTATTGCAGGAGAGGAAGAAGGGCATCGAAGGGCACTCCTTAGCTTTTCCACTGCTCGCCTATGAGGAGGCAAAGTAATTGTCCCATGGAGGCTGGTTTCCCCCCACTCTCTGACTTGTGAGGCACATCTCCTCTAGAGAGATGTAAAAGGAGATGCCTTAGTGCCTGACAGAGGTGTTCTAGACACCCAAAGCCTCGCCTATTAATTATGATGATTATTATAGTAAAGGGTCATGTGTCAAGCTTAGAGAGTGAAATAGATCACATGATGGAGATGACATTGCCCCAAATTCTTGACCACCTGGAAATTCACAGCTGGGCACTGTGTTGCATCTCCATGACCACTCAGAATTGTAGGGACACGCTCGATAGAACCCATATCCCCTTCTCCAAAAGGAAAGGCTTCTTCTGTTGCAGTGAAAGGAGAATCAGCATCAGCAGCTAACAACTTCGGTTTCCAGATGAGACCAGTACTCACCATTCAGCCAGATTTTCTACAGAATTTAGCTCCTATTAACACATCTAAGTAAGGGCCCGAGTTTCAAGCACTCGGGACACAGAGGGACACTCGTATCCAGATTTACCCACATTTTGGAAAATTCAGTCTCCAGAGTGTTAGCCTGGAGAGGGATCCTTCCGTCAAACATAAAGAAGCTCAGGACTCATCAGCTCTCTGCCACGGAGAAGGAAGAGCTATGTTTCACCCAGACATAAGACCATAAGAACATAAGAATGGCCATGCAGGGTCAGACCAAAGCTCCACCTAGCCCGGTAGCCTGTCTGCCAACAGTGGCCAGCACCAGGTGCCCCGGAGGGGATGGACCGAAGACAATGATCACATGATTTGTCTCCTGCCATCTTTCTCCACCCTCTGACAAACAGAGGCCAGGGACACCATTTCTATCCCCTGGCTAATAGCCTTTTATGGACCTAACCTCCATGAAATTATCTAGCTTCTCTTTAAACTCTGTTATAGTTCTAGCCTTCATAGTCTCCTCTGGCAAGGAGTTCCACAGCGAGACCAGGCTATAAGTGAGTTTTCATACACCTCACTGACAATGAAATGAAAGTGGAAACTTTCCATAAGTGGTTATCCTTTCTACTCTCCTAAAGTGATATACCACCACACATTATTTAATATTGTTTTATTAATATAATATTATTTTATATACCACATGCTTATTATTTAGATTTCTCTTGGAATTGTTTTTGTGTTACATGATGCTGCCCTACGGACTGATATTATAAATTATACAGCAAGCTGGCATCACTTTAAGTACTGCAATTTAAAAAAGAAAACAGCTGTCACCCAGGAAAAAACAAATATTACCTTAGGCAGCTATTGTTTTTCTAATAACTGAATGGGATTTTACGCACATACACAAAACTTTGTCTAGAATAGAAATGCTGGACTTTTTCCATCTAGATATGATAAATCCATCACAGACTTAAGGTTAAATACCAACTCTTCAACTGTCTAAGATGATAAAACTAGATCACAGGCAATGTGATTACTTCAGGGTCTACATGAATGATCACTAGTTGCTTGTGATAGCATACAAATTGGTGCAACTAGAGAAAAAGCTAGGATTTCGGTCCACAGGGCATTTAATAAAAAATGAGTTCCTTAGCAATCTTCACTCGCATATGGCGAATCTGTGGTTTAGGTTAGCAGATGCTACTTAAATATGGGGAAAAAAATTGAAGATTGCCACTAACTCTGAATAAAAATTCAATGCACTGTATGGCTTACACCACTCCAAAATTGTGATTTAAAATTAAAAACACTGCTGGGACGTCACGTGCACACAGAATGTGGGTGATATTCCTTCCTTTTCACAGCGATAGAGTTTGTTTACTCTAAGGGGAAATGTGTATGGGGAGGGTGTAAATCAAGGCAGAATTGAATTGAGCCCTGAATACATAGGCTACGTCTACACTGGCCCCTTTTCCGAAAGGGGCATGCTAATTTTCAACTTCAGAATAGGGAAATCCCCGGGGGATTTAAATATCCCCCGCGGGATTTAAATAAAGATGTCCGCCGCTGTTTTCCGTCTTGGGGAAAAGCTGGAAAAAAGCGTCTAGACTGGCCCGATCCTCCGGAATAAAGCCCTATTCCGGAGGATCGGGCCAGTCTAGAGGCTTTTTTCCGGCTTTTCCCCAAGCCGGAAAACAGCGGCGGACATCTTTATTTAAATCCCCCACGGATTTCCCTATTCTGAAGTTGAAAATTAGCATGCCCCTTTCGGAAAAGGGGCCAGTGTAGACGTAGCCATAATGTATACACTTAAAACCTATTTTTCCATGTCACGGGATGAGTCCACCTGTTCCCCTCAGGAGGGGGCTTCTGCTGTGGTTCTCTGCTGACTGGTTATGGCGTCTGGGTGCCTCTCCTTCAGGAGCTCCAGTGGCATCTTTTTCCTTGTCAGCAGTCAGTCCAGACTGAGTTGCTCCCCAGACCTGTATAGCTGGCCTCGAGTTGGGGCATGTCTACCACGGCTCTGAGGAAAGGGCATTCTTAGCCAGGCTTAACCCCAGAAGCCCCAGCACAGGGGTTGGTACATCCCATCACACCCCACTGATAGTTATTTTTCCACAATTAACTCAGGGCTTGTCTTCACTGCTACAATTAGCACAAGTTAGTAGTACAGCAAGGCAAAGACAGGTTTCCCATCCTTCAAAATATTTGAGATTTTGCAATGTTTTCCTGTCCCGAATCAAGATGAAAAATGTTTGCAAACCAAAAGTCCACAAGCAAATTCAGTTCACATTAAACATTTCTTGGATTTATCCTTTTGACATAGTATTGTAATTTTAATTTCAAAATAAAAATGCTGTTTAAACTGAAAACCTGTCCCTTTTTTTAATATTTCCAAAAGCACCAAAACAGAACATTTGATGAAGTTTGAAATATTTTTCAAAAAAGCTTAATGTGTCAAGAAATGTGTGGAAATGGCCCCTCCTCACCTGAGAAGAGTCTTGGTTTCAATGAATCGTCATTTTTCATCCAAAAATGTTAGTTGAAAATTCTCACTCAGACCTATGGTAGTTAAGTTACTCCGTTGGAGCTAGCCCCATTTGAGTGAGGCATATTGTGAAACACTCAAACTATATAAACCAGTAGCAGTCTTGTGGCACCTTAGAGACTAACAAATATATAGTGTATCTTGAGTTTTCATGGGTTTTACCCAGGGTAATGGAGTCAGTCATCCTTCTGCCAAGGAATTTCACTACCCAATTACAGAAAGAGTTTGCAGAACTGGAATTCATTTACAGATTTGACACTGTTACCCTGGGTTTTAACATCTCCATTTCACCATCAAAAGCAATGTATTTCCACTCCAATTCATCAGATGAAGCAGGTTTTACCCTCAAAAGCTCATGATTCAGGTTTTGGTTAGACTCTAAGGTGCGACAGGATTGCTCGTTGTTTTTAAAGTTACAGACACACATGGCTTCCCCACTGAGACGTCAAGCTATCCGGAACAATTTGATTAGCTGAGTAAGTGACTCGCTCATCAGTTGATGAGTTATGCTAATTTCTTTACAGCCTGCTCCTGCATCTTGACTGCATTACTAGCTTGACAATCAGCAGTCTTTGGGTTTCACCCTCTGATGGGTCAACTTGTTTAAAGCACCATTTAACTCAAGCTAGAGATGTGTGCGCGCGCATGTGTGGACAGGACAGAAACGCACACATTAGCATCCAATCCTACAAAAGTTTGAGCCCCTCCAATGAGGGGTAGAACATCAAAATTCCATCGTTATGTCACTTTACGCAACACATGAAGTCAACTGCCCATCTCCTCTGCTCAGGTGTAGGAGTACCAGGTGCAGCTCAGGAGCAGGGTGGGGGAAAAAAGTCTCTCTCAAATGTTTTTGTGCATTTCTAATCCTGGGGCCATCTGGACACCACTTTGGTCCACAATAAATGTAGAGCAACCTTTATGTTGCTCTAATTCAAGTCAGCACCTAACAACTCCAAAGGCTGTTCCTGCAGCAAGGTGTTATTAAATTGTAAGACAGCCCTGGTTGTGCCCCATGAACCAGCAGCCAAAACAGGGCATGGTGGGGATACTAAAACAGCAGATAAACACCACCCCAAAATAGCTTGATAGACCAAGTCTCCAAGGATCATCAGATAAGCGAGCTTTATCAAACAGAGCTGCAATCAATGTTAAAACAACAGCATCACAAGGAAGGTATAAACAGGGCGGAGAGGAAAGGAGAGAAATAATATGATGACTTTGAAGAGCAATGTGCACTCAGTGTCTTGGGGGGGGGGGGAGTCCATAGTGCAGTCCGCAGATCACATTCCATTAATTGTCGCCCAGACACTTCCCTCTCCAGTTGCTATCATGCAGTCCCCGCTCTTTCCAAGCGTAGCCTCTCTGGGATTTAAAGAGCAAGGTTCCTTTAACACCTTGTCCTGAGGCAGAAGAAGAGGAGTGGAGAGGGAGAGATTGACAGGGCCTAGGTATCTGTAGCTCCAAACAAGAGGCCCACCGCGAGCAGGCCCTCACATGCCGCAGCAGCCAAGAACTAGACTGAAGCCTGGGAGAGACAAGATGGCCGACTGGGGACGCCCTAGGATGGGAGCCAGGAGAAGCTTGGCATGAGGAAGGAATCACCAGAGAAGGCCAAAGGGGAGCTGCATGCAGCATGACTGTTGCCTAGAGCTGAATGAGGCTTGTGACCTGGTCCTGGGAGCCAGAAGAGAGGCTGTAATTAGCTAAACAGGGAGGTTGTTGCTCTGAGCGGGTTTGCAGACAGCAGCAGAAGAGAGAGACAGAGGGATGGGTGAGGGAAAGTTTACTGGCACCAAAAATGACCAAGAACACCCTAAAGCCACTGCCAGACTGGAACTCAACCTCAGGGTTGGATGCCTTGTTCGGTGTCTGCCCCTTCCTATTGTGGTACCATGGAGCCTTGCATTGGATGCAACCCTATTTCACCATGCTCTCCATCGTCCTCCCCGCCCCCTGGATTTTCTCCAGTCATCCCTCTGTAAATAAATATTTCCCTTTCCTACCTTCGCTGTACTATTTCTGTGTGAGTGCATGCACGATTACTCTGGGGCAGAGGGTAACACACGACCATGAGGTGGAAAGAAGTCTCCCTAATGCATTCCTGCATGGGTCTTTTCTTGATCAGATCTGCCTGCAGAGCGGACTCCATCTTGGCCATGAGAGCACCCTGTAGTCATGCAAGTGCGACTGGATAACATTCCTGTGGCAAATACAGGTTATGTGGGGAAGTAATAATACTAACCCCTGGCGAATAAATCCCACTGAAAGTAACTAAAATATAACAGCTGGAAATAAGGAGGTGGAGCCACCATCACAAGACCAGCCAGCTGTTTGTGGACCACCAGCAAGAACACTGTTGCGGGAATGGTCAATATCTGTGCATATATAACTGGCAAGTTAATAGATAAAATGCCAGCAGAAGGCATCCAAGACTAGATAGTACCATTGCTACGATCTGTAGGATTACTGAATTGTGTCTTGCAAATGACTTTCTCTACGCAAATCTTTACATCAGCTCTTAAACGCCATGAACCATAGTCTGGCAACTGCTGGTATAACAATAGATCTCAGTTTATTCCAATATGAGTGCAGAGATCAGTGCAGCAGGCTTTACCCTTTCTTCCCCTGCAAGCTTTCAAAACAAATTTCTGCTTTTGGCAACACCTGTACAACCCCCCTGATATGCCAGTATTTAAGAACAACATTCAGCTGAACAGTTACACCGCTTGTTACTCATGAAGCGCTTTCCAGATCTCAAAGCATTTTACAAGCGCTAATAACTCAAGCGTCTCTGCCTAATTTTAGCTATGCAGGTATGTAATTATTATCCCTAAATTACAGATGGGGAAATGGCAGCGCAGTGATATTAAGCAAGTTGGCTGGAGCCTGCAGTGAGTCACTGGTGAGTCCGGAATAAAATCCCAGAGTGTAGGAATGAACCGTCGTGAATTACAGTCACAAACACATTTCAAAAGACAGCTTTTAAAAAAGGAGAAAAAGGACTGAGATGGGAACCTAAGTGCATACAGCACAAAACTTCAATTCTCTTGGCTGGCATTCCAGAGCTGACTGCTCATGCGAATGGTTCCAAGGCAATAATCATGAATGGTGCTATTTAAAAGGGAAATAAATGGCCCTGTCTCTTTAAGGAGATCAGGCCTCATTTTTTGGCAGAATAATAGCAGATATAAAAAGAGCCACGATTTCAATATTTCTCATTATGACTTCTCTCCCAGCTCCTCTAAAAATAAAAGGCCACTCTGTAGCTCTAGATCAATCTAACTAAAAGGAGAAGGGTGCACTTACAAGTGCAGAATAGTGGCATTGACGCGAGTGAAACATTAGTCACATACAATATTGTCACCATAACGTGGTTTTCCAGCCTTTGCAACAACTTGTATTAAATTAGGCATTTTTTTTGCACCAAAAGCAAAATAAATATAGCTTTATTTAATGCTACTAAAAGGTTCAGATTCAACGGAGAGCCTGAGGCATGCGGTTTTGTTATTAAAGCACATATGCTGACTCTATTGATTAGTGCAGTCCTCTGTGCAAGAGAATTTGTCACATCAATAGCAACTGAAAAATACTCTGGGGCTGTAATATGGTTTAAATGAGCAGTTACCACATCAATATAAAGAGCATTTTCAATGGCAGTAGATGGGAACTCTTTCGCAAGCTGCTATTTGTTTTAAGATAAAGGACAACAACGTTTTACAAGGGAGTTTTTTTAAGAGATGGTGAGCAAAACAGCAGCCACTGATGCGGTCTTAAGATCACAGCAGTCAACGAGCAATAAGAGCAGCATGCGGGTGGGGGTGGGGGAAATCCAAGCAAGGAGGCAATGGCTATTCTATAAGCCATGTAGGGGTATGTCTACACTACCCCCCTAGCTCGAACTAGGGGGGTAATGTATGCATACCGAACTTGCTAATGAAGCCCGGGATTAGGAAGCCTAATCCGAACTATCTAGTCCATGCCGCGTGTAGCTGCGCGGCACGGGGTTCGCACTAGCTGGCTTTTAAAAATGGCAGCGCCGGCTTTATGCTAATGAAGCCCGGGAAATTCAAATCCCGGGCTTCATTAGCAAGTTCGGTATGCATACATTACCCCCCTAGTTCGAACTAGGGGGGTAGTGTAGACATACCCTACAGGAATAAGAGACAAAGAAAACACCTTCTATCATCTCTACCAAGGTTCTCTCTATTACCACTGGCCACGTCTACTGGTTCTCTAAACATAAACCCAACATGGACTCTGCCTTTGCCGTTATATATACCTTGGTTTCATTTAGTTCCACTCCAACTCATCTGATGAATTGGGTTTTACCCACGAAAGCTCATGATCCCATATATTTGTTAGTCTCTAAGGGTATGTCTAGACCGCATCCCTCGGTCAGCAGAGGGATGCAGATTAGGCAGGTCGACATTGCAAATGAAGTGGGGGTTTAAATATCCCGTGCCTAATTTGCATAAAATGGCCGCCGTTCTTGCCGACTCAGCACTTTGTCAGCAAAAAGCGGCAGTCTAGAGGGGGACCTATTGAGAAAGAAAGCCTTTTCTGACAGATCCTGTAAACCTCCTTGCAGGAGGCATAAGGGATCTGTCGAAAAAGGCTTTCTTTCTCGACAGCTCCTGCGGTAGACTGCGGCATTTTGCCAACAAAGTGCTGAGTCTGCAAAAATGGTGGCCATTTTTATGCCCCTTCGAAACTTGATGTGTCCCCTGCACTGGGTTAGTGTGCACTAGGAGTGTGTGGTAAATGATGGCTATATCCAAGTAGGGGAATCTATTGCTGCCCCATTATGGCAGATTTCTAGCTGATTGGTTTTTCTTTTCATCAGCACAATAGCTCCTGGCCCCAGCTCCAGCTCCATCCAGCTGGTTTGGGGGCACCCTTAAAGATGCAGCCTTCTGGGAACTTTCCCCGGCTGGATAGAGTGGTTGAATTGGTGCTGCTGTTAAAAATGGGTCAGCAAAGTAGCCGCCTTCCTGGTCTACTTCCACCACCAGCCTGGTGCATTTTTATTATTGACCATTTGCATTGCATTGCAGAAGCACCTAGATGCTTGAGTTGAGACTGGGGTTCCATGAGTTAAGCACCACACATGGATTGGGTAAACGCCTTGCTTACCTGTCACAACACAAGACAGTGACAAAGCTGAGAATAAAGCCCAGGTCTTCTGAGACCCAGTCCAGTGCTCTATCCATTGGGCAACACTGCCTCTCATAGCTACCACCTATATAACCAAGCTATATCCAGGATTAAAAAGATCAGACAAAAGAAATGTATGGTAAGTATCGGGGAAAATGCATTGACAATGACACAGATTAAAATAAGACTAGTCAAGAGGCTGATCACAGGCCAAATCCAAACCGCCAGAAGCTTTGAAGAGATGCTGAAACCGGTTTTTATATACTTATTAATTACAGGTGATCCCTGACTTATGACCCCCTGCATTTACGACCATTTTTTTCATGGGAGATGGCTCCTAAAACCCCCAATTTACGTCTGCAGCTCGCATTTACGATGGTGTATGACGCAGACGCCACATGTCATCCCAAAACAGGAAATGCACAAGGTCAGTCAGACTCACCAGTCTGCAGCTGCTGCTTGGACTGTGCGCGTCTCCACCACATCCGTCTTCACTTTTTAGTTATTTTTGTGTATTATTTGAACTATTTAGTTTAGTTTTCCTCCATTTCCATAGTCAATTTTGGCATTTTTAGGGTATAAAATGGGTTTCCCAGAATGGAACTGCCATTTATAACATTGTGCCCATGGGAAATAAGCATTCGACTTACGACAGCTTGACTTACGACAGTTCTCCAGGAACTAATTAGGCTGTAAGTGCGGGGGTCGCCTGTAATTTTATATTATTTTCTCTGAAGTCGGAACCTTGACTATCCCTTGATCAAGAAATTTAGAGCTGAACAAAAGAAAATGTAATGCATTAAAGTGTGGAATAAACTCTCAAAGGAGGTGGTAGAAGAGTTATTGCTTGAGTCCGTTATAATTCATTTGGCAAGAGCCCTACAAAATCTATAGTCAGAAACAAGCCTGCATTTTCAGGGGACTGGATCTCTCTAATTTGCCATGCATGATTTCTGTGATTCTGTACATTCTGAGAAAGCATCATACACTCAAGCCAAACAATCTCCACTCAGAGTTCTGTGCCACCAACCTTTTGTTTGTTAAAAAATCCAACTCAAGAAAACGAGGAGCAGCGAGCGCTGTAAGTTTTGCAGAAGATGAGACATTTCACAGTATCCTGATATCTTTTGGGTAGCTGCTTATTTTATGATGACTAATAGGCAATTACTATGGTAATACTGCAATACAACATGTGTGAGGTCTGGGAATGAGAAATTATAGGTAACTACTTCGGACTCATTTCTATGGTAACAAAAAGTAATTGTCATTAAATACCAGTTACACGGTGGCTGTACCTGGTAATTATAGATTTTTATGCCCAGAAACATAAATAAAACCAATACATTTATTCAAAGGTCTATGATTGTTTACTTATATACTGTTATATAGAATACACAAAGACAAACGCTTAATTAGGGAAAATAAACTCCACCGAAAGCATCATCTTGTCATTCTCAGATGGATACCCTGTTTTTTCAATTCAGTTCAACTTGTGAATTACCATGCGTAGAGGAAAAAGAAACAAACAAACAAAACCAATATCCTCTTTCCCCGCTTAGCAAACTAGGTGAAAAATAATCAGGGATATTTACACAAATGACATGACATGTGTGAGTAGCCATAGCTCACAGCAGGACAACTGTTAGAACCCAGCAGACATAGCCAGACCACAGTAACTTTTACCAATGGATTTTCCAGGCCTGACGACAGGGGGCCAAAGGACTTGGTGTTTCAAAGGAGCCTAGAGTTGCTGGCCATTGTTGCGGTGATGTGGTAGTGGCAGCTGCCAGAGACCTGAGCCCTTTTGAATTGTTGCTGGCGTGCCGTGCCAGGTGCTCTGCACAGCTTTGAGGACTGGAAGGTGAGGCCCAGCACCATAGTCTGGGTAGTGCGAAGGGCTATTTCTTAAGGCCATGCCCTTCCACTTTAGGTCCCGTCCCTTCCGGGGGTGCAAAGCCCCCCGGCCCGCAGTGGCTGTCAGCCCCACTGGGGTTTTCAGATAAAAACAATACCAACAACCACAACAAAAAGACTCCATCAAGTAATAACCCCTGAAGAAGGAATTGACCTTAGGTACAGTGGCTGCTTCCTTAGGCTCTCTACACCATGTACATATCCAGATATATTGAACTACCCTCTTTAGGAAAAAAGGGTTTCCCTTGTTTAAATTAGGAAATATCGATAAAGTAACATGCAGATTGAAGAGAGTGCTTTAAAACTATTCATAACTCAAGCCGCTGAATGCTCTTATTAAGGTACGTGAGTTTTCTATTAATTTTACAGGCGAGGAAGGGGACGCAGAAAGGTTAAGTAGCACAACCAGTCACTGGAGAAATTGGGAGTAGAACTGTGAATTCACAACCCTATGTTCTTCTATCTAGACCTGTGGTCACCACCTAGTAGATCAGGTAGATCCTGGAGCCTCCAACGGGATCCTGACTGGTTTGGCCAGGAGGCTCTCAAGTCCTAGAACTTCAGCTGCTCCTCTCCCCACTGCCCTGCTGCTCCTGTCCTTTGCTTTGGAGCTACCTCCCAGGAACCACCTGCTTGCTCTGCAGTGTGGGCAAGGCAGACGAGGGATGCACTAATGTCAAGATGTTCCCCTCCCAGCATCCCCATACCCCATTTCCACAGAATGAGCAGGGCAGGGCCTTGGAAAGGGGGCAGTGCAAGGGCCTTGGGGTTTGAGGTACGTCCTGGATTGACTTAAATTCAGAAAGTGATCTCATGCTTAAAAAAGGTTAGAGAGCCCTGATCTGGATCCACTGCCTCCTATTCAGCAGATTATTTAATATTATAGAGGAAAAAACCAACAGATCCCTAGTAAAGTGTCCTTAATGCGGTGCAATGAACGCCCAAATGTACATATAAGCAGCTGGATCTTTCGAGGGAAACAGGCACTGTTTTTGTATGTTTGTTTTCTGCTACATTTAATGCTTCAAAAAAAGCACTGCAATTTCACAGGTGTTTAGCAGTGTTTATAGATTAACGGCAATTAATTAAATTAAATGGCTTGGTCCTCCTAAAACTTTCCTGAACACCTGTCCCGTGAAACAATTTATGTTTGGCAAGAATAATGGGCTTGATCTTGGTTTCTAGCAGAATATTTTGCAGATCTACGTTTGCCATCTCATTTTCCTTTGTTATCGGTGGTCTCTTCAAGTATTTCCTGAATGTGAAAATTAAACTTTAAACTATGAGTAGAACCCACAGAAAAGACCTGGAAATTGTGCTGCTGCTACTGCCAAAAAAAAAAAAAAAAAAAAAAAAAGTTTGATCATCTACTCCACTCCCACATAGCAAACATGAAATTACAATGAAAGCCTTCCAAACACACCTTTTCTGGGCTGGAGGAGTGTTAATGAATTCTTGACCCACTTGGTGATCCAAAACCTTTCCCAAAACAACAGTGCCTAACTGGATACGGTTTGGACAGCAAGTGCAGTAGGCTAAGAAACGACTGTTTAGAGCTTCTCTAAGCACTGAGGATATGTCTACGCTACAAGGCTAAGTCCGGATACCGGAGGTATCCTGAAATAGTTACCCTTTGTCTACACAAGTCGTCTATTATTTTGAAATGTTTTTGAAATAACAGGTGCACTTTTTCACCATCTCAGTCAACCTTGTTGCACGCGGAATAAAAGACGGCTCGAAATAACACTTCTTTTCGAAATTTGGCACCTTGTAGATGTGCCAAATTTCAAAATAAGCTATTTCGAAATAAAATCGAATGGGTAGCAGGTTTAAAACTAATAAAAGGAAGTTCTTCTTCACACAGCGTGCTGTCAACCTGTGGAACTCCTTGCCAGAGGAGGCTGTGAAGGCTAGGACTATAATAGAGTTTAAAGAGAAGCTGGATAAATTCATGGAGGTTAGGTCCATAAAAGGCTATTAGCCAGGGGATAAAATGGTGTCCTTGGCCTCTGTTTGTCAGAGGCTGGAGAGGGATGGCAGGAGACAAATCGCTTGATCATTGTCTTCGGTCCACCCTCTCTGGGGCACCTGGTGCTGGCCACTGTCGGTAGACAGGATACTGGGCTAGATGGACCTTTGGTCTGACCCAGTACGGCCGTTCTTATGTTCCTATGTTAAGATAAGCAATTTGTGTAGCGCAAATTGTGTATCCTATTTTGAGTTTAGGGTGCAGTGTAAATGCACTCTGAGTTATCCTCATCAGCATTCATGGTCATTACTGTTGTGGAACGGAGAAGAAAATACTTACTCACTGGTACCCAGAGAGAGAAGATGTAAAAATCTGGGTAAGAGAATGGAAAATGTCTCACCTCCACTGAGGATTTTTTTTCCCCTTGGCACATTCTCTTGCATATTCCTCACCTCAGGGCAGAGTCTTCTCTATTAGAAAAAAATAGCAGCAAATTTTGACTTCTTGCTATCTCCCTATGACAGGTTTTGGTACTTTTGAAGTGTATTCAGCAGGAGAGGAGGAAGGGAATGAGGGAGCAGTAAACAGTGGTCCCTGTAATGTCAGGGTTTACTATGGATCACTAGCATGGCTCTATTGAGAGATGTTCTTTACAGAAGCATGGACCAGTAGAAATGAGAACAGCCTGAGAACAGCTCCTTGCCCGATTCATAGATACTGAGTTTAAAACACATAAATCCCTCTGCTTTTAACTGAAAATAAGGTCCAACCCCCTCGGATCGAAGAGAAAATAAAGAAAGATGTTATAGTCAGATGAGGAAACTGGGCGTCACGAGAGCAGAGTTCTATGCCTGAGGAAGCCACTGGCTCACTTTTTGGCATTAGAAATTATAATATTCACGACTACACAGTGATTGTCTTTTATGTCTACAAAGCATCTGGGAGGAGTAAATCCCAGCTCAGGTGGACGGACATACAAACGTAACCGCACTAGCTTCTAAAAACAGCACTATGGCTGTCATGGCTCAGGAAATTGCTTGGGCTAGCCATGTGGGTACGTATCCTGGGGTCAGGCAGGATAATATTTGGGTGGCCAGGCCATGCTGCTGCAGTTATTATTTGTAGGCATTCATTTGAGCAGAGCTAGCACATGTACAGCTACCTATACTGGAAGCTACATCACCCAGATGCTCTGCAGAAATACCCTTGGTGAACACATGTTAGAGGAGCACACAAGGAGACTTCACAACCACTGACGTGGGGACAAGTGAGGAAGTGGAGCTGTGGCCCTGTCCTTTCTCTTCTCACACATGATGAACTGGCAGAGGATGGTTCGTGCCTCAGAGACTATCTCTTCTGATGCTTCTTCTGGGGCAGGGCAGCTCCATGTTACCCTCAACTCAGCGTGCAACCACATAATCCAGCCCTCAGAGCCCACCGACCTCAGAGAGCTGCTGGAATAGAGCTGGATTAATTAAAGGTGTTTTCAAGTCCTCCTGTGGAAGGTGTTATTGCAACTCACACACATTCTGGATGTGATTCCCTGTCCCATCTAGTGGCACTGAGACCACTTACAGACAGAAGAATGTGTCTGCTCTACAACCTTAGCTGAGAACCAGCTGGCTTTTAGCTCATGCAGTAAAGGCTCATGCACTAAGCTCCAGAGGTCTCAGGTTCGATTCCATCTGCAGATGACCGGGGACCGCCAGCATGATGCTATGGAAGTACAAAGCATGCGGAAGTCAGCTCTCTGCCCTTTTTGGTGATTTTCTGCTCTTTCTTTCAGGGCCTGTTTTAGAACCGAGGGCCATATGTGGCCAACCATTTTGATAACAGTTGAAGAATAAATTCAAAGTGTGACTGAGTCCAAGTGCCCCACAGTGGGGTCCTAACCCTCACTGCTCAGCCACAGAAAATCTGGCTGGCCCAGTCCCCAGGCCTGCCTGAAGGAAGGCTGTCAGATATTCAGTATCAAAATGGGAGCCAGTGTGAAGGAGGCCGGACCACTTTCATCTCACTTTCATCTACACAGCACTCTAAACGTGAAATATGATATGCAGTTTGTACTATGCAAATGGTGTATCTTATTTTGATTGAATTTCAAAATAGGTTATTTCAAAATTTAGCATGTCAACACAGCACCAAATTTTGAAATAACGTGTTATTTCGAGATATCCCTTAACCCTTGTGGAATGAAGGTTACCGGGATGCCGAAATAGTGCGCCCGTTATTTTAAAAAATATTTCAAAATAACGGGCAGCTTGTGAAGATGGAAGGTCGTTATTTCAGGATACCTCTGGCGTCCCGAAATAGCCGTGCAGTGTAGACGTACCTGTAGTGCCTCTGCTACCCATCCCTCAACGAGCCAGTTGCCTAGGTTTCACTTAACATCCAATTTCCACAAATATTGACACACATGCCTTTGAAATTCATGTCCACGAATATTTGTTCCAGAAAAAAAAAACGTGTATGTACAAAGCATATAAATAAGCATGCCAGGACATGTTTCTGTGCCCCAAGCACAAATGTTTTATAGCTCTGATATTAAACTCACTTGCTGCTGGTGATGAACATTTCACCACTGGAAAGTCCCCACAGAGTCACAACCCATTTGCTCTGTCCCCTGGAGTATTAGCAGTCGCTTGCAGACAATAGACAATTTTGGCATTGCTGTTGCTGTGTTGGCTCGCAGCGCTAACCTCAGAGAGTGAGCACTTGGAACAAAGTGGCTGTTATCCTAGAGTGGATCATAGGCCCAGCTGCTCCAATATCCTGCTTCTAGATAGCGGTTACCATGAAAAAGTCAGCCAGCTGTTACCATACTGTCTTACATCAATCAGCGGTTATTTCTAGTGCTGGCTGGAAAACAAGGAACCTGTTTTGCAAAAACGTTTGCGGTTTTAGAATTTGTTTTCCTCTGCATCAGGCCAGACTAATTTTATAGCCTAATGCTTTCACCTGGGATGAGGAAGGTCTAGATTCACATGCATGTTCTGCTTGAGTCTTTCCCAACTGGGCAGAGAAGGAATTGAACATGGATCTCTCATATGCCAGATGAGTGCCCTAATCATTGGGCTACTTGCTATTCTATGGGGTGTTTGTCTGTCTTGTCCTCTGTTCTAACCATAGGTCAATGAAGGGACTATACCTGCCACTGCATAGTGGACGTAACCCAACTTTTTAATAGTGACCACTGTGTTTTAGGTTTCAGAGGCTGCTGAAGGCACTCTCATAATGTGCCTGGCCAGCTATGCAACACTGTGTGTAGGGGGAAAACTCCCTGACAGAGGCAGGTGATCAATCTGCAATCCAAAGTGCTACATTTAATTGCCCATTCCGTTAGCGTGCATCGCGACAAATGGGAACCCTCAATAAACCAGGGAAATAGTCACCCGCCACTACTTTGAGAGGTAGATAGCATGAAGAAAATTCAAGTGATGGAGAATTACTGAGCATGGCACTAAAAACTCTCCCCATATCAGCAGCGTAGAACTTACACAGCCAATAGATCTCTGAATCACACATCACGTATGCATGACTGCTCTCTTCAAGTGAGTGTGCGCATAACAGGGTCGGCACTCACCTCACGCGAGCACCCATTTGGCCAAGTGCGACTTCCTGCACTGCCTTCAGTCTTTTAAAAGCCTTGCAGCTACTCAGCCCTCTGGCCAAGTCATACCCTTTCATGTAACCGCAAACTCCTTCCAGAGTTTACCTCTAACAGGGGCCCATCTCGGTACCCTCTATAGAGTGTCTCTCTGAATCCAGTCTTTCAGACTGTTTCCCCTCTTAATATGAGACTTGTCATCATGGAGACAGCATTCTAACAGCTCCCCACTTTGAGCTGACTCAAACCAACCCTGATCATCTTCCTTCCAGGTCTGGGCTGCCACTGAGCTGCCTCTAGATCTGCAGCTCTTTTTATAGTCCTTCCTGGCTCCTGATTGGCTGGTTCCTCCAGAGCCACTCTAGCTCCCTGGAGAACTTTTGTATGGCCCTCTTGGCCTTAGGGCCTAGCCCAATTACAGTGTGTTAATCCAATCAGCGAAGAGAAAAGTACAAGATGGACTTTTCTGACCAGTGACAAGTAAGTCTCTGTGTTGAAATCTCAAATATTAGCAATCAATCCATGGAGGGTGGTTATTTTTTTTTAATTCAGTCAAATTCAAGCAAATAAATCATGAACAGCCTGAGGATTTTCCAAGAGCAGGAAATAAATTGTTGTAAATTACTCGCTCTGCACTACCTTACTACAAATCATGTACATTACCTGGTGTTCTGTATTCTTTTCAACATAATAGGTAACATTCTGTTTATTATACTCATTTTTAAGTTATTAGTTACATTCGGCCTTTTGCAAACAAGATAAAAAAATTGCAAACAGATCAGATGCTTTTCCAGCTACCTCATTAACAGTCCTTTTAGTCCAGGAGAGCTGAACATTTTGCATAATAAGAAAGGCTAAAATGATAATGTGCTATCAGCTCAGCAATTATGAATGGAACTGTAATGTCCTTTCATAATACCTGGCATCGGCATCCCAAAGGACCCGACAAATTATGGGCCAGATGTATGTCTGTGAAGCATTGTGCACCTGAATAGCAGTGTATAAATAACAATTCTGCCAGAAAAATCTCCAGAGCAAATAGATTTATTTGGGGAAAGGAAGATTACTTAGTAGCCACTGGAGTTCTCTAAATATTTTGTCTTTGCAGATTTTAGGATTAATGTGGCATGGATCCTGGAACCATTTCAAGACCAGAGGACCATTAAGAGGTATGACCATTAGCATGCACACCCATGGCAGAGCCACCATTTCAAAATGTCATTATAAAAGAAGGGACCCGTAATCCCACCTCTGTTTCTTTGCCTGTTCTAACTAGAGTTGCCAGATGGATAGTAAAGCAAAAAAAAAAAAAAAAAAAAAAAACCAGCATGGCTCCTTTAAGAAATGCTTTTGAGGCTTTTTGGCCCTAACAGGCTGCTGACAGCCTTCCACCATCTTGTCTTCCTGCTCCGGGTCAGACAGCTCTCCTGCAGAACCAGGTAAGCACCCAGGATTTTCATCTCCTGGCCGGGAAAAAAAAAATCAGAAAGTATCGGACATTTTAGTTGTCCAGTATTTTTTGAATATTTTTACTGGACAGGAAGCGAAAATACAAGACTGTCCGGGTCAATACCGGACACCTGGCAACCCTACTTTTAACCAGCTAAAGCTTTTCCAAGGCAGCAGGGAATTCATGGAATGTCAGTGTGGCTCTAAAGAGCCCCTGCCCACCCAAAATCTCTCAACATACCTCCTGTTTACTTCACCTCACATGAAACTGCCTTTGCCGATCCCTGCAGTTGGAGTTAAGACGACAACAGACAATGGAGGGAGGACAGTGGTGACATACAATGGAAGATAACGAACTAACTCATCAGCACCTTTTTCTGCAATATGCTGGTTCTTCCTCAGAGGTCTCCCATCCATGCACTAACGAGGCCCTATCCTGCCTAACAATTAAATACCTAATTAGATCACAGCCGAAGGTACTATGGCTGCAGTGTGTGTTATTTAGTCCTGCATTATAAGCAAAATTGCATACAGTACATTAAATCTCTCAGGGGCTTCTCTTCCAAAGATACGCGTGATGGATGTAATTGCCCACAAACAAATCATCAGCTAATCAGCTGCTTTTCATTATTACCTCCCACAGCACATCTATTTTGTAAATAAATGCATTTAAGAGCAAACAATTTTAGAGAAAACAAAAGATTCCGGGGATATGTTTTCAACCGAGGAGGAGGAAAAGTGCTAATTCAAATATTAAAATGAAGCAAAATTAACATAGGATGGGATGATTATTCCATTCCATGTATCACTACCTATTACCGTAAAATAATAGACAGAAATCTGTGACTTTAATGGATGATCTGGGTAGCTGAAGAGAATTGTGATTGACTGAAGCATTTACATAGAGGCTGATGAACAGCATAATGAATGCATTTACAAAACACGGCTAAGGTCTAGTGAGGATTTAGCTGAATTTAATCCGGACATCCAAAGGGGCTTGTAGAGCAAATATCCTATAATAAACCATATGCCTAGTCCTGCATGCCTTACTCAGGCAAAGCTACCACAGAATACACTTGTTCAATGGGACGTGAGTTCAGCGAGAGTTTTGCCTGCGCAAGGACTTTTGACCCGACGATAGTGTTGGACCATATGAGAGTTATCAGTTCACATGTAATATTTTATTTCTGCCCGAAGTCCAGTTAATGACAAACAAAGAAAACTCAACTGTGTTCCAGTTAGTGGTAAAACAGTGCAAAGTTATAAGCAATCCATTATGATTTGCTGTTTCAACGTGACATACGGTACCTGTAGTTTCCTAGATACACCCCATCTGGATTAAGCATCGGAGCTATTTTGAAGACCAAGTGATCTCGCAGTATTTTAGCTATGGGATGCTGGCTCACGAGGAAGTCAATTATACCTGGGAGAAACATAAGGAAAAAAAATGTTAAGAGCCTCTTTGTTATAAAAATACAATTTCAGCCTATATATGTTAGGCTAAACATTGAAACAAAAACAGATATTCCTTTTAGTTCCGGTCAGGGCTGAGGGCTCCAACATTCAGATAGGGCTTTTAATTCTCTAAGTGCTTTGCAGATATTAGCCACATAATCCTTATTATTCCTCAATGAGCTAAACAAGTGCTTCATCCCACCCCCTGGTTACAGCTGAAGAAACACGATCCTCATGGGGTGCAACTAGGAAGAGCCTTACTGAAGTCAATAGTTTTATACCGGCTGAATTTCAAACCCAGGGAAACTGAGGAAGTGAGCTGACAAGCTGGATTTCCCTCTCCCTTACACCTGTGTAAATCAGGAGTAACTCCCCTGACCTCAATGGGGTTACATCAGTTTAAAACCAATGCAAGGTGGAGGAGACATCAGCTTTGTCTACACTTAAAAGTTTAGAGCACAGCCATGGCAGCGCTTTCAACTAAAAGCGTGGCCGTGGCATGAGTGCCGGGAGAGAGCTCTCCTAGTGCTATCTGTAAACCACCTCCACCAGGGGTGTAGCTGACAGCATTGTATCCTGGTTCACAATGGCGCTTTACAGCGCTGTAGCTTACTATGCCTGGGAGGGCATTTTCACACCCCTGAGCCAGAAAGTTACAACGTTGTAAAGTGCCAGTGTAGACTTGTCCTCAGACCTTAAGTATGTTTCCTTAAGATCACCGTCAGTAGAAGAGCCTTCATTAGAACAGGGGTTCCGATCTACATTCATCATGTGCTCAGACCATTTCAGTACATCTTCTTTACCCTAACACTGGTGTTTGAGGAGGGAACACTTGCCACCTACAATTCCACTAACGTGCTGAAAGGGGTTGGCCACATTAACAGGAAGGGGAAGAAGAAAGGCAGTGTTGTGTTTTGATTTGACGCCTCTTCTTCCGCGTAGTTGACACGGATACGAGTATTTGCCACCAAACAAATGTGATGGCAAATTGAGCTCCTCTGCCATTTTGAGACACCTAGAGATCGATCAGAACTATTTTCTGTTTCCTGGAAGGTCCATCCTGCGATGCAAGGAACTCCTATCGCATTTCCCCAGAATAAAGCAAATCATTGAGCTACTGGAGCCGGATCAAACTAAGCAGAGGAAAATTAAAACAGATTAGGAAAATGTCACAGACGTTCTGGGAGCCTGTGACAAGGTGTCTGCCCTTTAAGGGCAAAATCCAGCCTTGAGTGAGGGCTAAGAGTCAAGCTGCAGCGGAGGCAGTTATTGCTCATTGGGGCCTCGCTGGGGGCTATATCAAGAAGGGCTCCTGGAGATAGAAAAAGGAAGGACTTAGTCTTGCGTTGGCTGGAGAACAGGAGGGACCTGGTTGCCTGGGAAGCAGGAGGCTATCTGGAGGTAGAGCAGGGCTGAGGAAGGAAGGCAGGGCTGGGGAAGCTCCGGCCAGGCAAGCTCCCAGGCTGCAGAGCCTGAAGCAAGGCCTGAGGCTACTAGGGATGAGGAGAGGCATCCAGGGGAGGCAGAGGCAGCAGGTCCACACACTCTTGCCAATGATGAGCGGCCATTACAGACTGCACTTTGCCCCTGAGGCAGGGTCGGATGAAGACTGGCAGTGGGTCATTGAGGCAAGGAGGGTAGAGGGGAACTGGATGTTCCCTGAGAGGGCAGGACCCTAAGAGTGCAGGGACTGATAAACACCCCTCTCCCACGGAAGGAAGTTGAGAGACACTGGAGTGGGCACTGCTGGAGGGCAGTGTCCTGAGGAGAATGCCATGGTCTGGAAGCGACGCGGGTCTGGAAGGAAGCACGTGGCGTGAAGACATGGGGAGACACCAGCCAGAGGAAGGAGCCCTGCAGGCATGGGAGCTAATTCCCAGTGCTACTGGAAGGTTGTGCCATGGTGGTGGGTCCACCCAGTGATAGAGCCCCATCCCCTGTGTCTTTCAAAACGGGGTAGGACAGAGCTCAGGAAGAAATATAGAGCAAGAAATATTTCAGCAGTGATGGGATAGCCTGGAATAATTAAATGACTTTGACAACTTCTAGCATCTCTTATTTTTATGGGATAATTAATGTTTATTATCTGAATTCCACAGACCATGTTGGCATAGTGGTTTGGCTTTTGCAAGGCAAACACATAAAATTAAAGTGGAGTCCAAAAATCTCCTGAACAGTCCTCATTTCGACCCATTTGCTAATATCCATTTTGTACATTAAACACTGGAAGCAGATCTAAACCACTGCTGCTACTGTTAGTGAATTCTACATTCTGGCATAATGGAGACACCTTTAGATTCTTAGGTAAATAGTCCATCACCGAGCCTAAACATCCACACTTTTTGGTCAACTAATGATTTTTTTTCTCTGCAGAGCTTGAAGGAGAGAGGATCTCTTTCCACAGGGAGGTCTTCCAATGGGAGAGAGACTCATTCTGAACTTTTGGAGCTGTAATTTATATGGTTTAGGAGATGTTTCTTCAGCTACCTCCTCTCAGATAAGAAAACTGAATGCTGATCTGCTTTTTAGTTAGTGTTACGTCTTTCTTTCTTGGCATAATAAGAACACAAAGAAACCAAATGGGTAGAGCCAGGGTCCCAAGTAACTATGTTTACTAATGATACCCAAACACAGCAGGACTAGCTATATTCAGCTGCTGCAACTGCTTTCCAATTGCTTCTAAAATAGTGCAGTGTGAGCACCACTAGAGGGCTCCCCATGGACAAATGCCTCGGATTCCCCTCGACTACCGTTTTCATTCTGGTAGTTGTTCTAGCTGCTAGCCCCACTGTGTCTGAACTTTTGGCGCTCTGCTCCTATGGCAACCTTTGCCTCTGATGGGACTTGATGAAGGCTTTTCTTGCTCTGTTTCTGTTATTTAACGCAGTCTCACTTGTAGATCTAGGCACTGATGATTTAAACTTCACACAGGAAACTCTTCGCTTCTTGTACTGAAGACTTTGGTAGCGGTGGGGTATTTAGAGCATTTCAAATAGCTTGTCTGAATGATGACAAGGGCTTATTGGCAGGAAAGCACTGAGGTGACAGTGGGGGTGTTTCTACACTGCAATTAACATCCCACAGCTGGCCCATTGCAGCTGACTTGGACTTGTGGGGCTCAGACTAAGCAGCTGTTTAATTGCAGCATAGACGTTTGCGTTAGGGCTGAAGCCCAGGCGCTAGATGCATGTGAGATGGGAGGGTACCACAGCTAGGCTAGGACTAAAGCCTGATCATCTACACAGCAGTCAAAGTGCTCCTTAGCCTGAGTCAGCCCTAAGTGCCTACCTGCAGTGTAGACACCACCCTTTATTCTTTGCTGTAAGCACGTTTCTTGATTTAAGGTCTGTAACAAGCCACCCAGAAAACTTCCTCCTCCTGATTAATTCTCTGTAGTGGGATTCTTCTTATTTATTCTTCCTGTTACAATAGGTTGTCCACCTAGGGTCCCACTATGTGATGCCCGATATAAACACATAAGAAGGGATAATCATTGCAGTGACGAGCTTATAGTCTTTATAGACAAGACAGCCAAAGGATGATGGGGAAAACAAGATGATACGATTTACATCATATCATGCTCTAGGCTGGTGGCACAGCCAGAATTAGAACCTATATCTCCTGAGTCCCAAGCTGATGGATTACCTACAAGGTCACACTATCTTCCAATTACTATGCTCCTATTGAGATAGTTGCTCTAACTTTTCCGTATTTTGAGGCTTACGGATAACTGAAGCTGAATAAATGCTTCAGTTTTTATCTGTGAGGGAAGGCTATGTCTTCTTATTGTGAGTCATATGTGAAAATAGTAAAGAGTTTTTAAAAAAGCCTCTGAAGTCTAACACTGAAATAAGAATAGTCCCAGGGAGCATAACACAAAAGGAAAATATATTTATGCATTCACACCCCATCGTAAAATGATTGTAAACAACCACAACAAATCAGAGTTTTTCCTACAGAGGAATTTGCTTATCCAAAGATATTTAAAATTAAAAGATAGATGCTGCATTATTTTTAAAAATGCCTCACAAAACTTGGTTCTTGTTTTAATAAATCAACACAAATTACATTTTACAGTTTCTATAATCAGCAAGAGACATATCAGTGTATCTCATTAGGCCAAGGTTAAGAATTTGGCAGCAGCCAAATCCCATTTAATATCATTTACTTCAAGGCAGACACAGCAGATGCCCTAATTTATTTGTTGGTCTTTGTCTTAAAATAACAGTTTGGTGGTAAACAGGAAGGGAAATGATGCCAGTCACCCTTGTTAGTGGCTAATAATTGCTTAATTTGTCCACTAATTGACCTATGCTACTGGTGAGGCGTTGGATCGTGTTGCAGGGCATGAAGTAAACAAGGCCACTGGAATGTTACCTTAGAGAATGACTTCTGGAAATGAATCTACTTATTGCAATAAATTTTCTTTTCACAGATGAGCAGATTAATTGGTCGGCCAATTAGTCTGCTATTAAAGGAAAAAAAGTGCTGCCATAAAGGGGTTGGATTTTTGGAACCATAGCTGCAGTCTGGGTCAAATGAAGAGTTCCAATTTGAATCCGTCAAATCAAACAAGAAATAAGAAAAACATTATTATTATTATTATTATTATTATTATTATTATTTTAAAAAACAAGTCTCTGTGGCTAAATTCTCTATGGAAATTCTTGATCAACTCAATACTGTCTTTGTGAAGACGTCAGAATAAAATGGAGAACAAGATGGATGAGCCCAGCACACAAGTTAAAATGTGGACAATAGCCCTCAAGTTTATAGAAACAAAGAACTATGAAAATATGGGACCTTTTCATTACAGACATGATTTATTCCAGAAATCATCATTGGCATTATTATTATTATTTACAATAATAATATACAGTTACAGATACTGCCTATACCCTGAATAGCTCAATCTAATTTCAGACACAACAGAGAGAGGGGCTGATCCAAACTCCATGGAATTCATTCTATTGGCTTCAACGGGTGTTTGGTTCTGGCACCAAATTAAAAAAAAAGAAAATGGGACTAAGGAAATGAAAGAAAAGAGATAACAATAACACTTGTTTTGACATGTGTGCAGCATTTTAAAGGTTCCATGAATTTAAGGCTGTTTCTTTGCTTGATATGGCCTGCTGAATCCATCTTCACTTGAAACTCTATTAGCTCAGACCTCCTCCCCATTCAATCAGAGCTGCATCTCCATCTTTATTTGGTCTACTTGCTGCCTTCAAGAATGCTGACCATGCTCTACTTTCTTTCTTCTCTTGGGTTTTGCAGCTCGAAAGATCATTGGCCCTTCTCTGATGCATGCTCTTTTAGCATCTCTTATTCTCCAAACAGCTGTAGATGTCCCTCCAAGTCACTCTTCCATCTTCACCGTGCATCCTATCATGGCTACCTCAACCGCTCTGATAATTTCAACTGTCCTTATGAAGATTTGCCTCAAATTACCTTCTTTACCTCTGACGACATTCTCTCTATCTAAAATTTCTGGCTGCTTCTTGGATTGCCCTTTACTACCTCACATGCTAGTCCCTAAAGCTGCTTCTTGCTCCTTTCTCCTGATGTCTTTTCGCTATTTGCATCAATACGTCAATATCTGTGGGAAATTGTATAACTTTAAAATGTGCACTACTATTAGAATCTAATACTTGTAGATTCTAATACAAAATGACATTCTGTAATACAAACATATCCTGGCCTGTCTTGTACATGTCAGGAAAGAAGTAATTCATATTTTGGGAGCCATTTGCTAACGACTGAAATACATGCTGATCAGGAAAAAAAATGTCTCCTGCTGTAAGCTTTAACTGCATCTTGTAGCTAAAAGTGAATATTTTGAAATTTGGGATTAACCAAAACGATGTAAATTGCCTTGCAAAACAATAACAATAAACAGATATGAATGTTTCACTCTGCCATAAGAAACATTTAACTGACAGCAGGAAGCAGTTTTCCCATTAGAAGATGATGTGCATGAGGTCAGTACTCGCAGAGCTGATCAACAGGCAACAGTATCCATTTTACTTTGAATTTAGTGCAGGAGAGGTATATTAATAGGCTGAGGACCTGACATCTGCTTTGTCCAGAGAACAGCATGATTAATGACAACATAAGCGTTTCCTGTGCTGCCATACCAACGTACATCAACAATGTGCGAGAAGGAACTTCCGTTAGGTGTAAGAGGCCCTAGTTCACTCAGCCATTGATGGATATTAATGTATTAATCGAAAATGAAATGCACCATGATGCATCCCAGGAACCGGGGATGTGGGCACAGATATTACTGTGGCACCATACCCCAATCAGCGTTGGTAATAAAAATATGCAAATATCGCCTTGCAGAATTCCTACTCCCAGTGGCAAACCAGCCCTCAGCACAGACCTATAGACAAATCTATTCAATATTTTTTTATTTTGGTGCATTTCCAAACTGCAATTAAAAAAATGATGTTTATACCTACGAAGAGTTCACTTGTATCCAGGATACTGGTAGGATCTAGAATCTGGCTCTTGCTAGAATTTTCTCCGGGGCAATCCATAAGTACCTGGTTAATGAGGCGCTGACTTCACTCCTCCCTGCAATACTCTGCCTCCCACCAAGACTTAGAAGCAGGCTGCTGAAATCAGATTCAGGTAAAAACCCACATAAAGATTTGGGGAAGAAGGCAGGAGATTTCACCCTGCTAAGAGAATCCTTATGGAGATGACTAGCAGGGTCTTACTAATATCTTTCCAGATGTTATTTCTCACTACATAGCCACAGCAAAATTTAAATGAATTGTACCTTAATCATCAGTACAGAGCCGCTTTTAAGAGAAATACTGCAATTAAATTGACTTTTTTCCCCAAAATACACATTGAAAATACAAAAAAAACCTTTTAATGTAGAAGATGTAATACAGTAAAATCCCTGATTCTTCAATACATTTCCTTCCTTTGCATCACAGCAAGAGACGAGCTATGCATACACTTCGAGCTAAATTCATTCCTGCTGTAACTGCAGCCAGTGCATCTATACCAGAGATGAAGAGACCCAAGAGTGGTAAGAGTATACAAAGCTGTCCTAGACCGTGACATAAAGGGCATTGGTTTAGCTGTGTAAATTTCAAGGTAGCACTGCTGTTGTGCTCTTGGAATAGATACTAGATATAGGGCTTGTCTATTCAGCACACTAGTATGTATCAGCAGGGGTGTCAACTCTAGGTCATATCAGCATGTTGCATAGTAACTGTCAGTGATCCCCGCTGGCGTGCACTAAATGTTCCCTAGTACTCATTGACAAAGTCCCATTTCAAACAGTTTTACATTAGGATGCACTAGGGAACGTCTAGTGTGCACCAGCAGGGTGCACATGGATAGCTGATGTGCAACATGAGAGATCTGGTTTTGAATCCCAGTTCGGTCACTGAAGTTTTGTATGACCTTGAACAAGTCACTGACTCTCTTTGGGCTCAGGTCCCAAGTGTAAAAGTGAGAAGATAATTCTTGTTCTCTATTTATACTGTACAATACCTAGCAAAATGGGTCTCAGTGGGGGCCGCTAGGCTGTATTGTAACACAAATAATCACCAGCAGCATCTTCTCAAATGTCTCTAATCTGAAGGTCTTGATTCTGCCAAATGGGTCTGGAAATGTCACAAAACAGTACCATATAACAGTACCCTGTGCACAGACTATGCTACTTTATTTGGGCATGTCTGTTCTGCTAGGGTGCGTCTACACTGCACCCTTAGCTTGAACTGAGCTACGCAAATTGAGTAGCTTATTTCAAGTTAATTTCACAATAGTTTATTTTGTACATTTCAATATAAGATGCTATTCCAAATCATGCCTTAATCCCCGTGGAACAAGGTTTACAGGGACGTTGGAATAATAAGCCCATTATATTTCAAAATAACGGGCTTATTTAAAAGGCACAGAATAGCTATTTTGGGATACCAGAAGTGTCCTGAAATAGTGCCTCAGTGTTGACGTACCCTTACAGAGGCTGCCTAGGACAGACAATTCAAGAAGTATGAAAAAATGAGTATTAATTTTAAAAATATATTAGTTGGAAGAATTTCAGCAATCTGGATTTGAGTTTCATCACAAGATTTGGAAACAAGAGGCAAATTTATGTTACCAGTTTACCCATCCCCCTTACTAGAAATAATTTGTAGCAGAGACCATGAACTCATTAAGATTAATGATAGCTTAGTGCTTTGTACTATTATTAATACAGGGAAAATATTTTTAATCCTTTCATCATATTTATTTCCCTGTTGTCTGCACTATCCCTACAGCAACCTAATAGTGTTGAAAGAAAGTCATGGTGCTTAGCATGTGGCTTGAGTGATGCCTACACTGCCCTCTAGTGGCAAATATGTTGGATCTGTAGTTAATATGAAGAAATCACTAAATCTGCACGACAACAGAAAGTCAACTTAAGCTACACAATTTCAGATACGTGGACATAGGTGGAGTTGATGTGCCTTATGTTGAGTTATCATGGGCTCTACATTGCAAGGGTTCGATGGGAGAAACTCTGCCATTGACTACCTTTATTCTTCTAGTCCAAGGAAGAATAACCAGGTCGGCGGGAGAGCTATTTGTGGCTGATTTTGCTGATCTTAACTAGGCCTGCTAAATGGACTGCTAGTGGATCCATCTCAGAGATTTGATCTGGGCTGCAGAGCAGATGTAGCCTCAGCTCCTTTATATCTCCTATAGAACATGAAACTCTTGACAAAAGAAAAGCAAGCAGAGACGATAATTTTTCATGACAGGATGAGTAGAAGCTAATCGAGGCCAAATCAAGCAACAAAGACATATGCATGTTCTACATGAACTATTTCCTTTTGTGAGGAAATTTCATTTTATCCGAAGAAGAAAAGACATAGAATAGCGAGTTCACAGTGAGAGGGTACGTCTAGACTACTGAGTTTTGTCGACAAAAGTGGACTTTTGTCGACAAAACTATACCAGCGTCTACATTACCGCTGAGTTCTGTCGACATAACGTCGACAGAACTCAGCAGTTTTGTCGACGCTGTATACCTCATTTTACGAGGCATAACACCTTCTATCGACAGAGTTCTGTCGACAGAAGGTGTTATTGCCTGTAGGGTTGTGTCTAGACTACAGGGTTCTGTCGACAAAGCAGCTTGCTTTGTTGACAGAACTCAATGTGTCTGGACGCGCTTTGTCGACAGAAGTTTTGTTGACAGATACTGTCGACAAAACTTCTGTCAACAAAACGCGGTAGTCTAGACGTACCCTCAGTTAGAATACAGCATTTTCTTGACCAGGGAAGAATTATCCCCAGCTAAGTGGCTAACTAGCAATAGTCCAAGTGCTTTCATTTCAGTGAATGTGAGAAAGGTAACCGTGTTAGCCTATAACTTTAAAAAACAATGAGTAGTCCTGTGGCACCTTAGATATTAACCAAAATATATAGAATCATGAGCTTTCATTGGTAAAACCCACTTCATCAGATGAATTAGAGTGGCAATACCTTGCTTTTAATGATGAAATGGAGATGTTAAATCCTAGGGTAATGGTGTCAAATCTGTAGATAAATTCCAGTTCTGCAGACTCTCTGTAACTGGTTAGTGAAATTCCTTTATAGAGGAATGGCTGACACCATTACCATGGGCTTGAACAAAGACATTAGCTGGTGCATGACAAAGCCAATTTCACCCACTTTGAACATCTGCATGTCCACATCAAAAGCTATGTATGGGACAGACCCAGCCCATTTAATTAGCCTAATTAACACAGGTCCTACATTTGACAGTTGTCTGTTATTTCCACTCCAATTCATCTGATGAGGTGCGGTTTTGCCCACAAAAGCTCGTGATTCTACATATTTTGGGTAGTCTCTCAGGTGCCACAGGATCGCGTTTGTTTTTATTTTAGTGGTGAAACAAACAGAACCTCAATACAAACAAAATCTCATTGACTAAATGCAGTCCAGGAAGTCTGACCAAGACCCAGTTCCAAGTGCTGCATCCCGTAGAAGACAGTGAGGACTAGAGTCACAAAGGGACTTAGATGTTATGACACTCAACATCCCAAAATACTAACTCTAAGGTGCCTAGAAAACCACTGGGATTCCCACCTATCTCTGCTTAAGATTCACAGCTATGATCCCTATCACAATTATGTGTCTGCAGAGCACCTTCCTCAGAACCTTTGGCCCAGTGTTTAGGTTACTCAGCTGGAATGTGAGATACCCGCAGTCCAAGCCCCACTTCTGCCAGAGGGCGAGAGAGATCTGAATTGTACTACAACTCCCAGCCAACATAGAAGGTGAGGACCACTGAAGATGTCAGTCACAATGATGGAGAGTGTTAGATCCCCCTCTCTCCCATCCCGCAGGAGGGCTAGGGTTCAGCCTCACTCTGTCAGTTTTAGTAGAAGCGAGTTACAAAAAAAAAAGCATGACTAAAAATAACCGTGACAAAATCGTTAGCCTTAAAAAAAGATGGCATTGCTTGAAAGTAGCTCGAACCAGTAACAACTGTCCTGGAATGAATTTCCTACACAACCATTGAATCAGGCTTTGTTCAGTCTTCAAAGAGAATAGCAACCCCCATGTTTGCTGTGGAACCATAATCAGAAAAACCTCCCCCCTCCAATCAGCAAGACAATCCGTTTGCTTGCCTGCATTTGTTTGCATCTCTTACAATAATAAAATGGCCACCTTTTTTTTGGGAGAGATACTCAAAAAGAACCTTATGTTTTTAATGTCCATGCACCTATTCACTTGTGGAGAGTCACATACAACATTATCTATCGGTACTCAATTTTTTTTTTTTTTTTTTTTTTTTTTTTAAAGACAGACATTTAAAAAAAAAAAAAAAACCTCAAACACAACCACCAAATTCTCCTACATCCATTAATTCCCAACATTTCCACTGGTCAAAGAGACATGCTCATCGCTTCTGTGGGTCAAACTCAGACACAGAGACATGTCTCATAGGATACTGAGCAAACAACAAAAACAGAATAAAATCAGGAAACCAAACTGCCATTTCTATTCCATGTTTCCCTATAGTCTCCTCCAGAAACCTGCCAAAAGCATTTGGTGTTTATCCTTGCTCGGGGTCCAAAGAATCTGAGTTTGTCATCTCCCCCTCCCTTAGACCCAGAGTTACTGCAAACGTTGAGGAGGGATGTCAGAGACACCAAATGAGGGGGCTGCTGGAACAGAGAGGGCAAAACTAATACTTGAGACTTCTCCATGCTCTTAAGCAAAGAGCCTCCCTTAGCAGCACCTGAACAGTGTGCTTCCCAGCTGTGCTGACCAAACTAACCCATCTCATAGCACCTGAAGAAACCAGAGCACCCTCCACATTCAATGGCCTTTTTTTGGGATGGAGGAGGGGAAGAAAAGGGGCTTGGGGCTTTGCCAGCAAGCCAGAATTAGCCCAGGCCATGCGTTCCATAGCAAAGGCTCAGCTTCCATTTTGCAGGCAAGTGGCACTCAGCCACATCCCCTCAGATTGTAAAAGGGGATCCAAGAGCTAAGGACCAACATCTCCAGCGACATGTGAAACCTGTGCAGACCCAGTCTCTGTCCCAACCAAGTCACTCCATTCTGTGCTTTACTCTCAGAGCTCCCCACATTCCCTGACACGGGGTCGCTGTTCCCAGGGGCCGACTTGCCTCTTCTTAGCGTGCTGATTGATCGAATGTGTCAGACTCCCGGAACGAAAACAGATCGTGTCCTCAAGTGGCACAGACACAGCGCGGTCCGACTGCCAAATCCACTGCTGCAGGGAAATTTTTAACATTGTGGAAGCATTGATTAACATTATATAAACCTGCCTCCAAGAGGACAAAGACATGCCGAACCTCTGTGTCTTTACAGCCCAAGGAATTCTCCAGACAGGGCTAGCTCTTACCACAGCTCACCAGCTCCCAAGCCAGCTGCTTGTATCCTAAGAGGAGGAACATCAGCGATAATGAAACACCAGGGCTGTGTCTAGACTGGCCAGTTTTTCCGGAAAATCAGCCGCTTTTCCAGAAAAACTTGCCAGCTGTCTACACTGGCTGCTTGAATTTCCGCAAAAGCACTGACTTCCTACTGTAAGAAATCAGTGCTTTTTGTGGAAATACTATACTGCTCCCGTTCGGGCAAAAGTCCCTTTTACGCAAAACTTTTGTGCAAAAGGGCCAGTGTAGACAGCTCAGATTTGTTTTGCGTAAAAAAGCCCTAATCGCGAAAATGGTGATCAGGGCTTTTTTGTGCAAAAGTGCATCTAGATTGGCCACGGACGCTTTTTTGCAAAAAGTGCTTTTGCGGAAAAGCATCCATGCCAATCTAGACGCTCTTTTCCGAAAATGCTTTTAATGGAAAACTTTTCCGTTAAAAGCATTTCCAGAAAATCATGCCAGTCTAGACGTAGCCCAGATGTTGAGGGGGCCGTACAAGTGGAAACACACCCCACACAACAACCACCTCCACAACCAGCTGCCCAACATGGCTACACAGGGCAGAAACACAACAACTGCACTTGTGCAGGCGGCGTTTTGCACATTTTTAAACCTATGCACCTCTCTCAGTGGTAGGACACAGAATCAGAGTTTGGAGGCAAAATCCGCAACCGATGGTCAGTCCACCACCAGCAGGGGTCTCGTCCCTCACCTCCCATGGCAGCCCAGGGAGCAGACAAATGCAACACGGAAATTAAACCCACCATAACCACAGAACTAAATGAACACAGAAAAGCAAAAATCCATTTTCCCAACAGAAAGAAATATGGAGAGACTAGCAGAGCACACGCGCTCTCGTCCTCACTCTCACAATCAGCTGAGAGGGCAATTGAGACTGTCTAGTCCAGGCCCGGGCAAAATGCTCTCTGGGGGCTGGATGAAGCCCACCAAGCCACTGGATCCGGCTCACAAACGCAGCAGGGAGCCTCAAGCAGAATCCTCTGCTTGCCCTGCCCCCGCACGCTGCTCAGAAAAACGGCTTCTTTTTCACGAACTGTGAGCAGAGGGGAGTGGTGCTTCACGAGCATCTCCCATTCCCAGCACAATCCCATTGGCCAGTTTCTGGCCAATGGGAGCTGCCTGTTTCAAGAATAGGCAGCGTGTGAAGCACTAATCCCCCTTACCCGTTAGGCTCTCATTCACAGAGCACATGGCCCTGCAGCCTGTGTGAGGGCAGGCCAGGCTCCTGCCTCAGAAACATGTCGGGCTGCTGACCGTGAGTCTCACCGGTAAGTCTCCCAGCCACAGCCTGCCTCTGGCACCCCAGCCCCTACCTCCCCTCCAGCCCTCTGCCCTACTCCTCCACATAACCCAAATCCTCTGCCCCCCTCCTGAGTCCATACCCCCTCTCAGACTCTGCACCCCAATCCTCTGCACCAGATCACAATCCCCTCCTGCCCTAGGTCACAACCCAAACCCCTGCATCTCCTCCTGCACTCCAGTCCTCTGCCCCAGGTCACAACCCAAACCCATGCACCCTGCACTCCCTCCTCCACCCCAGTCCTCTGCCCCAGGTCACAACCCCTTCCTGCCCTAGGTCACAACCCAAACCCCTGCAACCCAATCCCTTGCTCTAGCTCGCAACCCAAAACCCTGCACCCCAATCCCGTAGCCCAGATCAGAACTGCCTCCTTCACCCAAACTACCTTCTAGAGCTCACAGCCCCCCCCCCCCCGGACCTGAATCCCTTACCCCAAGCTCCCTTCTGCACCCAGCCTCCATCTCAGACCCCTCACTTCCTCCATTAATATCATGGAAGAGGGTGTCTCTCAACTACTTTCCAAAATCTTTGAATGTCCCCTCGCCCGCCATCAAAAATTATTTCCCACCCCTGGTCAAGTCTAATGGCTAATGCATGCTTCTGGCTGAGGGAGACCCAAGATCCAATCCCCTGTCTACTTCTACTGACTTTAATTATTTATCCCATCACCTAAGTGCCTTTCACAGACAATCAATAGCACCAGTCAAGTCCCTTGCGGACTTTTATATGTGCTGCCATTTTAAAACAGAACAGTTTTAATCAGCTCCGGCTCAGATGTTATGGAGTCAGCTGGGAGAGCCTGATTGATTGGGAGGATGTTGAGATATATTACTGCATATTTGTTATTTTAGTTACCCCCCCTTTGTGTCCTCTGCCTCTCTAGTGCAACTCCAGGGCTCCCTTAAGGACAGGATTAAAAGCAAAGGAAATCTCATCTAATGAGATAAAAAGGATGCAGGGAAAAAATGACAGAATTAGATTATCACAGATGAAACACTTAGGGATCCCATATAAAATGCAGGGAGTTTATTTAATTTGTTACTCTTTTAAAATAAGAATATGCTCACTGACTTGAATGAGTAATTTTCCTGTTTTCAAATATGCTCTGCCTTTCTAGCTAGTCTTGTTTTCCGATGTAGAGAAATGAATGGGAAAAGAGCCAGTCTCCTAAGGTGCATGCTGGCTAGCTGTCTTGCCAGCCCAATGCAACACTGTTAGCATCAACTCCACAGTAGGCTGTGCATCTGACATACAGGCTGCATGCAAATGACTAGCAACAAATGATGGGGGCTCATTAGTGGCAGTGTGCAGACAGTGAGGAGATGAACAGGCACTGGGTTCAATTAAGCACAGTTCATGCCATTTCCGGGTGTGCATGTTTTAGTAATTTCCCATAAGAGTTGGTATGTTTTTTTTCCTAAACCCATATATATCCTGTACTTTACAAACCTGCCCCAGGAGCACAATGTACATGGATTTCATCACCGCACGGTCACTTCCCGGATGGAAGCTTCATAAATCATGGAGGGTACATGGACCTGATCCCGAGTGGCAAATCCCCTCAATTCCCTTTTACTCCCAGCCCTGGTCCACACTAGGGCTTTATTTCAAAATAACCCCCCGTAGGTGAAATTACAGTAAACTTCCGATAATCCGGCACCTTTAGGACCCAGGGGGTGCCGGATTATCAGATATGCCAGACTATCGGAAGGGGGAGCTATGAGAGGTCTAAGGTGGTGTGGGGGGGATGCCACCCAGACCCCTCATAGCCCCCCCTTCCAGTCTGGCTCTGCCCCAGGCGTCCCCGATTCAGCAGCTGCTGGTCAGTTTCAGAGCAGCTGGGGTGCTGCCGGGTTGGTCCCATAGTGCCAAAGGGCGGCGCTACCAGACCAACCTGGCAGCACCCCAGCTGCTCTGCCCCAGGTGTTCCCAAGTCGGCCGCTGCTGAAACTGACCAGCAACTGACTCTGGGAAGCCCGGGGCAGAGCAGCTCCAATGGTCCAGCTGCCGGGAGCACTTCCAGGTTCCTGATGGTGCCAGACCATAAGGAGTGCCAGACCATCAGATGCCGGACCAATGGAGTTTTACTGTAATAAGCAGAGCGTCCACACGACTAAGCCCCTTTTTCCGAAATAACAGGCTGCTTATTTCAAAATCTGCACTACCGCTTTCCTCGAGGAATAACACCAATTTCAAAATAGTTATTTAGAAATAACTTTAGCGTGGACCCTCTGGTGTTGCTATTTCTAAGTAACGACTCCCCAGAGTAATTCAAACTAATTACTCTCCAGTGCTCCCTGGGGCTCTAATTAGAGGTAGCACGTCCACATTAACGGAGCCTGCCTCTAATTTTGAGGCTCCCCTGCAGTGTGGACATGCCAGTTTGATGTTATTTTGGGAGTTATTAAACTGATTTTAGTTATTTCTAAATAGCGTGCTAGTGTAGACGTGCCCCCAGCGAGCCATGAGAGGCATACTTTCTGAGCAGCCTAGGATCACTGAGCAAGCATTTTGGGTACTGTACATCGTTCACGGCTAGAGAGAACTCCTCCATAATCTGAACGGCGTCTCCTGCATGATGGAGCTGAGTAATTTTTACTTCTCATGCCTTCACATTTCAGCAGCTCTATTTGAAGCAATTGATGGAAAGGGATGCACGTGGGTGGAGCGTCAGAAAGCTAGTACGTATTAAAAGTAATGGACTTCCTGTATTTTTTTCCTGAGCCATGGCCCCTTTTCACAGAAAACTCATATTTGCTTTTGGGAATTTGGGATTACTTGGCCTAATTCTGAAAAATGGCTACATTGGGGGGGGGGGGGGGGTAATACATACAATAAATAACACAACAAACGGTCTGGTAGCACTTTATAGACTAACAAAAAACATGTCGATGGGATCATGAACTTTCGTGGGCACAGGCCACTTCTTCCGATTATTCCCAGGGACTTCAGCAAGGGACTACAAGCCCAGATGCCAGAGCCCTGTTCTCAATGCTGCTGCTGTACCGTTGGCAAGTTACTGAGGCCAGGTTTTCAGAACCTTCACATTGAGTACAGAGCACATTTGCAAATCTGGTTCTTTCTTAGATGTCTAAACAGGAGCTGGGTCCTTTAAAAATCTGGCCTGGGAGGCGCTTGTTTTTCAGAGGGTGAGTGCTCGGCCCTTCCTGAAAATCAAGCTCCTTGAAGGTGTCTCAAGTTGGAAAACAACAAAAAACGGAGGCATCCAAAAATCTAAATAGTCATTCCATGACCCCAGGCTGCGGTGGGTAACCTGTGGCTCCTGGGAGTTTTGTGCATGCCCACGAGACATTCTGTTTATTGTTGCCCATGTAGAGGGTTGCCAGGTTCGGGTGGTTTCTATCTGCATAGGGTTTTTTCTCCTAACAGCACTACAAAAGCGAGATGCGTGCTGATTGCACACAACATTGTGAGAGCCATGTGTTCCCCTCTGCATCCAATCAAAGCACTGCAATGGTTCAATCCGCACAGCCTGCAAACTCCAGGTACATAAGCGCAGTTAGCAAAACTACCCTATACCAGGAGACCATCTTGCAGACCACTGAGATGAAGAAGGGCCACTCATGCAGCCCACTCACTAGCCTCGGTTGCCCCTCACTGGCCCAAATGCTCTCAGCTGTCACTTACTTCCTACTTTAGGAGGAAGTCAATGGGTGTTGAAGGTGCTCAGCCTATTGCTGAGGTACCTTGGACCTCACAGAATCAGGACCTACAAGGATATATTGGACCAAGTGGGGGTCTTTTGCGAATGCTTTGAACGACGGAAAGGAAAGTTCACTAGCAGGAGGAATTCAGAAGTGTTCCAGTTTACTTTATTGTAGGTGTGACGGCGCGTTGGGGTTTTCCAGTCTCCTGCACCCCCAAAATGGCACGAACAGACTCCACCAACCCGTAGAATAGAGGGAGTTTATTGCCTCTCCAGGATACAGCACAGCACAGATGTAATCTGGTTACAGGGCAGGCCTAGGATGCCTCAGCCCCCCTAGATATGGGGAAGTCTGGGCTCCTAAATCCCAGCCTGTTGCCTAGGCTGCTTCCTCCATGATACCAGACAGAGACTAACTAACTCTCTTCCAGCCCTGCCCCGCAGCCAGGGGCGGCATTCCACCTCCCTTTGTTTCCATCCTTGGCGGGTAGCTGGTCAGACAGGTTGAGAGACCCTCTTTGCATAATGACTCATCCCCTTCCCTGCTGGGCCGCGCTACAACCAGCAGCCAGTGGCGGTAACACACAACCCACTGCCCAGCATAGCAATCAGCAAGGTACCCCCCACTACATCACAGTAAGCGGCACCTGGAACTGCCTTAAAAATAAAATCAGTACACAGAGCCTAACAGGCAGTGAAATAGGACCATAAGGGCAGTCTTGCTGCAACAGACCACAGTCCTCTGCTTGTGTTTTTATCTAATGTGGTTTGAATAAAAGAGTCTCCTGGCATCTCCTAGGGTTCACTCTGATGCTCTGGTAATCATTTAACGGCTGCGGATCCCCAGGAACCTGGTGGTTTGAACCTTTCTCTCTCTCATTTATTTCAACAGGCAAGTTATGCCTCAGGCCTCATTTTGATGCCATTTATATAAGGCCGTAGGGGAAAAAAATAATCTCAGGCTGCACGGAAAGATGAGTCTGCGCAAAGGTAAGAGTCTCAGCAGAAGTGGCAAACTCAGGGTTTCGGCGATAGCAGCGACAAACTGCTTGGAAGTTTGATCAGACAGACTGCACAATGCTGACAGAAGCAACTGCCTTCTTACAACTCCTACCCCTCCCCCCCGCCCACACACAGGCTCCTGAGAACTAACATCCCGCTTCCGCCAGTGGCCAATACCCATCGCAAAAGGGAAAATAAACCCATCATGTGCCAAATTCCTCTCTCCTGAAAATCCACGGGGTCTAATTTTCCTCTCACTTACACCAGAATGACTCTGCTAACTTCAACGTAATATAAAGCAGCATGAGTGAGAAGAGATACCCCCAGGAGGAATTGTCCAGCAACACATGAGCTACGTCTAGATTGGAATGATTTTCCGGAAATGCTTTTAACGGAAAAGATTTCCGTTAAAAGCATTTTCGGAAAAGAGCATCTAGATTGGCATGGACGCTTTTCCGCAAAAGCACTTTTTGTGGAAAAGCGTCCGTGGCCAATCTAGACGCATTTTTGTGCAAAACAAATCTGAGCTGTCTACACTGGCCCTTTTGCGCAAACGTTTTGCTCAAAAGGAACTTTTGCCCGAACAGGAGCAGCATAGTATTTCCGCAAAAAGCACCCATTTCTTACAGTAGGAAGTCAGTGCTTTTGCGGAAATTCAAGCGGCCAGTGTAGACAGCTGGCAAGTTTTTCCGGAAAAGTGGCTGAGTTTCTAGAAAAACTGGCCAGTCTAGACACAGCCATGGTGGAGTAAACTCCTTTGTGAACTAGAGGATGATCTGCTCATGTAGGGGCGGATGAAAGTGCCGTGGGGCCCAGAGCAGCAAAATTTTGTGGGGCCCCCCCTTTGACACGGCGCATGCGTGGCGCCTCGGGAAGCGCGGGGCCCGGGGCAGCCACCCTGCTCGCCCTGCCCTAAATCCGCCACTGTGCTCATGCCTTGCCACCTGTGATTTGAGTACCTTTATGCTCCCTTAGTTTGCTTCATTTCTGATGTTTTTAAACAGCCATAAAATTAGAAAGCTCACTTGTAAGAATATGTCACACTTGTCAAAGAGAGAGGAGGGCATATTGGTAGGACTGTACAGCTGCTGCTGCATTGCCTGTGAATTTGTGTGGGTGGCTTTATTGGTTCCCTTTGTTTTCTTTCATTTTCCTCGTGGGCAATAAGGAGCTTTGAGATTTCGTTGCTTTAAAATGAATCTATCACCACCCCCTGGCTGAGGTATCTTCTTCCCTTAGTAAGAAACAAAGGGGTTTCTGGAGAAGGTACTGCAGGGAGCAGAAGATATATTTCTGCTAATGAATTACTTGAGATTTATTAGAGTAATTTTAAAGATATTGTTTAGGACGACACCGTTGTTCATTATTATACAAAGTCTGTCTTCTTGTGATGGTGGGCTCTAGACAGCAGGAAAATTTGCTAGGATTATGGCCCTCAATTTGTGGTGAATTAACAGATGTTGAAGGCCACTAAAATGTAAATCGTGAGGAAGGAACAGAAATACGTAGCAAGCCCTGCTTTATCTGATGCGTAATACAAAGTTCAAAACCCAAAAGAATGGTTTGAGGGAAAAGGAGCAAGTCTAGGAGAAGGTTTGGAAAGAATGAACAAAGGTCAGGTGGGGAAACTGACTGAACAAATTAATGTAGGCATTGGAACACAGCCCCACAAAGCTCTTCCTTCACCGCCACACTCATGAATGATTAGAGGAAGGGACAGGTGGTTAAGACACCTAATCATGTCAGGAAACGTGGGTCCACTTCCCAACTCTTCCACAGATTTCTTATATGACAGTGGTACAAAGTCACTGTATCTTTCTTTGCAATAGTTGCCCATCAGTGCAATCAGGTTGCTGACACTTTTCTCTGGCTCTTTGTCTTATGACATTTTCCGGGGGGTAGGGGGGTGGAGTGTCAACAAAATATCCCAACCAGCTTTCTAGCCAATGTAGGTTCATTTCCATTTGCAACATCCCTTGGAAACCTACTCCTGGGCTTCTCTTGAGAAGATACTCCTCAGAATGTGTCACACTATATGGTGAATTTGAGAGGGGAACTAACAGGACTTAGGGGGAGACTGTCAAATTCATTTTAACTTGTGGTCTAGCCCAGAAATTTAACCCACTCAAGTGATGGTATAATGGCCCAGCTTAATCCAGTCATCCGCTTTCAGAAACATCCTCAATACTATTGGCTGTTGAAATGCATAGGAAGGAGTTAGTACTTTCCTCTGCCATTTATGTACAAGAATATCGTATGCATGTCTTCCTGTGGATCCTAACGATGGCAGCTGACAGCCGCTCCTAAAGAAAACCTGTACAGTTATTTGCCCTCATTTCCCCTGAGGGGACAAGTGAAGTAGTCCCTTTCTGTTACAGCTGATATGTGAAAACTTACACTAAGCTAGCTGTAATAGCACCTTTTGACTGCTTTATTGATTTCCGCTTTACTAGGTTTGCAGTTTCTGCTGTTTCCCCTTTATAGGATTTTTTCTGTCCTTCGCTCCAAATGAACTAAAAAGGTATTCAACAGCCACACAATGTCCACTCTGGCACGGCCTCGTGTGAGATACCTGAAGTGATGTGTGTTTTGGAGGAAACCCCACACCTTCACTGAAAATTAGCAGCATATTGAAAATACTTGCTATCAGTATCATATATATAGTAGCCCAATGTCTGTGACTCTGTAATGCTGAAATGCTGGCTGTACCCTCTGGGCAGCGCTGTTGCCTCCCTGGCTGTTCCCTCTGGGTGGCGCTGTTGCCCGAGTCACATCCTTTGCCTCCCGCCGTGGCGCTCGGCTGACTTCTGTGCCACTCAGCCGGGCCGCCATGTGGGAGCAAGTGGTGCAAGCGACCATTTGGGCTCTGCACTCCCCATGCAGCACGGGGAGCGCGGTGCCCAAACGGCCATTTGGGCTCTGCGGTGCCCCGAGTGAGAGGCAGAAGGAGGAGGAGAAGAGAAAGAGAGAGACAGACAGAGAGGCAGGAGGCGAAGGAGAGCTGAGAGAGAGAGAGAGGGAGGCTGGAGGAGGAGGAGGAGGCGAGAGAGACACGGAGCGAGAGACTGGAGGCTCAGGAGAGAAGACTGACGTGGAGGAGAAACCTGAAAATCCCGTCTTATGATGGGCTAATTGGCTAGTTGGAAATAATTAGATACCATGTACAGAAAATCCCAAAGGTGTGTTCATTGGATAAACTACCCTTCCCGTCACACCCCGTTAGCTTGTTTTCTAGAGTTGCTTGCGCTCACGACCATACCTATCACATTCCACTCCAGAGGGGTCTATCTTTTGTGAGAGGCTTCTGCAATTTCTGCTAGCGTACAGTTTGCTCTTTTGTAAAGCACTTTGAAGTTGCAAGGGGCCCTATGTAGCAATAATAAAATTCAGCAGCAGTGGGAAGGAAGAAAGAGAGATGTATGTATATTGCTCTCCCGGTGTAAATGCATTGGTGGTGCAGGGCTAGCGGAAAGGTTGTGGGGGCACGATCCCTCTCAAAGGACAAAGAGTCAAAAGCAAAGTGAAACAAAGAGATCCATTCGCACAGCAAAGTCTGTGACTGCAGTTCCTAGCAAGGGAAGAAAGCCGGAGCGTATACAAAACCTGAATTACTTCTGGGTGACTCATGAGTGGACCAGCCTGAAAAGAAAGAGAAGGAGTCATTTATTAAACAAGAAGCCAGTCGTCTGTGGGGACCCTCTGTCCAAGAAACGCTGGCTGCATCAGAATTTTTCCCCTTGAATTGGAGATGAAAGTCGTGTGTCTGGAGGTTGCTCCCACAGCTGCCAGTTGGGGCTTGCTGGGTTGCCATTTCCTCTGGGCCTCAGCAGAGGAAAGAAGATTTTCTTCCCCCTGACCGAGTTCTGTATGGGGGGAAAAAAAAGCAATGCAGCTGATCAGTTCTGCCCCTCGACAGCAGGAGTGGGGTTTGTTCTTTTATTTAGAGCGTATGGCATCCATGCAGGAATGAGCTTCGTGGAAATAAATTAGGACTTTTTTTTTCTGATAAGGATGTGCTGTTGGCTGACAGGCAACGGAATACGCCACAAGTACAAAAAGAAAAGTCTTGCTGCGAAAGTGGTGATTCGGGGAAGATTCTCAGGATAATAGTAATGAGCAAGGAAGAGAGAAATACTCTGAGGCTTCTCGCCAGGTGGACAGCCACATGGGACCGCCATGTCTCTGAGGCGGAGGTGGTTTAATTCTTCAGTAGGATGGGAAGAAGGAGAGGAGCTCCCTCTCTGGCATGTGTTGCTTTCTGAACAGAATGAAGAAATAAATTAGTTGCATCAGGTGCCTTTTAGACTCAGGATATCTCAGGGCCCTTCGCAACCATGAGTTTGGATCCCGACAATGCAGCAACAAAGGAGGCAAACGTGGCATCCATCATAAGTTCGGCAAGATGCCTCTCACTCACATATCCCTGGACATTACAAATGCCAACATCTTCCTGGACTAGGCAGATGGGAGTTAGGCTGAGCCCCTTAGCCACAAGAACGTGCCTTTAATTTTAAAGGAACACCCCCTTTGCTGCCTGAGTTCTCATAAAGGACACAAGTCCTAACAGAAAGCTCAGAGAGAAGGATGCCATAACATAAGTCAGGAGAGCTATGCTTTGAGGTTCTGGAATGAAAGGTGCTATAGGAGAGAAAGGTGTTGCTTAATATCAGGGCTCTTGTAACTGGTTGCAGCTTGTAACTGGTTGCAGCTTCCAGTCTAGTCCAGAATCCAGCATCTATTTGGTGGTCTGCACAAAATGAGTTGGTGCTGTCAGTTCCATTCCCAAACAATAAAGTTCCTATCATAAGAACACTGCCATTGCAAAGATGGTCTTGTGAACAAGGCTAGGATGGGCATCTCCTTGTTTCTGGTCCCAACTCTGCCACAGCACAGACTCCTTATCTAACACTGGGCAAAACACTCACTTGCTGTCTCTCACATGAGAAGCCAGGGAGGTTAAAGTCATTAAAAGTTATTTATCTACAGAATTCATCTGGAACTCAGCTATAGATTTGACAGCTTTACCCGGGGCTTTAATTATGACATTAACTGGTTGGCGCATAACAAAGCTAATTTCTCCTGCCTTTAATATCTGCATTTCCACATCAAAAGCTATGTATGGCCTCATTAACACGGGTCCTACAATTGAAAGGTACTTTTGCTGCTGTTATCTCTCTCGGTTACTGTTATTTCCACTAAAATGCATCTGATGAAGTGGATCTTACCCATGAAAGCTCATGATTCTATACTTTAAAAAACTCGTTGTTTTTAAAGTTACAAACGAACACAGCTACCTCTCAGAAATCATTGTCTGTGAGGTGTTCTGCCAGAACAGTGATCAGTGCCATACAAAGCCCTGTGAATAAATCTGTTGTCCTTCTCAACAATGGGGACTGAATTGTCCTGAAAATAGAATTCCACTCTCACCGTTAGCGATGGTCCCCTCAGGTTAATGATATGGCACGTTGGTGGGTAGTTGGGATGGTGAATTTAGAAAGCTTGCAGTGTTATTGCTTATGCTCTACCTGCTCTAAGGATTAGAAGAAGCTTCCAGACTTTTAATTATATTTATCATGATGAGTGGCCAAGCTGGTAACATTTACGTCTATGTAACATAAGTGGTTGAAATTTTTCTAATCGCTTTTGTCACAATGAAAATCTTCACAAAAGACTTGTTGTTTTGAGAAGATTCTGGGTTCTTTTTCAGTAAAATGAGTATTTTTTCCATTTTTGTTATTCCCACCCCTACATATATTCTTATTTCCCCTTTTTTGGGGCAAAATGAAAAAAAGAAAATACAAAGTGAAGGGGGAGAGAGGGGAAATGAACAAGAGCTAGAACCTCACAAAAAAGAATGATTCATGGAAAATGCCAAATTAACAAAAAATGGTTTTTATAAAATATATTGAATGCAAAGGGTTTTTAATTTAAAAATATCTCTCTTGCACTCACAAAAAAAAAAAAAAATCACATCTTTCTTGGCCAGCCATCTCGAATGTGCAATTTCCCTCCATGTGGGCCAGCCGTAGAGATTCAACCTGGTGCCTTCAGTGTCCAATTACAAATGAATAACACCACGAGCTGAAAAAGTAGGAGGGCAGTGTCCTCCGTGTGAACTGGAGAGGGATGCACCACCCCATTTAGAAGCGTGTTTTGTGTTTTTCAGAAACAGCCACTTGTGGGTTACGTTTGTTTCTCGGGGTAAGCCCCTGGGGAAGGCAAAAAAGCATGCTGGAAATTCTGTGATCGCCACCACTGTTTCCTTGGAACGTTTTGTTCAAAGGACAGCATTTGGGAAACGGCAGAAACTTGGAATGAGAGCTCAGGGCTCATCCTCAGACAGCACACGTAGCTTCTGAGAGGCCCATGCTGACACAGATTGTTCCCCAGCATCTGTGCTTTGCTGCCTGGAATGCATACTAGGAAAGGATTTCATGGCTGTCTGATCAGCATTAGCCACCATGCGGGGATAGCGAAGGGAAGCATGACAGGTAAGACCCTCGGCTGTCACTCTCCTGCTCTGGTATGCCATTCCACTCAAAGCCAGGACTGTATGAAGAGCACAGCCCTTCCGCAAGTCTCCTGGATATGCCTCACCATCAGCTCCAAACAAACATTAGGGCCTTTCTTTTCTGTGATGTGCAAAGCAACGAAGCCTGGCTTCTGTACATTGGTACAGAGTATTGCATACGGGTTTATAAACATATCTCATGGTATGTCTACACTACCACCCTAGTTCGTACTAGGGTGGTTAATGTAGTCAATTGAAGTTGCAAATAAAGCCCGGGATTTAAATATCCCGGGCTTCATTTGCATCTTGCCGGGCGCCGCCATTTTTAAATCCCCAGTAGTTTGGACTCCGTGCCCGCGGCTACACACGGCACAGAGTAGGTAGTTTGAATTAGGCTTTCTAATTCGAATTACCGTTTCTCCTTGTGGAACGAGGTGTACTGGTAGTTCGAATTAGAAAGCCTAATTTGAACTACCTAGTCCGTGCCGCGTGTAGCCGTGGGCACGGAGTCCTAACTACCGGGGATTTAAAAATGGCGGCACCCAGCAAGATGCAAATGAAGCCCGGGATATTTAAATCCCGGGCTTCATTTGCAACTTCAATTGACTACATTAACCACCCTAGTACGAACTAGGGTGGTAGTGTAGACATATCCTCTGTCATTAGCTAAATCTGCACTGGGGCAGGGGTGGAATTTTATCCAAGTGACCAAGTCCTAGTCATGCAGGATGGCTGGCTCTTTTGAGCAGCTGGTATGATGCTCCGGTGAGAGCAGGCAGGCAAGCGGAGTGCAAGTCAGAGAGAAAAGAACAGAAAACAAAATGAAAAAAAAAAATCAATTCATCCGAACCGAGCCAGGGCAGGCAAAGAACAAAGGGTCAAGAGACAAATCTGGAAACTATAGACCAGCAAGATTAATATCAGGTTGGAGGGGGAGAGGGCGGATCTGGGAAACTATTGAAGGTGAACAGAAACAGCTTTTTTTTTAAAAAAAGATAAAGTTGAAAAACTGAGATTCAAACCAATTAACCCAGTACTTGCCATGCTTCCAGGGCACCTGGAAGATCCAGGTAAATCTCAGTAGTATCGTTGCACATGGGGAAAAAGACCTTAACTGAACTAGAAGGTGCATGGGACACAGTGCATTCTTCTCTCGTTCCAAACCACACTATGCTGCAGTGCAAATAAGACCTAAAGCCAATACAGGGCGTCCCTGCTATAAATTGTCCTCATATACATCCGTTCCACACTAAAGTAGTTGATGCTTCTAGAAACTGATGTGTTATAAGTCCTCCCATTTCCTACTTTTAAGTCATCCAAAAAAACCCCAACTTGCGCAAATGGAAGTCAGCCGCGGGGAAAAAAAAAAAAACAAAAGCTGCCACAAACAAGTGGTTTAACCATGGGGGGGAAAAACCAGGAGGGAACACATGAATTCCTTCCCCAAAGGTTGCTCCAACCTCTTTTGGCCCAAGAGAGCTTGAAACAAGAAAAGAGAAAAATAAGCAGCAGTCTCTGGTAGTTGACTGCTCAGTCATAGGCAGGCAGACACACACAGACCCCCTGTTACTTTCCAAGACACAAAAAAATCAACTCATTGCCTTAAAAAGGTGTTTTTTATTAACAAAACAAAAGATATACTTGATAAACCATACTTGGTTGCTCGGTATTATAGAGCAATTGAGTAAAACAAATTAAAACACAGAGAAAACCTCTGGGAACAACTCTTTGGATACGTCTAGACTACATGGCTCCATTGACGGAGCCATGTAAAATAGTTTACTTGGCATAGTCAAAGAAGCGGGGATTTAAATAATCCCCTCTTCATTAAAATAAAAATGAAGACATGAAATGAGGCATACCAGAGCGGTTGACAAACGCTTCCCTTGTCGACCGCGCCGCGTCTAGACTGCCGTGCTGTGCTGGATCAGCTGATCGTCAGCACAGCGCAACGGCCATTTTTATTTTAATGAAGTGGGAATTTTTTAAATCCCCGCTTCTTTGACTATGGCAAGTAAACTATTTTACGTGGTTCCGTTGACGAAGCCATGTAGTCTAGATGTACCCATAGATAGTGAATGGGGGTGGGGAGAAGGCATGGATTCACACTGAGAAGTTTAAACCAACCAAACAAAATAAAGAAAAATACCCTGATTGTTACTAGATACACTTTTCCCTCTACTCATGATCCATGCTGATCTGTACTCCAAAGCCCAGTTCATTCCAATGTCCAATAGTTATAAGCATGATAATTCTGATTACTGCATCTACTCCTTCCAGCCCTTAACTTAGACTCACACAAAGAAAGCAGGTAAGATATCTAATTACAATTCAAATTTCAGCACTGTATCCCCATTGGTTCTTCTGGCCCTCTGCCAACACCTTTGCTAGCTACCTGAGTTTAACCTCTTAGTCACTGGGGGTACGTCTAGACTACAGGCTTCTGTCGACAGAAGTTTTGTCGACAGATACTGTCAACAAAACTTCTGTCGACAAAGAGCGTCTACACTACATTCAGTTCTGTCGACAAAGCAAGCTGCTTTGTCGACATGGTAGTGTAGACGAAAAGGACAGTTTACATGCAATAACACCTTCTGTCGACAGAAACTCTGTCGACAGAAGGCGTTATGCCTCGTAAAATGAGGTTTACCAGCGTCGACAAAACTGCTGAGTTCTGTCGACGTTATGTCGACAGAACTCAGCGGTAGTGTGGACGCAGGTATAGTTTTGTCGACAAAAGTCCACTTTTGTCGACAAAATCCTGTAGTCTAGACACACCTTGGGTGCTGGCCAGCACTCTTTCTATCAACCACAGGAACTAAAGGACTTTTTCCCTTGTCCCTTCTGATGATGGTGAAAGTGAAAAGAGTCTGCTGTAAGCATTAGGGTGAAACTGGTCAAATAACTAACGGATGAAAGAAACCTGGTAATAAATGTACAATGTCATGATGCAGCTGGAAGCATTTAAACCTTGCTCCAGAACCTCTCAAGCTCAGTAAACTAGTTCCATGTCTTGTCAGATCACTATGATGACATGCATCTGACGACGTGGGTCTTTGCCCACGAAAGCTTATGCTCCAACACTTTGGTTAGTCTATAAGGTGCCACAGGACTTCTCGCCGCTTTTGCAGATTCAGACTAACATGGCTACCCCTCTGATACTATGATGGCTAGAGTCAATGCTTCTGGTGTCTTGCTAGGACTAATGGCAAACTTGTATAGGGGAACATCAGAAAAAGCTCCTTTGCCTTTAACAAAATCTCACAGTAGTCTCTTTTGCTCTTGCTCCAGCGATGTGTGTCTCACACACACACACACACACACACACACACACACACACACACACACACACACACACTCTTAGAACAACCTCTCTTTTATGGGATCCTTCATCCTGCAATCCCCAGTCAAGAGATTTATTGGGCACACTCAACAGTGCTTTTCACTCTGCTTTGAGAATGACAGGAGAGCATGTTCCCCTTTATATTGTAGCTTAGGAGTGATGCACTTTAACAAACAAAACAAAACAAAACCCCCAAACAAACAGCTAGTTTTCTTAGCGGGAAGGATGAATGCAGCCTGACATCTTTCAAAGTGCCTACAGCTCATTTTGGGGTTGTGCTGTTGAACTCTTTGTCAGTTGTTTTCCTGCATCCCTAGGGGGGAAAAAGGGAACCTGAATTGCATCTTACATCTATCATGATCCCCTTCTGTTTTTTAAGTGCCAAGTTATGACATGTGTGTCAGACACTCTGCCCCAGGAGCTGGAAGATGAATAGCATGATTAACACCCAGGCATGTTCAATTACCTCCCCTTTTTCTATTCTGAAAGTAATTAATATGCATGGGGACCAACAGACTTACCAGGTCCTTGGACATGGCAAGGGTGTAGCTTTGTGCTCCTAGAAAGGGCAGAGCTGGGTCAGCCAGTCCTCTCCCCCCAGAGTGCACCACATCCCCTACTCCCCAGTCCTCAGAGCTGCCCAAAGTGTGGGTCTAGCTCTGATTTAAAAGGGCCTGGGGCCTTTTGAATTGCCGAGTGCGGGGGCAATTGCCCCCTTTGTTCCCACCCCTGTCGGCAGGCCTGAGAATGTAAAATCTTGCTTCCTATTTCTTCTAGTTAGAGGGTCAGCAGACCTGAGGGAGCGGAATAGGTTTATATAGCTGGTCAGGATCTAGGTGTATAAAGCCATCTGCCACTGGCCTTCTGAACTACTGCTTTAAATGACACTCCCCCTCCCCCTGCTTTGTCATCATTGAACCACAGCAAAAGACAAGTATCTACACATTTATGGACATTTATTTAGGACAAAATTAGGTCAGGCAGCTGTATAGACTGCCTCCAGCAGAATTTACTCCTTTACCCTGATGCACTGATACCATCATTTTGAGATTAGCGCCTGCCGGCTGCAGGTAGGAAAATAATTAATTTAGTTCTTTCCCCCCATGGGTCTGTTCTAATCCGCAGCAAAACTACAATATTCTCCAAATTGTAATCCAAATCCACAATGAGTCTATCCTCTTAGCCAGGGTCCCCTCACCTCTTCCCAGCTTGGGTCACGCCAATTTGCTAGGCTTGCTTACAAGTGGGAACAATTGGCCTGTTTTAGAATTCAGTAGTAATCCGAACATCTGACCCGCAGCCGTCTATAGATGAAAGAATAAACTACGAAGAAAATTGGGGAGAGAATGGGGGTGGCTTAGACAGATCCTGAATTTTGAACTCCGCGTTGGCTTTTTAAAGGAAGGCTTTGGAAGGAAACAAAGAACCTTTCCTTGGCTTGAAATTAACTGCTGAATGACCAATATTAAGTCAGACATACTGGCCTCGCCTTTAATCATATGAAATTCAGGGCAGAATGAACTAGCATGAAAAAATCTGATGAATATCTATACCCAGAGCTCACCGAGTCCAGCACCCACATGATGGCCAAAATAACCATTTTTAAACAGACTGAAATTCTATAGCTCTTTTAAAGGGACAGATTATACCTGATCACCTTGTAGGGGAAGAAGCTACCCTGTTAGTGCCTGGCAAATGCATATGATATAACCATACTCCCTACACACCCGAGCCCAATGGCTGCTCCTTCTGATCCTGGTATGGAAGCAACCCTTCAAGGGGTGGGGAGATCACGGGGTCAAGAGGTCAACATTTGCATGGACAGCAACTTCACTTTTCCTTTTGCTCACTGGTAGCTTGCTCAACAGCAGAGGACACCTGCTCCTCCATCTCTGGAGACAAAGGGCTTAGTCAGAAGATTTGTGAAGCCTTCATGAGGACCCATTGAATTCAGATCCATCTCAGAACTTCATAGCTCAGCCACCTCACAAGGAGAAAATGGAAACTGTGTCCACCGCAGAGGTTAAGTTCCCTAGAGGTACAGCACCTTATTCTGGGGGAACACTAAGAAGGTGTCAGTGTGAGCAGGGAGGAGAGCAAATGGCACACCCATGGTTGTGCATATTACACAGATAAGACTACTCTGGGGACAGAAAAGGTGGCCAAGTGATGACACTTTGGCTTACTACTACAATGGATACCATGGACATAAAACACCTCCAACTGGGTTAGAATGCATTCCTCCAAACAAAAATTAAACAGACTACAAAGGGCAGCAAACAGAGCCTTGAGATGTTCTCAAGAGGTTGATGCTACTGTAATGGGCCCGATCAAAGCTCAGTGTTTTGTTCAATACTCATTCAGTTGCAGTTAAACACAATGGCTGTGTCTAGATGGGCAAGTTTTTCCGCAAAAGCAGCTGCTTTTATGGAAAAACTTGCCAGCCGTCTACACTGGCCGCTTGAATTTACGCAAGAGCACTGACGATCTCATGTAAGAAATCAGTGCTTCTTGCGGAAATACTATGCTACTCCCGTTCAGGCAAAAGTCCTTTTGCACAAAAGGGCCAGTGTAGACAGCTCAGATTTGTTTTCGCGAAAATGGCAATCGGGGCTTTTTTGTGCAAAAGCGTGTCTAGATTGCCACGGATGCTTTTGCGCAAAAGCGTTTTTGTGGAAAAGCATCCGGGCCAATCTAGACGCTCTTTTCCGCAAATGCTTTTAATGGAAAACTTTTCCGTTAAAAGCATTTGCGGAAAATCATGCCAGTCTAGACGTAGCCAATGGTTCAAAGTCCTCTAGAAATAGCGGTACAGTTCTCATTTCATTTCTTTGGGAGATTTTGTTTCCTAGCTGGGAAGCATCCAGAGAGACAGTCTTCACCAGGAACATAAAAACTGCCAGACTGGGTCAGACCAAAGGTCCATCTAACCTAGCATCTAGTCTGCCGACAGTGGCCAATGCCAGGTGCCCCAGAGGGAATAAACAAAACAGGGAATCATCAAGCAATCCTTCCCCATTGCCCATTCTCAGCTTTTGACAAGCAAAGGATAGGGAAACTCTCTCTGCCCATCCTGGCTAATAGCCACCAACGTACCTATTCTCCATGAATCTAAGTCCTTTTTGAACCCTGTTATAGTCTAGGGCTTCACAACCTCATCTGGCAAGGAAATCCACAGATGGAGCATTGTGTGAAGAAATACATCCTAGAAAACATTATATTCCGAGCAGTTTCTTTCTGCGAGCAAAGGTCACCTTCGTCATATTTGCTCTTGCATTTCAAAACCACACTTTCCTCTATTGCTGGTAAGGTCACTTTCTGCCTTGATGTTCAGAGTTTTCTGTTAATTGGGAGGAGGAACAGCTGTTTAATGAGGATGCAGCCCTCATTGCTTTTTTTAAAGTGTGCTAAAGGTAGGCTGGAAGTGAAGGCAAGAATGCTAAACAGGGACAGAAAGATTCAAGAGTCCCCAGACTTGTGTCTTGTCACATGTGGCCTTATTATTTTCCTAAGAATGGGTTACCTGGAAAAATACCTTTGCTGGTTGCTGCACAACGGCATCATGCTCTCTTAGTTAGTCCTAGGGGAATTTGCTCCCCTCGCATAAATTCTAAAGTAATGTCTTTGTGAAGTGAACTGGAAAACTGCCACCATCTTGGAATCTCTCTGGGAATACAAGACCCAGAATAATTTGGATGGGAAGAGACAGCACCTTCATCACGTAGAAGGAAATTTCAATTCTCAGCCAGCTGAGTGAGCTGCTGTACAATAGGATCCAAGAAGGAGGCTGGCAGGAGGACTTCTGTCCTACAGGAGTGAGTCTCTTATCCTCCAACCCTCGATAAACTCTGCATCAGAACTTTGTGTTAGAAATGTTCACATTCTCAACCATGGCAGCAAGAAGATACCAGCTCACAATAAAGTCATAAAAATGTTAACAAGCAAAGCCAATATGTTCGTGCCTAGATTCTCACTTCATGCCACTTGCTCTAACTTGGTATAATGAGGGGGCATTGGCTTAACAATAATCAAAAGCCATTTTGGCTCCACTCCTTGTGGGTAACCATGTCTGTCTGCCTGCTCTGAAAGGCTGAGCCCCTTCAACGTCAGTTTGAGGTCACAGGAAAGTTAGGTCAAGAGGAGAGCTGAGCCTTATCAAGCCAGGTTGTGAGATCCTTCTCCCTCTCCTCTTGCACCGCCTTTTTGGGGAGTGCTGGATCCCAGCCTCGCAGAGAATATTAAAGCAAAAAGCTCAGGGCGCAGATTTTCATTTGTGTGGGATTCAGACTTTGTGGCGGGTGCCATCCTGGCAAATGCCTGACAAAAGAAGCCAAATAAGGGAAGCTGCTTCAGGAGGTTTAGTGATTCAGTGCAGCACCTCTGCAAGCTGTAATTTGCAAGGTTTAAAACCTCATTTATGTCCCATTAAAATTTGAAGAGTCAGAAGCCCTTTAGCATTAGACATTTCACTGAACCCGACCGGAGAGCGGCTAACAAAACATGTTGAGGCTACGAGGAAGCTATGTACATATGTACATTGCTAAAATATGCAAGAAATACACAAAAGAACCAGTGCAAAAATAAGGCATAAAGCATGAACTTTACCACGCCGAGACCATAATGGGACCAAACCACGCTCCAGCTGCCCTCTTTCTTCCAAAGAAAAAACAATCTAGCCAATACAAACACAACGCCCCTAGTGTGAACCTACACACACCCAGACTGAACCAGATAGCAAGTGAAATCAGAGCCAATGTGAAGGTTGCCTGGTGTCAGTTCTGGGGGCTGCTTTTGGATGGATTATAATGAGTCAGGTTGGGTAGGAATGGTGTCCCTAGCCTCTGTTTGTCAGAGGCTGGAGATGGATGAGTGATCACTTGGTGATTCCCTGTTCTGTTCACTCCCTCCGGGGCACCTGGCATTGGACATTGTCGGCAGACAGGATACTGGGCTAAACGGACCTTTGGTCTGACCTAGTATGGCCAATCTCAGTATTATTTCACTGAAAGAATTCATACCAGTAAGGGCTAATGTGTTGTTAGCCCTCTGGAAGAAAGTTGGGGAATATTGTACCTTTTCTTTAATAAAAATATCAGCTCTTTTCTTACCTCCCCCCAAAATAATGATCTGAAAGAAGAGATTCTAATAATCACCCTTCAGAGAAATGACCAATTCTTGTGTCATTTCCCCGAACACCAGGAAGCGAATCCAGTCGTGTGTGACAACAGCATGAGGGATGAATTCGGCCTATAAGGGGAGCACTAACTCCATTGATCTCTTGGCTGCGAGCCCCTCACAGAGAAGTATTGGCTCCAGCTGAGCTGAAAAGGGCCTGTGAAACCCAGCATGCCTTTAAGAGCAGACTGACACCAGTGTAAAAATACACACAAATAATCATACAGGAAAAGAAGCCTGAATTCCAATCTACTCTTCACTCACCCACACCACAGCAACAATTCTGATAAGCCTAGCAACCATAGGTTTAGAGCATTGTTTTCCCTTGAGTGATAAAGCAGATACACACACATGCATGTATTATATAGGTTATTAAGCCTTAAAGGAAAGACCATCCTGGGGGGAGAGGGGGGGAAGAAAAAAAAAAAACACACCCCTGTATCCGATAGCACTATCCGAATTTTGAGAGACAGAGAAAAAAGATCGCTCATAAATCTGAGAGATCCTTCATAAATCAGGATTCTCCCGGGTTAGTACCTTGGGAGTTGCAGCAAATATGAACTATCAAAGCATTTGTTGTCAGTCATTGAATGAGTGGCTGGAGTAACTACTTGACGGATTCTTGGGCGTCTGGCTGCTGTTGCTAGTATTTGCCAAAGAAAGAGAGGGATGACCTCTAAGCCCAGGATACTTTATGAGATCTGCAGGAGTAAGAGCCTTTGCTTACTAGCGATGTAAGTGACTAGTCGACTACTTGTGTCCTCCCAACCTTGGTGCCTCTCTATGGATACATCTAAACTACATCCCTCTTTTGAAAGAGGGATGTAAATTAGACATATCAAAATTGCAAATGAAGCCAGGATTTGAATTTCCCACACTTCATTTGCATACTTGCGTCATGGCGTTTTTTTCGCAAAACGCTATTTTGAAAGGGAAACCGTGGTCCAGACGAGGTTCTTTTGAAAAAAAAAAAAAAAAGCCTTTTTCGAAAGATCCTGTACTCCTCAAAAAATTAGGTTTACAGGATCTTTCGAAAAAGGCTTTTCGTTTAGAAAGAACCGCATCTAGAGCACGGTTTCACTTTCAAAATAGCATTTAAAAAAAAGCCGTGATGCGATTATGCAAATGAAGCATGGGAAATTCAAATCCTGGCTTCATTTTCAATTTCGATATGTCTAATTTGCATCCCTCTTTCGAAAGAGGGATGTAGTCGAGACAGCCTATCAGAGGCAGCAAGGGAAGTGGGGAGCAGGAGCCGGTGCTGGGGCGAGCCAGCTTACAAGCTCTGCAGTGTGCCAGGGAGGGCAGGGGAGGCAGACAGAGCTGCAGTGGTCCCAAAGCCGGCGTAAGGCAGGACTGTTCAATCTCAGCTCGTACTGGGTGCAGGAGTTTCACCCGCTGCAGCTCTGCAGTTTCAATGTTGTAGGAGCCTGGCTGCCTGCACTCTCAGCTCCTACTACATTTATACTGCAGAGCCGCAGCAGGGGTAGATCCTGGACCCAGCACAAGCCGAGACAGAGCACCTCCCCTTATCGACTCATCGTGTAGTTGATACAATGATATGAATTACACAATTAGCTAATTACCCACTTCTTAACATCCTTATTGCTTACCAAACGCAGCTTTTCAAAGAGAGGAGATGTAATAGCATTGGCACAAAGTGACTCATTTGAAAAAGAAGTTTGGCCATTCATACCAGCTCAGCCAGCTGCAACCAACTTGTTTTGGCTCCCTTCGTTGAGCTGCAAGAAACAGACCAGAAAGATCCCAGCGAAAGCTCATCTGTGGGGAATGTATCGGATGCATGCTCAGGAGTAATGGGCAAGCTATCAGTCAATGGGAGAGTATCTTACATTAGCAAAGAAGGGGAGGATTTAACACAGTATGGAATAAACTCTCCTGAGAGTTGCCATTCATGTTACAACTCTCTCTGTCTGCTCTGGGGCATATAAAGCACATTAATTCAGGACTTCCTTAGACTTACTTGGGCAAATTCAGAAAGGATGAGTCCAGAGGTGTATGTCAGCAGGGGCGGATATAGGGCAGGGCGAGCGGGGTGGCCACCCCGGGCCCTGCGCTTCAAGAAGCCCCGCGCATGCGCGTGGCACCACCATGCATGCGCCATGGCAAAGGGGGGCCCCGCGAAATTGGGCTGCCCTGGGCCCCGCAAAATGGTCATCTGCTCCTGTGTGTCAGTAAGACTCTGTCTGACTTTTTTCCAAAGTAGCAAAGAGCATATCTCTACAGCAAGATATTATTTTGAAATAATGTCGAGCTGGAGGACTCCTTATTCCGACTCCTGCAACCCTCACTTCTCGAGGAGTAAGGGAAGTCGGAGGAACAGTGTTCTTCCTTCAACTTCCTGCTGTGTCTATAGTGCCAAACTGAGCTATTTTGAAGTTGCGTAGCTTAATTCGACCCTGCTGTGTAGTCATGCCCTAAGTGGTTAGAAGTCTCACAGAAGCAGCCTAACCTCCTTTGATGTAAACCTCCCACTGTAAGAACAGGGAAACAGAAATTCCAACCCTTCAGATTCTCGCCTGTTCACTTTGTAACACTACACAGAGAGGGACTTGCACAATTCAAGTGGCAAGCATGGAATAAGAACCTAGAGAAATAGGCAGCAGGACTCTATTGAGAGGTGAGTAGAAGATGTAAATTAGATTAACGCAGAGCATCTTAGATTCACTTCTAATTATCCACAGTGTGCCACCAAATTGGGACACAGGGATCCTAATGTGTTAAATCTGCCTTTGTTTGACTACTGCCGATGGACTCAATTTGCAAGATGAAAATATGTCCATTTAATTCCAGTTGCCTACATCCTCCGCTCCAGGACTGCTCAATATTGCTCCTGGTCAGTGCTTTCCTCCCCTCCATTTTGCCTGTCTAGCCTCCTGTTACTAAACTTGACAGATGATATGTTATGCATTTGAAAGAAAGGACTTTGTTTCTCAAGAAAAAAAGTTCAGATGCAGCAGAATAGAATGCGTCAGCTCTTGTGCCATCACCCTCTGCGATAAGCCATACAGTGATATATTAGGATCTGACATGATTTACTGGGATACCACAGGATGCAGAGTGCCAGAATATGAAATGAAATTATTTGCCTTAGTGATATGCTCAAGTAAATTAAAGCTGCCGCTACCTGATTTCCATTTCTAGAAGGCAAAGGTTTGCCCGCCTGGCAAGGAAATGCCCCATTTTTTTTCTAGACATGGAGGAGTTTGCTTCTTTGGTATTCCCTTACCCAAGTGACAGATTAACCCTTTCTGTTGTAGCAAGCCAAGACTAATAATAGTGCCTCCTTGGCATTCACTTCAACTCAGGGGAGGGGAGGTTAAAAAATCCCCACCTTTCACCCTTTACTCCTGACACAAGTTACCAGGTGGCCTTTGAGTAGGTCACAGTCATTGTTGTTGCCATGGTGCAAGTGTGGTGGCCATTTTGAAGACAAGTAGGAAAAATGAGAAGAATCTCCCTGCTCCAAAGAGCATCTTGTCTAAACAGGCCCCATATGGTTGGTAAACCAAAGCAGCAGGAATATTTATGGCACAGTTTGTTAGGTCCATTCATGTATTTCTCCATTTCTGTTTCCTAACTCCTGTTTTAGCTGGTGGGCAGGACGAGGGCTTTCAAAACCCTTCTGGCAGGAGTGAATCTGAAGAAGGAAATCTTGTGGAGGAGGGAGAGAATGTGTGCATGACGGTAGCATGTAAAGACACACTGATGACAGCAGGACTTATGTAAAATTGCTAGGCTTCAGAGTCTCCGTTCCACCACCAACATTGACTACAGGTGACTCCTGACTTACAACTGCCAGACGTACATTTACAACCATTTTTTTCATGCAAGATAGCCCCTAACACCCCCAATTTACGTACACCGCTTGTATTTACAATGGCATACGACGCAGACTCCACACGTCATCCCAACAGGAAATGCACAAGGTCAGTCAGACTCACCAGTCTGCAGCTGCTGCTTGACCTGCGCACACCTCTACCACATCAGTTTTCACTTTTTAGTTTTCCTCAATTTAGGTATTTTTAGAGTATGAAATAGGTTTCCAGGAATGGAACCACCATTTATAACATTGCGCCTATGGGAAATAAGGGTTCAACTTACGATGGCTTGACTTACAATGGTTCTCCAGGAACCAACTAGGTCGTAAATGCGGGGGTTGCCTGTACATGGCTATTTTAGTGCACTAGGCTGAGCCCCACAAATTGAGCTAGGAGGCTTAAGACCGTAAGCTGTGTAGACTTAGTCCTAGCGAGATGGATGGCTTCTGGCAGTCCGACTCCAGCATCAGTGAAACATGTTCAGAGCTCCCATGCTGCCTGAGTCTTTCTCGCTCTGGGCCACTCACCAGTGCTCAGACTAGATTTAAATGTGAATCTCAAGATAAAAGCTCCACAAGGTGTCAGAGCCACATCTAGGATCCCCGCACAAGGCTGCTAACACTGGAGAGTGTGTTTAGCTAGAAACTTCTCTGTGCAGACAAGGGCAATTAGTCATGATGCTTGTATAATGCTGACAGACCCTGGTTGCCGGCAGGTGGGACCAAACCTGGGACCTCTGAAGCCAAGTGCATGAGCCTCTACTGCAGGGCTGGGCAAGAGAGCTTCTGTGGGCTGGATCCGGCCCACCAAGCCAGTTGATCCAGCCAGTAGCTGCCCTGACATTCCCCGCCCCCAGGCCAATCGAGCCCTGGGGACGGGGAAGCACGTAAATTCTACTCCCTCCCTGGGGGTGTGTGGTGCTGGCAGTTCTCTCTAGGTTCTGGCAGTTCTCTCTAGGTGCAGGAGGGGGGGAGGCGGGGGAAAGACTTCAAGCGCTCCCCTGCCCCCAGGCCAATAAGGGTCTGTGTGTGGGGGAGCACGGGAAGTGTCCTGGCCCCAGCCCTTCCACCCAAGGACCCAGGACCACTTCAGAAATTTCCTTCCCCCCCTCTAAAATTATTGCCTACCTGGCTCTGAGCCAAGGCTATAGCAGATTCAGTCTTTAGGTGGCCGAGGTGCTCCTAGAAGGGACAGAGCGTCACACCATGCAGGCATGGGTTACATGTGGAAACAGCAAAGGTGTGTGAAGAGAGATAAGTAAAAAGGGAGACAGAAACTGGAGCATTTGCACGGGACGTTGTGGAGACTGAACAGAGAATTTCACAGGGAAACCGACAACCAAGACGGAGAGAAGCAAAGCCCAACATTAGAAGGGAAATTGGGTGTGCAGCCAAACTGTGGTTGTTTTCTTCTTTTGCTATTGCTTTGGGCCTTGGCAGCTACAGCCCAGTGCCTTCCTACATCAGATGATGCCCACATCTCATCTTTGCGACTAGCCTGCCATATCTGCATGCTACAGGTTGTATGTGTAATCACTTCAAACCATGCAGGAGAAATCTGTAAACCAGGCAAAACTGCCATGTACTGAATGCACTGGGTTTGGCTTCAGATGTTGAACTAAAAATATTGAACTCTGCCCAAAATGCCTAACAAGATTTCTAAAATAACATCTCTCTCACTCCAGGAGCTTAAACTACCAAGAGATCCTATTTCTTCCACAAAAGTTTCCAAAGATAAAGCGAATACCTCATTTTCCTTTTGGCAATGTCAGAAACAACGTCGAAATGAACTTGAAATGCATTCCATTTCTAGGGGACTGTTGCGATTTCCCATCACTCCTTATGACGCTAATTATACACACAAGACATCTTCATCTGCGCGGAGCAGAATAGCTCAATGCACGGTGGCGTTCGCTCAGCATAGATCCTTGCATTCCTGAGCGAGTCAAGCGTGCCTTGTAACTGCACACTCAGCAAGTTTCGGATGTGCTTCTCCAAGACTAGCTTGCTTTCTTCTCCCCCCTGCTCCTCAGCTCCCACTCTTCTTCCCAAAGCATAAGTCTTTCCAGAAAACAGAGATGATTTCCATCTAATTCCTTCATCTGGCTACATTACCCATCTCTTCTGCACATTTTGCTCCTTTCTTGTTTAATCATATTTCACCATCACAATAAAACAGTGATATTCATGAAGCATCTCCCTATCAGCGTGCCTCACCCTTCACCTACCAGCGCAATGCAAACGGGAACACGTAGACTCAAACAAAGTCATACACCTTCCAATTATAAATACATGCTACTTAATAAATCTCAAGAACTCTATACTCGCCTATATTGGCTAGTCCAGCAAACAAGACCAGGACACCTGCTGAACCTCCATCCAGTGAGTCTTGGGCATTGTGCTGGCGGGTGAAAGATACTGCATTCCCGGTCGCAGAAAGGGTGAAGTCCCCAGATTAGCGGATCTCATGGGATCCAGAAAAGCATAGGGCCATCAGCATGAAGACAAGCGTCCTCCACTCTGAATCCTGGTTGTCCACCATGCCTTTTTGCCAGCAGAGCTCCAACAGGAGCATTGCTGTTGTGACTCTCTCTGCTAGTCAGTCCCCTCAGACTGCAACTGAGGGAGGAGAGGTTTGAAATGCAGAGCAGGAAATCAAACGGGCAAGTCCTGGCCTACCGACATTGGTTCTACTGGGTTCTGAGAGGGAGGGCACTGTCTCCACCAGAGAGCTCCTGGAGCTAGGGTTCCCCTGGGGAACAGCAAGGTAAGGAAATGTATAATGGAGACAGTACCCTCGCACACCTTCCTTTTCCTCCCAACATACACCAGGATTCTGTCCCCAGCCATCTGTGGAGCAGAGGGAATCACAGACACCTAACCAACTAACCTTAACAGAGCCGTATAATTAAGCATGGGGAGGGGTCCAGCACAGCAGCCAATAGTGATTAAAAGACAAGGCGCTCCTGAGGTGGCAATGTCAGATGGATGTGGACGCCCATGAAGCAGCTTTGCATCCTAGCGAACTACAGCAAAAGATCCAGCATCTGCTCACCTACGGAACAATAGCTTCCTTGAGAAGTGCAGGAGACACACCTCCCAGGAGGAGGGATGCAGGGAGAAGGTCTTGAATCTACATCCGTCCCTCTTTAAGGTCTTTACCAATCAACAGGACTAGTCATTCATCCATCAGCTGCATAATGAGCAGAGCGTAAGCCATGACTGATATGACTGACTAGTGAGTGTCGGACTAGAGAGGTTCGACCTGTAAAACACACTGGATTTATTTTTACTGAGAACCCTCAGATTCCAACCCTTTGCAAACATGAGCTGTTCCTCAGCTGACAGAGTAAATCCGCATAGCTCCTTTAATTCACACCAAGAATCCAGCCCATGGGTTTCATTTGCTACTGGGGCCCCTTAGCAATCATGGGCCTCCCTAGTCTGGCAGAACCTACTTAGTCTGGCACCCTTGGGACCTGACTGGTGGTGAACTAGAGAATTTTACGAACCATAGGAGGTCAAAGTTGTCTAATGGAAGTGCATTCTGGGCTCTTTGAAGACATTTAGGGGTTAATTAAAGCCAAGTAACAGCACAGAACACTGAAAGCCAGAACTGGTGGCTGTAAACAAACTTTATGGACTGCAGGAAACATGGCCACACCCATGATAAGAGGACATCTGGGTAATTAAAATCATGCCATACCATGGATGTCGCCAGACCAGAGAGTGCCGGACTAGAGAGTGCCAGACTAGTGTGTGCCAGACTAGAGAGGTTCGACCTGTAAAACACACTGGGCTTATTTTTACTGAGACCCCTCAGATTCCAACCCTTTGCAAACACAATATGGGCAGTTTTACGTTTTCAGCAGTGCATGTCAGTCACACAAAGCCCTGTTGTTCCTCAGAACAACCCTATTCCTCAGAACAACCCCTTCAGACAAGTGGATGGTTTCTTATAATCCAACCGAGCAACCAGGATCACAGTGCGTTGGCCTGAGATGCTCAAAAGAGCACAGACCATGTTGAAAAAAGACAGTAGGGAAGAGCAACACCTCCATCTCTGAGTTTTTATTCCAAATCGTGGCATGGTAAGCACTCACCTTGGCACACAAAAGAAGATGGAGTTTCTCCAGGGTGGACACGAGCCGTGATGAACACCACTTTCTGCTCAGCTCCAGATCGAAGGTTTACTGCAAAAAAAAAAAAAAAGAAACAAAGATCTTTAAATTGGGTCCCATATGTAGGACACAAAGGGCCATAAATATTAAAGAGTCTCCTTTTATTAAAATTGTTCATACATTATAAATGGGGATGGTCTATAATTGAAGGATGTGGCATTGCTAGCTCTTCGTAGACTGTGAAAGACTGCCCAATAGCAAAGGAGTGCAAGTCTAATGACACAACAAACCCAAGGCGGCAACAACAAAGTTAGTTTCTTTTTAAAAACAAGATTCACTACAGTGAGTTTAACTGCTTTGTAATTGCTCTCTCGCTTGTGATAAACGTCCTCCTGGGGCGACAAGAAAAGCAGTGGGGTTCCAGTCACAGTGTAAAGCCAATTGCACCCTGCATTACACTTGATACAAGATTTAGCATGGTGCCAAATAAAGGCAAAGTGCTGGCAAATGACATTTATTAGCATGTACATGGCTTTCTTTTTCATTATTTTGACCTGAGTTTGCCTCTATCAAAACATATGCCGGAGATATTCAAAATCAGCAAGGCATTCAAAACAAACCGGGACTGAATGTATGTACTGAGGAACACTGGAAAGTCAAATCATTTTATAGAAACTGCTTCACTCTGAATTGAATCGCAGTCACCTCTGGGGTGGAACATGACAGCTATTTAACAGTTTTGAGTCAGTAATGATGAAAATTGTAATGTAGCCATTTGAAATTACAGACAGGTGGAAGGGAGCTTTACTAACACAAGAATTAGGGCATAACACAAGAACTAGGGGGTCACCAAATGAAATTAATAGGAAACAGGTTTCAAACAAACTAAAGGAAGTATTTCTTTACACAACATAGTCAACCTGTGGAACTCCTTGCAAAAGGATGTTGTGAAGACCAGGAATTTAACTGGGTTCAAAAAAGAAATAGATACATTCAAGGAGGAGAGGTCCAACAATGGCTATTAGCCAAGATGGGTAGGAATAGCGTCCCTAGCCTCAGTTTGTCAAAAGCTGGGCATGAGTGATAGGAGAGGGATCATGTGATGATTACCCGTTCTGTTCATTCCGTCTGGGGCCCCCGGCATTGGCCACTGTAGGAAGACAGGATACTGGGCTAGATGGTCTTTGTTCTGACCCACTATGGCCATTCTTATATTTATATTTAGTAGTTAAAACATAAGCACTCACATTGGAATTTAGCTAGGACTCTAGGGTTAACATCTTACAATTCAGCCCCTATGTAGGGATAATAAAATAAAATACTTCAAACTACATTGCCTTGACTGTCTATTAAAACTGTACACTTTGTGGGGCAGAGGGCATGTTTTCTTCAGTTTTTCCACAGTGACAGTGTTTACAAATAGGCAATAAAAAAATACCCTCTTGCAAAAAGGACCATGGAAATTTTAATGACCAGATCAGGTCAGGACCTCAGGAATACATCTCATCCAGATCTAAAGCACTCAAGGGAAGTTACACTAAAACCAGCAAGACAAAATTGTGATAGATATCTATTTTCAGTTCAAACCATTGCAGGGAGACAGGGTTTTAAAATACTAGAAAAGAAATACACAATGAATTCACAATGAATGAATGTATGAATTCCAAAATTCACAATGAATTTTTAACTGTGTACACACACAGGGAGGTACATATGGCTCTGGTAATTGCAAGTAAATTGTGAGGCTTCATTTTGTTTAATTTTCTGGTTTACAGACACTCAAATCCCAGCCAGTGACAAACCTAAACCCATGTTGACAAAATAATAAAAATAATAATCATCATCATGGTTATGTTTTCAGTTCTTCTCAGAAGGCACTTGGAAAAAAGACCATGGCAGGCTTCTTTTATATTTCTTCAGTCCCTCAAATATCCTACAGCTGTTCAACCTGCAACCCAGACATTTATTCAGCCTTTGATACACTAACTTCGCTCCTCTCTGGTGTGTTTTTGAGCCCCAGAGGCAGAGAAATATAAGAAAGAATGTCTCTAACAAAAGTAGCAGCTGCTGGGGTCAATGCTGTCTGCTGAAGAAAAGTGGGAGGCAGCAGAAAGGAATGCAAGAACATCAGCTAGAACCTAATGACCACCCCGTGTCATTAACATTAACACTGAGTAATGAAGGAGGAAGGAGATAAATCAGCTCCCAACAATGTCAAGTGAAAAAGAGAGAAACCTGGGATGTCTCCTGTAGCTGGAGTGGCATTTTCTTATATATATATATAAAGTCTAACATTAAAGAAGCAGATACTTGACACGGTATAGATAAGCAAGGGTAATCACGTGAAAATACAAATAAAATGGATAATGTTGACAGTTTACACCAGACAAGACTCTGCCCTGTGTTTTTGAGAAGACATATGTAATATTTTATATTATATACACACTTTCTTTTTATATAATTGGTATTCAGATTAGCAGATGATTAATTCTCCTCCAATACTGGAATGATTCCTCCCTGATTAGGGCCTGATTCAAAGGTCACTGAAAGCAATAGATACACTGGACTGATTTGACTGGGCTTTAGCTCAGACCCCAAATTAAAGCACCTTTTTCCTCCCTCCCCCATACACATTAGGAAGGATCAGTACAGCCTGAACTGCAAAGGATGAGCTAATTCCTTATGACACGGACTCTGGAAAAACAACTTCTTGAAATACATTGATTGAAGAGGATATACATGTTTTCATGTTAATTTCTACACAGATTTTCTCTCATTTCATAATTAAATCATCAAAAGCAAGAGCGTATTAAAAAAAAGGCCTCACTTGTGATCTTAATAATACCTTGGAGTACTCTTATCGAAAGCACTTTTTAATTTACTTGTTTTATTTTTGTGGTTTAGTAGGTGCCTGGTTAGTTTAGTTTGCAATCTGTTTCCCTCCTCAGAAATTGGGTTGCAGAACCTGCTGGGAAACATCTAAATCCAAACCCGACCTCCCTCCCCCTGGAAAGTCATCTTTTAGAAGATGGCAAATGTTGGATCATTAGCTCTGGAAAGCACAACCCTCTGACTAACTACTTGACAGATCAGGTAGGAGATGTAGGCTCACCTAGGCTTCCCTTGGTGCTTCAGTCCTAACCTGGAAGCAGCACATTGATTTTGGAGACATGAGTATCCATTGGCCTGTGAAATAGTTCAGCTTTTCTTCAGCTGATGGCAATCAGGGGACTAATTAGGGCTAATGTGGACACCTGTCAGGTTATTGAACTCTGAGCACCAAACTTTTCTCCACATAGTCCAACAAACAGCTATTGGACAGAAAAAAACAAAAAACAAAAACCAAACAAACAAAAAACCCACTGAATCCAAAGTTTTCAGATTGGGATCTAATAACAACTTTGATTCTTTGCTGATCTTGGGTTAGATGCAGAGCAACAATTTACGTGTGTAATGCTCACTGCAGATAGATGCTGTCCCAGGACATTCTCCTATGGTGGCCTTATAGGTCCTTAAAGGAACCTTCCTGCACCAGGACTTTAAAAGAAGGACTGGAACAAATGGTCTGCGATGGTCCTTCCCTTCCCTCTCCCATACACTAGCTGTTCCCTGGACCTGTGGCATCTAACACGCTAGCCACTCACCACATGCAGCTATTCGGCTGGTTGAGTGTGGCTAGTTGGATTGAACAATAAAAACTCAAAAATCACAAAAGTTTTTACATTTTTAGAATAATGTGGCGAGTTTGCTATAGCGGCTCCTGCTTCTGAACTGGTTGGACATCACGGGACCATATTTCTCTCTTCCAGAGATTGCTTCAGTTGCTTCCCTGAAGACATGGAACAGGACAACCACTTCTCTTGCCTTAGAAGACAGTCTTCTTGTTATACATGCAGCACATTGATCAATCGCAAGGAAGGCAGTCCTATCACCATTTCTGTGTTTGCATGGCTGACACATTCAGTCTTGTAATTTCCCTCCTTTCCCAAGTTGTATTTTGCAAACACTGAAACACAAAGGCTACGTCTACACTGGCATGATTTTCCGAAAATGCTTTTAACGGAAAAGTTTTCCGTTAAAAGCATTTTCGGAAAAGCGCGTCTAGATTGGCAGGATGCTTTTCCGCAAAAGCACTTTTTGCGGAAAAGCGTCCGTGGCCAATCTAGACGCGCTTTTCTGCAAAAAAGCCCTGATCGCCATTTTCATGATCGGGGCTTTTTTGCGGAAAACAAAGCTGAGCTGTCTACACTGGCTCTTTTGCCTGAACGGGAGCAGCATAGTATTTCCGGAAAAGCACTGACAATCTTACATGAGATCGTCAGTGCTTTTTCGGAAATTCAGGCGGACAGTGTAGACAGCTGGCAAGTTTTTCCAGAAAAGCGGCTGATTTTCTGGAAAAACTTGCCAGTCTAGACACAGCCAAACATTAAACTTGAAAATAAAAAGTCTAGGTTTTGCAACCATGGAGTTCTCCTTACTCTCCATACAATGATAGCGTTTTCCTCTTGCACTCTCTCTCTTTTGATCTATGTGATAGATCGCCATCTTTTTTGAAAGGCATCTATTGAACAACAGGCTTCAACACAAAATCAGTGATACTGTACTAGGCCCGGTCTTTGCTGCTTTTTGATACAGCTACCAAAACATTTCATCCCTCTAAGCTTCAATCTCAGATTATGAATCCTTCCTATTTTGAATAGCAAAACTCTGATTAAAATTACAACTAAAGACATTTGAACGATGTGACTTGTTTGGCTGATACTAGAGTATTTAAGAAGTTCAAATAAAGAAAAGCAAGGTTGCTCTGCAAATGCACAGCACCAAATTCTGAAAATTCATATCAGTAAAATTAAATAATATAGCTAATGGGATGTACTTTCAGGAAAGCAAAAATCAGTTGAATTATGCAGATTGGTTTTTAGTTTTTCTCTGCATTATATATCACCACACCATTATCCACAAGCTTAAGTCTGAAAAACAACCCCTAAAACTAAAGCTACATCTCCAATTGTGGGAAGATTGACACTGTGGATCCATCTTCCAGTGTTCAATTTAGTGGGTCTAGTAAAGACTTGCTAAATCGAATGCTGAGGGAACCTCCATGGGCGTCAGTACTCCTACTCCTCGTGAAGAGTAAGGGAAGTTGACAGAAGCATTTCTCCTGTCGACCTCCCACCAATGAGGACAGAGCTGAAGCTCAGCTTAACGTGTGTTGATGCCTGCCACATTTTTTATGTAGCTGGAATTGTGTACTTTAAGCTGTGTATCTTGCCCATAGTGTGGACCTGGCCAAAGAAGGATACTTTTGCTCAGGCCTGTGCTGAAATTGTCCTACTGTGCCCTACTGGCTGTTATTCCCAGTTGTTCTCTTTGCTTGCAGCGCTATGGCAAGGCTTGTTGCTCATGCATGTTGCTCTCCCACCACACTTGGCTGCAATCTTGTTTGATGAAAACAAATAAAAACAAGTGCAGATCTAAGGTGACCAAAGCCAACCTAAACAACATTAAAACCAACAGCTGCTCCAGCTTTCAACTGTTCAGTTGGAGTGATAGGTTCAGCAGAGAGTGAATGTTCCACTCAGACGAAATCCCGATGCAGGCTTGGGGCCGACAAAGAATTACGCAGCACGTATCTGAATATATGTACAGATTAAGGATCAGTTTCCAACTCCTCCTGCCTTAGTGCACAAAAGAAGAGATCAGGCAGTCAGAGGAACACTTGCTCCTTGTACCCCATTCTGCACGTAAAAGGAGGATGTGTTAGAGTCACCACGGCTGCTACATGATCCACTGGGAATGTAGAAGCATAGCCACAGCACAGGCCACCTCTGCATGCACACCCACTGGGTGGTGTGTACTCACGATCCCGCTCCTAATGGGTGTAGCCATTGCCGTGTCAGATTGTGCACCTGCAGTGCCTCAAGGAACAGTCTTCTACTTGTGCAGAACACCTCCAGGAGCACCGCTCATGCAGTGGTCCCCTGAACCTCCACCACCCATGAAGACATGGCTTGAAACCTAAAATGTGTATATAATTAAACTAAAGATGGGCCTTGAGCTGCGTGGCTGGAAGCAGATTCTTTAGTTCTCCCAAGCTTCGAAGTATTTTCCTGATGCCAGACCACAGGAGCCAGAATTCAGCAAAGAGGCAAGTGTTTTGAGATTTCCACCTCAGAAGTGTTTAAATTCATGGGAGGTAGTCACCGTTGTAAAAGTTACACATGATATTGAAGCAAAATACAGGACTATGTAGCACTATGTAGCATTAGCTCACAGACATTTACCTCCCCCCCCCCCCCCCCGCAACCCTCTTCGGTTCTGATTTTTTCTACATAGTCCTATATTTTGCTTCAGCTACACCAGACTAACACGGCTACATTTCTATCACTAGTCTACATGATATTGAGGCTGACTGAACCAGAAGGTGCAGAATATGTTCTCTTAGGGTATGTCTACACTACCCCGCTAGTTTGAACTAGCGGGGTAATGTAGGCATACCGCACTTGCAAATGAAGCCCGGGATTTGAATTTCCCGGGCTTCATTTGCATAAGCGGGGTGCCACCATTTTTAAATCCTCGCTGGTTCGAACCCCGTGCCGCGCGGCTACACATGGCACGAGCTAGGTAGTTCGAACTAGGCTTCCTAGTTCGAACTACCGTTACTCCTCGTGCTATGCAATTGTGGTATGCCTACATTACCCCGCTAGTTCGAACTAGCGGGGTAGTGTAGACATACCCTGAGGCTCCCTTAGGTCCTTTTCTAGATTTTACTTCAGGTTCCTACCTCAGGAAAACCACAACTGAGCACCCTTAACAGACTCAGAAGAAGAGAACTGAATCTTCAAGGAAAGTCAATTGCCCCTGGAGCTGAAGAGAGATGGGAGTGAGGAAGGACAGTTGTACTTCTCCTGAGATCAGGAAAACCCCCAAAATGTCCATCATTCAAGTGAAATGAGAGGGCTAGAGAGTCCCAGTCAATATGATCCACAAATTTCTCAAGGCAGTCACACTCCCTTCCTATGGGCATGGCATTAGGAGTCCTTGTAGATCTACTTCTATACCTGTGCTGCCATATACCTACGGCATCGAATCTGTGCAAATCAGTTAACCACTCTTTGCCTTAGTTTCCTACATCTAGGATCTAGGTAGGATACAGACCCATCCTTGTAAGGTTTAAGATATGTAGAAGAAAAGAAACGTAAGCCTTATTATTAGAGGTGGCCCCTCAAAATCAAGGGAAGCGCACACGGCCACTCCGCATGCTTTACCTCTTCCATAGGGGGAAAAAAAAAAAAGCAGAAGGCTACAGACACCAAGGCTATAAATCTTTCATCAGGCCGAAATTCACCTTTCAATTAAACACTCGTGCACCTACTTTTGCATAGCCTCCTTGAAACATGGGCTTTTGAAAAATAACCCAATGCTACACTGTCTTTGAGCATCCCGGTACTTTGAAGTATAAGCTGGGCTCTTGCAAGTGATTTGTACTCAAAATATGGTTACTTGGAGACATGATTAAGGTTTCCCTGGAATGAATAAAATCCCATCATACAAAGAAGGAGGGTCTAAACCAAAGCACGCGACTGTGTTACATTTCACTCCATCGTCTCTGCGTCCAACAGAGCTACTGAACATCTGTGTTAAAAGTTAATGCTGATCTTATTGTTGTCCTGACTATCCAATCTCTACCACATTAAGCTACTTTAACAGTATTTACTGCACTCTGGCGTTTCCTGTGAGACCCAGTTTAGCACCTAATTCAGGGGGGTTTTGTTGTTATTTCTGGTCACAAATGTCATTTCAGGTAGGACTGTGTGTCACAGCAATGCTTTCAGCAAGAGAATGTGATTTTGGCCACTCTCGAGTCCTTTTGGGCTCGTGTAGGATACAGGAAGCACAAGCTTGTTGTGACTGTGCATACATTGTTCGGAGGCCTCGTCCCACAAGCTTCTTCCCTGCCAGATTGTCTGGACTGTGTAAAGAAACCTGCTGCCACAGGGCTGCAATCGGTGACAGTGATCCAATTTGGACCACAGACACACACGCAAGGACTGAACCAAGCTTTGGAAAGGACTGCTGCCAACCTATTGGTTTTTCTATCCTCTGTTAAAGGAAGGGGGGTTCTGGATATCGAGTATATTCTGTCCCATCCCACCATCCCATCTGTTCCTTGGTCACAAGCTGTAACTCCTGGTTGTCAGCCAAGCCAAGTAAGTATAGTCCTAAGCCACGATGGGAAACCGAGGCTAGTGAGTGGGCTGCATGAATGACCCTCCATCTCAGTGGGCCACAAGATTGTCGCACACACGATGGTCTCCTGGGATGGGGTCGTTTTGCTCACTGCACTTGTGTACCGAGGATTTGTGGGGTATGTGCCAATTGAACCGGAGCAGCACTTTGATTGGATGCAGAGGGCGCGCCCAGCTCTCTCTGTCAATGTTGCATGCAATCAGCACGCCCCTCCCTTCACGTGCCTTTGCTTTATGTGCTGTCACTTTAGCAATATCAATAGGAAATAAACGACATGGATGAAATCAGCAGAATCTGGCAACCCTGTGCATGGGCATGGTAAACAACATGTCTCATGGGCCACACACACTGGGCCACCTGTCATATGGGCTGCAGGTTGCCCACATCTGGGCATGGGGGTGCTCTTCCCCACTGCCCATATTCCCCAGGCTCACCTGCCATTCTGGTGGGCTGTGTCTAGACTGCATCCCTTTTTCGTAAAAGGGATGCAAATTAGACCTATCGCAACTGCAAATGAAGCGGGGATTTAAATCCCCCCTGCTTCATTAGCATAAAAATGGCAAAGCTCCGAGCCGGAAAAAAGCGCCAGTCTAGAAGCAGATCTTCCGGAAAATAAAGCCTTTTCTGAAAGATCCCTTATCCCTCTTAAAATAAGGGATAAGGGATCTTTCAGAAAAGGCTTTATTTACTGAAAGATCCGCATCTAGACTGGCGCTTTTTTCCAGCAAAGCTCCAAGCCGGAAAAAAGCGGCAGCCATTTTTATGCTAATGAAGCGGGGGAGATTTAAATCCCCGCTTCATTTGCAATTGCGCTAGGTCTAATTTGCATCCCTTTTATGAAAAAGGTCTAGACACAGCCGTGGTGTTCTCTGTACTCCTAAATCAAATCAAAGCCAGGGCAAAACCTCCTCATTGTCTCAGGACAATTTCTGGGCTGCCTGCTTCCTGTCAGGTCCAAAATACCATGGAAACTCATGCTTTTTCAGAACTCCTGCCCCCGCCTGGAGCCAAGCAGAGTCTATGTTTATGCTGATGAGAAGCCATTTTATAAAACCGGCATTGAACGTGAATAAATCCCGCCCTTCTCCCAAAGCCGCCTCACCACTCACTGGCCCTCACTTGTTTTAATGACAATAGATAGGTCCTTCAGTGTGTACTTTCACCTAGGAGAGACAAGATGGGTGAGGTAATGCCTATTCCACCAGCTTCTGCTAGTGAGAGAGTCACATGGTCTGAAGCGAAGCCTCATGTGGCTCGAAAGCGTCTCCCTCTCGCCAGTGGAAGTGAGTTCAATAAAAGCCTTTTACCTCACCCATTAGGTCTCACTACTATGCTGGGATCTACATGGTATGTCACGGCCCAATCGAGCACCTAGAGATGGTACCAAACTACAAAGCATGGATCTTGACCCATCCTCCCCAACGTTTAGGTGTCAAGTTTTCATTTAGAGCTCTGTTAGATTACTGTGGCCCTGGATTTGGGTAATCCATTTAAGCCTACCTGCATGTTCTGAAGATCAGTTGAATTCAATGGCACTTAAGAATGCTCTGAATTTAAACATGGGCTTAACTGCTTTGCTGAACTGGAGCCTGCATAGAAAAGGCTACCTCAGAGATCATTACTGCTCTCCCAACATTAAAATGATATTGCATTCTCCTGTTTATCCCTTATAGCCAAACACTACTACTATTCCCATATCTGCTCAAATCAAAGCAATTTTGAAGTTCCAGGACCATTACAAAAAGCTTGTGTGAGTGTGTGCTTTATTGATGTCCACACTGACCTAATATCAAATGGATTCTGCTGACCATGGGAAAATGTAAATTAGGTATTATATTTGCATGCTACTTTTATTGTGCCCTTGTGTCGTCGTAAAAAGATAAAGTTGGGGCTAATAAAAATAAAACATTTTGGGAGCTCATCTAAGCAAACGTTTATGTAGGCAGGTAACAAATTGGTTTGTCATTTAGGGGAACATAACTATCATTATAATCATCTTTAGGCAAAATAGGTTGGTGGCTTTTGCTTAGCTTTTTGCTTTCATTTGCAAATCAATTTAATGTAGCACCATGTCTCAAAGCCAGGATGACACAGGATTAACACTTTCCTTGGGTTGTTCCCTCCCTATTCCCCTGACACACAGAGCTGGGAGCTGCATTTGCTTGAATTCAATATAGTTTAGCTAGAAAAAGAGAAAAGGAGTGTTCAGGCATATCTTATGTGTGAGAATCGTACGGAGGCAAACTCAGAGGAAAAGAAAAGTCCCCTCCCCAAAGCATTCTGAAGGTAGAGGTTGAACAAGTTATCAACAGATCTTTGTGCCAGGATGACTCCAAATATGTAGAGCATATCTGATCCCTTTGCATAGATGCAGGGGCGGATATAGGGCAGGGCGGCTGCCCCGGGCCCCGCGCTTCAAAAAGCCCCGCACATGCGCCGTGGCAAAGGGGGTCCCTGTGAAATTATGCTGCCCTGGGCCCCGCAAAACGGTCATCTGCCCCTGCATAGATGCTTCTTTCTTTCTTTGTCTCTTTGGTCTTTTGCAGAAATGCCCCTTCCATCCCTTCTCACAGCCAATGATCTCCACCAGAATGCAGCAAAGTGAACTTCACTGACAGTTTAACTAGGCAAAGATGCTGCGACCACCTGGATTCTATTTACCAGAATGACTTGACCTATTAAAATCCAGAGCAGGGCACCAGTACCATCCCCTTTTCTTGACACTTCCTCCCCCGTCCCTTTATTCCAAATGGCAAGGTATTTTGGAGGGGCTCTGAACAGAGGGGAGGCTGTGTACAATTGTTTCAATGTTAATGCTTGACTGAATTTTCAACTTAATAGCCTGGTGAGGGGATAGGATCGTAAAGCAAAAGGCCAGGAATATCTCCTGGTAAAAAAAATTTCTGAAGCAAGTTCAAAGGACACCACTGAGCTATTTGGAAAATCAGAAATGGCAGCGGATTGTTTAGCAGGTTCTCCTCACTGACCCCAAACCCATTCGTGTGTTTTTAATCTTCATGAAGTCTCAGAAGCAAACATTTTCCCATCTCGGCTTGCTGACAATGTCATGCTTGACACCCTAGTAACGAAAGGTGCAAAGATGCCTAGTTTATACTTGCGTCTCTTGTTTTTTTTTCAAAGCAGAGTTTTGCATTTAGATTATTCCTCAGCATCTCAACTTCGGAATGTAAAATCCCACGAATAGGGATAGAAAACAGTAATATGAATAGCATGTTACTTGACTCAAACGGCCAAGGTGATGGCAACTTGCAATTAAGGTTGCCGACAGTAGCATTTAATGTCACCTATCTGCATCACTATCATCTCATAACAGGTTAGAAGCCTGCTTTCTTTTTTCCCTTCCCTGCTTTGATATTGATAAAGTCAAGTTGTAGTGTAGATAAACCCCTTCCTCTCCTGAGAGTGAGGGAAGGCAGTAAATTATGGGAAGGCTAAGTGGTACATCAAATGTGTCTCCTCAAAGCCATATATCATCTTGTTAAATTTGATGTATAATCCCAGAACCCCAGAAATCATTCCAGGAATCACAGAAAATGCAGAGGTGTCCTTCATCTGCTATAGCACAAGAAAGTTAAGTTTACCTACAGAAAAACAGTCTAGCCATATTTTGCTAAAAAAAAAAAAAAATCTCTATTTCACATGGGATCCATTAGACATTGTTCCCTAAAGTATGACACAATGGCTACATCTACACTGGCATGATTTTCCGGAAATGCTTTTAATGGAAAAGTTTTCCGTTAAAAGCATTTTCGGAAAAGAACATCTAGATTGGCATGGATGCTTTTCCGCAAAAGCACTTTTGAGGAAAAGAGTCCGTGCTAATCTAGACGCGCTTTTGCGCAGAAAAGCCCCGATCGCCATTTTAGCCATCGGGGCTTTTTTGCGCAAAACAGTACTGTGCTGTCTACACTGGCCCTCTTGCGCAAATGATTTGCGCAAGAGGGCTTTTGCCTGAACGGGAGCAGCATAGTATTTCCGCAAGAACACTGACAATCTTATATGAGATCGTCAGTGTTCTTGTGGAAATTCAAGCGGCCAGTGTAGACAGCTGGCAAGTTTTTCCGCAAAAGTAGATGATTTTGCAGAAAAACTTGCCAGTCTAGACACAGCCAATGTGTCTTCACCTTTTCCGCGTGGACACACTGATATGACTTACATACATGACAGTTTTTGTAACAAACTACAAGATAACCAAAACAACACTTCCCCTATTAAAAAAAAATCAATCACCCTATTGCCTCTTCAGTGCAGGCATACCACTCGTATTACCACTGATAACAGCTCTCTCCCTGAGAAGATCCCAAAATGCTTCATCTACTTTAACTAGGCAGAGCCTTTTTGTCTTCTGTCTTTGTACAAGCACCTAGCACAGCAGAGTCTTGGATTGTGACTAGGACTATTAGGTGAGACAGCAACACAAATAGAAAATCCCATAGATAAATAATAATGAACTAAGCCTCACAACGCATGGTGAGATGGGTTTGTATTACAAGCTCCATTTTTTTCGGACAGAGGAACTGAGGTACAATGGTAATGTGCCCAGATTCAAAATGCTTGTGACAGTTTGGGGAATGGAACTCCGACCTCTCAAGATCCTGCCCTGTCCCTTATACTCATGGCCATCCTTCCCCTTTGTACACACAATTGCTGCCCCTGTAGGACCTTGAGTTCTCTTAATGCAGGAGCAGGGAAACTCTGGTGCCAAGTTGTGTGGCACATACCTGATTCATCAGGGTTAGCTACTGGTGGGCCACCAGATAGCTTGTTTGCCTGGGAGTCTGCAGGCACATAGCCCCACACTCCAGTGGCCACGGTTCATCGTTCCCAACTAATGGGAGCAGCAGGACGCTACATGGTCTGGGTCACTGCTTCTCACAGCTCCCATTGGCCAGGACCAGCGAACCGCAGCTACTGGGAGCTGCAGGACTCCATGCCTGCGGATGCTGAAGTAAAATTTTCCGGCGGCCCACCAGCACCTAACCCTGCCAAACAGTTTTACTGTAATACCTCACTTGTGGCTAGTTACATTTCAGTTTTCCAAGGTGGGGTATTGTATTAAGGGAACCCACACTCAACCTCCCCCAAATGAAGCTGGAGGTTCCCCACACCTGTCTCAATACAAAGGTCATCGAAGGTAAGATATACATGGAAGGAACTCCCACTGATTTCCTGTAGGACTACAATGCTTGAATTTTCACATGCATTGAATGGGGATAATCATACCACCACAGTAACAAAACCAAAGCCAGGTTAATTAGTGCTCAAAAGCCCCCTGGCATTCTGAGATTTAGGGCATGGGCCATTCCTAAGGCTTCTGTGCCATTTGAGGGCAAGGAAAGACACTTCAAGCTGCCTTAAGACAGCTGCTGAGGATTCCCATGACAAAGGAGAAGCCCTTAACCCCCCTGATATAAAGGAATATTTTAGGAATGGCAGGGAGTTAGTCATGTGTAGAAGAGGGTTGGGCCAGAGGATTGTGCTCCGGCAATGTTGGAGGGACAATCTCTAGCTGGTTAGCCGCTGTAACATAACTGTTCTCCCGCGTCATAGTCCCCAATATCAGAGAGGAGGAAAAGTGGTCAAAATCCACATAAAATCCCAGCCACATCTAGGTAAGCCAACTGCAGGGCTCCAGAAGAGACCATGGCAGTGCAAAATCATTGTTATATTGCCATCAATAGCTGAAATTGCTTTCTGTAGCCCTACCTTTCAGACACGTAGCGTGCACTTAATGAAATAGTGAGTGTGGGAACACAGACTGATCAAAGGAAAATGAACAACTGCACATCTGTCAGATTAGCACCTGCATGCTAATGCGTAGGGCAGATGTGGTATGCTAATTATTTTTGTCTCGTTCAGGAGGCTCCTCATGAGGAATGAGTGGTATGGACAGGGTTAAGTAGAACAAAGCCTTCACTGCACACGATTCCGGGAGAAAGCAGCAATCCCTGGCACAAAAGCAAGAGGTGTGCTGTAAAAGACCTCTGCTTCCCTTGAACTATGACTTCATGTTCTCTGCTAGCCACGCGAATGGTCAATAAAAAAAACTACCTGCTGAAATTAGATTCATGGATGGCAGTGTCTCTCAAAATGTGAGGCTGACCTCTTTTGGGAAGCTCTGACCTGTTCTTCCCAAGGCTCAAGCCAGCACAAAGAGAAAAAAAGGCACTAGAAAAAGATTATTCTCTTTTGTGCTTAGGACTTACTCAAACAGGAATTAAGTATTAAATGTTCAGCAGTGAATACTAAGTGCTCAATGGATGGTGTCTCGTTAGCTGAGCCCAACGACAAAATGACTCAGCAAGAAAAACAGCAGACCCTCCTCATCCAGGACTAAAAACACCACCTCATGGGCACCGCCCCCACCAGAAATAGGTTTGCTCTCTTTAGCCGTACACAGACTCTGCTCTCTGAGGAGAGCTCTTGAGGTAGTTACCAGAATTTCATCATGTGCCTTTATCCCAACATGAAACATTTTGGAAGGGCCCATTTCTCCCCTTTTTATACCAGTGTGATTGCATTGGCTTGATTGGTTGTTCATCTGATTGACAAGCAATGTAAGAAACAGGAGAATCAGGATAAACCCTCAGTTTTATTACGTATGGCAGATGATATCGGAATTTTTATCGATTCCCATCCCAAGGTTGGCAAAGAAGGGGTTAATTTTCTCCAGCTACAGCAGTGGTCCCCAAACTTTTTATTTTGTGCCCCCCTTTACCTCTGCCTATGCCTATAGGAGGAGAGGACATGAACAGCAGTAAGGGGGCCAAGGCTGGGCCAGAGCTGGTAGTTAGCAGTCGGGGTCCTGGTCTGGGGCTGGCAGCAAAGTAGGTGGTGTTACCTCCCTGCCCTCCATGAGGCCCTAACCACACACTTCCTTCACATTCCTTAGTGACCCCTGAAGGGGGGTGCCCCACAGATTGGGGACTGTTCTCTACAGCTATTTGACAATATAATGCTAGGCCGGCTTTAGGGAATACACTAAGTCAGAGGGATGGGGGGCAGTTTGAGGTGAACGGTCACCTGAGGCGTGTTTAAAATAATTGTAAAGTCTCAGACTGGTCTAATTTACACCATTCTCCAGCTTCCTTCCTCAGTGAGTAAATTACTCCCCTCTGAGGTGGCACTGTGTTTAGCAGGGACAGTCATGGAGGCTCTCTAGAGAGAGAGGAAGAACTGAAATGAGAACCAGAAAGAGGGTTTCCCTTCCAGTCTGGCCCTGGGATGAAATGAGCCAGGCTGGGTAACTTTACTCCAGACTCTGGCTGAGGGAAGCCCTGTTATATTTGATTGCCCATTAAAGCAGCAAATGAAACAGTCCTGAAAGGGACAGGGTGTATTGCCGACCCCTCAAGGATACAAAGAGAAATGTGACGGGGCTCTTCACCTCAAATTCTCTTTTCACTGACTTTCCTCTTTTACACCAAGTCCATCATAGAGGTGTTGAAATTCTACCGCATTGTATGGAATCTTTTCCTACTCTAAACAGGCTGCCGTACAGGTTACTACGTCATCTTCCTCACACTGGGCTAACAATGGCTCCTTGCTTCTTCCAATGGTTGGAAACAGCACATCATCTTTGTGCTTAGGCCAAATTCAACTCCACTGCCTTTTCTGTGCCACAGTTAGTTAGCAATATATTTCAGAAGGGCATTTAGTCTGACTAGCACGCTGTGTATATAAACAGGAATGGGTTTATATTGCACAAACACACATCCCTTAAAAGTTGTACGAGCATTATAAAACCTGCCTTGACAGCAAGCTGTATTTAAAATAGATATAGATATATACTTTCCCACAGACCCATGGAGAGGTTTTATTTCAAGTCAAAGGATCCTTTAACAGTGAGAAAGAGACAAACATCTAGTACCATAAGAATTAAGTTTTAAAAATGCTCCATTTTGAAGCTGAGTGGATTACTCTCAGCCATCGTGTATCTAAAGGACAGAACAGGCCAAAGACAGGAATGCCAAGTGAGAGATGCTTTGGAATCCCCCAGGGACAGGAAAGGGTGTTGGAGAACCAGACACTGCAATTTCTGGAGCAGACCTACTGGGCTGCATACGTCATCTTTGTGCCTGTCCCAAGTTATCCGAGGAAACGGCACATTACTTTTCATGGAAGTATTGATAATAGACCTGGCAGAGACCTTTTAGCTCTTCTAGTGCATCCTCCTCAGGCCACTGGCCTTAGAAAAAAGTTCCAAGTGTCATCTTGAGGATGTTTTTTTCCTGCTGTCCTGATAAACTTCTCCTAAATTCAAATTTCATACCATTACTCCTATTAATAGCTTGCTATGACTCATATCCTCTCATTCAACACCGTCTTCTCCTTCTTTGATGTTTATACCTTTAAATAGGTCTAACTGTCCTGCACCTTTTACAACCCTCTCAGAGCAACCCAATCCATGTGCCAGAACCCTGTTTAGACCTCTCTTTAAGTTAGTCTGCATGGCCTCATCAAGTTTTGGGACTGAACCTCTGAAGCGTCGGCACTCCTTCACACCACAAGCTCTGCTCAACAAATCCAGCAGAGACTTCTGGGAGTCCACAGAGACGTCAAAGCTAAATCACAGGCAATTCTGCTCAACCCACAGCAATTCACCAACCCAGCTGTAGTAAGCTCCATTTTCAGGCCCTATGTCTCCTTGTCTTCTTTCCTAAATCAGTTCCCAGGTGAGAAAGTTCAGGCTCCTCCCAAAAACCCCTTAGCTCCCCCACCTCATGCTTTCCAGTCCTTTGTTCTGGGGCAGACATTTTTACTCAGTTTCCCTGATGAGAGCCGGGGAAATCTTCCTCTCCCTAGGTCACTGGTTGCTAGATGTGACTGTTCTGGTGACTGGGACTTTTCCATTGTCTTCTCTTTTGATGTGAGTTGGCCTCAGCTTGTCCTTTTTAATGAACTGCTCAGTCATTTCCCCCAGATTTCTCTTAGATGTTCTGACAGCAAACTTAATCCTTAACCCCTCCATAAAAGGCTCAACGCTTAAACCAGAGCTAGCATCCCTTTCTTCTCCTACCATGCACTTTATTCTTTTAGCTGTGATATTATATTCTCTAGCCTTTTCCGTTACATAGGAAAGAAGTTCCTTTGCATGAGAGTTGTCTCGGACCAGCAGTGCCACCGTGCTCAATTTCAGCCATGCATAGTATCTGCTGCTAGACTGAGTTCTTGTCATCTTTGCAATACATTTTCATCTTGTAACAGCTCAGTGATGTGGGATGATTATGGGGCAGTTGACTCTTTACATGGTTCAGTGTCCTTAGAAATTTCCTAGGACTCTAAACTGGAATTTAAGTGGCTCTATTGCTCCTAGATGGCACCTAACCACAAATCTCCCAGTAGAGAACACAAATGAAAGTAATCACCGGTAATAAATCTTGTGGTAATACTGGATACCCATGCGCATCAGATTCTTCAACCATAGGAACTGGGATTACCCGATGTTAACCACATCTTGACATTCATTACTCCTTCTACACAGCTCTTTGAGTTGTGCTTTGGTGCAACTGGCCAACACCAGCTTGCATGGCTATACCAGATACAAGCAAAGTCGGAAACCTCAGTGGGTCAGTAAGATCCCGCATAAATCTCCAAGAAGGAACATGAGACTTGTAACTCCCAGTTTCCAACCCAGCCACTCTAGAAGTGACAAAATGCCTTAATATATTTATTAGCAAATATAAATTGAATTATGTTTTGCCCTTCCCAACAGAAAAAATAAAGCAAAGGCCTCTTCAGGGAAAGAGGGTTAGAAAGGTTAAGAAAACGATGAAAGTCAAAGTCAATACATTCTAATCAAACTTGATAAATATGTAAATTACTGCAACTAAACAGTAGGCTTTGACAAATGACTCCTGTGTAATGGATTTTTTGTAGGTGTAAGGCTACAGTTCAGCTGTTTCATTGTTTTCTTAAAAGCCTCACATTTCACATTAATATAAAGTGTGAGCCCATGTTCACGCTGGGGAGTATGGCAAGAAACTGAAGACAGCAGGTGACTTCCTAGGAGGGTTCCAGGATCTGATCGGTGTCGCTGCTTCCATCAATATCACCGCAGTGGCGGGTGGTGTTTTATTAAATGGTTTGGCCTAAAGGACCTGTCTGATGCCAAGAGACCCATAAAACTTAAACCTCGTCACTATGGTTTTATCTTTGGTCTTTTAAAGGTGGTATGGAAGCAGTGCATACCATTCAAATACTGAGCAAGACATTTTTAAACTTTCCTGCCTGCCCCCATCATCTCAGCTTTGATACTCTCGATATTTAGATATTTAATATTCAGTCCATGACTATGGCATCTAGGTAACTCCCTCCTGTCCTGCAAACATCCCATTTTCCTGGCATCACCTGTGCTTAGATCCTGAGTGCCTGGGCACAGGACTCTGCCTCATACTTGACAACCTAGCACACTCTCGGCACTACAAAGATTTTTTTTTAATTAACGAGGAAGGAGACTCCCATTTACAGTATGTTGCATTAAAGCTACTACAATAGGAAACCTTCACCTCCTTATGTGCATCTTTAGTTTGGTCTGTTATTCAGCTAAGAACCTTATTCCACAGGCCTCCTCTTCCAGGTACTTTATGCCATCCTAATGCTGCCTTACTCACAGCAATTTTATTCAGAATCTCAACCCACAGTATCAACAGCACATGAAGTAAAACATGGGAGCTTTTCAAATATAGGGGCAGGGATCGCCAAAAAAAATGCCTAAACCTAAAGAAATAAAACAGGACTCTTACAGGTCCCTTTGCCTTGGGGCCTACAGAAGAACTTGACAATGGAGAGACTGCAGGTCTGCTGAGGCTGTCTCTTGTTGTTTCTTTACACAGGTTGAACCTCTGTAGTCCAGCACCCTTGAGACCTGATCGGTGCCGAGCCAGAGAATTTGCCAAACCACAAGAGGTCAATATTGTCTAGCAGCATTGCCCAAATGCCCAGGCTACGTCTACACTGGCCCCTTCTCCGGAATAGGCATGCTAATTTCGAACTTTGGAATAGGGAAATCCACGGGGGATTTAAATATCCCCCGCGGTATTGAAATAAACATGGCCACCGCTTTTTTCCCGGCTTGGGGAAAAGCCGGAAAAAAGCGTCTAGACTGGCGCGATCCTCTGGAATAAAGCCCTATTCCGGAGGATCTCTTATTCCTACTTGCAAGTAGGAATTACTGTACGAATGTACTTGCAAGTAGGAATAAGAGATCCTCCGGAATAGGGCTTTATTCCGGAGGATCGCGCCAGTCTAGATGCTTTTTTCCAGCTTTTCTCCAAGCCGGGAAAAAAAGCGGCGGCCATGTTTATTTAAATCCCGCGGGGGATATTTAAATCCTCCGCGGATTTCCCTATTCCAAAGTTCGAAATTAGCATGCCTATTCCGGAGAAGGGGCCAGTGTAGACGTAGCCCCACTGTTTACTGGGCTCTTGGAAGACATTTAGGGGTAAATTACAGCTAAATAACACCACAGAACATGGAGAGCCAGGACTGGTGACTGTAAACAAACTTTATGGGACTGCAGGAAACTTGGCCACACCCATGATAGTGGACATCCAGCTAACTAAAACCATGTCAGACCACGGATGTTGCTGGACTAGAGAGGTTCAACCTCCCCCTCCTCCCCCCCCCCCCCCCCCCCCGAGTTGCTGTATCCATCTTTTAGTTTTTGTCTTGTACTCAGTTTGTAAGCTCTCTGGTGCAGGGACTGACTTTTTGTTCTGTATTGTACCGCCCCATAGCACAATATGGTCCTGATCCATGACTGGGGCTCCTAAATGCTACTAGAACATAAATAACAACATCCCATATATTCAGATGCTTTAAGGCCCTTGAGGACAGAGATTATGTCAAAAAACAGGGACACTGATGCCAGCACTGACTGATTAGGTTGCTTACATTTGGAAATGAAATTCTGCATGTTATATTATCTTGATACCAATTACCACTCCCTTACAAATAAATCACTATATCCTTAAAGAACATTTCTTTCCCATTCTACATGGTAGCCAATCATACTATAGTTGAGGTCATATGTTGGAGGATTTGGCTCAGATTTATGTGCAATGTTGCCTCTTAAATGGTACAGAACAAAGATGGACCGAAGACTAAAATGCTGTCTGATAATAATTTAAAGTAAAAACAACCTTCCCAGACCCATTCTGATGAAAGGAAATGAGGGAGAAAAATAAGGGGAGGGGGAACAGCTAGAGGAAGTCCGTAAGAAAGTAGCCTGGGCACAGAGGACCAGGTATACATCATCTAATAAGTCTCATCAACTCTGGCTGTAATCCTGCATGTGTGTGTTTCTTTTGCTGGTACAGAATGGTGTCTTTGTAATGCTGTTCTTGCAAACCAAGGAAATCTGCATGTTATATGGTAAGAGAATGTTAATACTGTTCAGTCAAAATGGAATCAGAGATGGGTTTCCTTTATCAAAAAGTAGATGTGTCAGTTAACAGCCAACTTCAGTGTCTTTGTAGAGTTTAAAAATCAGCAAACACAACCCAATGGTAGATGTGTCTATCTGTGCTAGCAACCCCAGCTAAGTTGCACAACTTCAGCTATATTTTTCACATAGCTGAAGTCGACATACCGAGGTCTGCTTACCATGGTTATCTTCACTGATGTAAGTCGACAGCTGACGTTCTCCCACTGAAACTGTTTACTCTTCTCATTTCAGTGGAGTAACAAAGTCAGTAGGAGAGCGCTCAGTGGTTGATTTATCACATCTATCTTAGGCACAATAAATTGACCCTCGCTGGACAACAGTTGCCTGTCAATTCACCCAATAGTGAAGACATGCCCACAGAGGATTAATTAATGTTTGTAGAACACTAGTTAATCCTCTTTCCATTGTTAGGAAGTAGACAATATTAGATCCATTAAATATATGAGTAATTGAACAAGTAATTGAAGGAGATTAATGTACAGGTTCAAGGTCAAACTGCAGCACAAACTAGAACACAGCATCCTTGCTCTAACGAGGAGGTAACCTACTCCCTCTCTATTGTCTCATACATGTCATTGTTTGAAATAAACCCTACTGTTGTGGTTCATATTGCATGCCAATCAAGAACATTCCTTAGAGTTTCAAAAATACTTATAGTAAAGAAAGTTTAAAATGAGAACAAATAAAATGAATACAGGACCGATGCTGCAGTCCTTTCTCAAGGAAGACTCACAGTGAATTATTTGGAGGGTCAGGGATTCTGGTGACTCATCTAAAGAAGAGTTCTGTGTGACTCAAAAGCATATCTCCTTCACTAACAGAAGTTGATCCAATTAAAGATATTGCCTCACCCAAATATCTCGGGAATGATATGGCCACAACAATACTGCCACCTAAGTTTAGTAACTGACCTAGAAGACACGCAAACCTTCTGCAATTCATTTTGCTTTTTCGTTTTTGATCTGTTGACTATAATAATTTTGGATTGAGGGAAGAAAGATTATATTAGAATTATAATATGGAAAGCATGCTAGAATCAAAGGGGCAATTAGATTCTGAGAGACAGAATTGCTGTAATGTAATACCACACATTTCCCAGGAAAAATAGGGGGAAATGAAGCTTTCATACTATTAGCTTTATTTAACAAAGTCCCCTACCGGTCAAGGTTTGGAACCACATTTACTTGTTTGGATCTGAATCATGAACAGATTTAAAATTAGCATTCAGGTTAGAGACCAAATCATACCTGTAGTACAGAATGAGAAAGCCCAAACCCCATAAAATAAAAAGACATGCTCATAGTATTTCCAGAGCAACAAGTAGAAAGGAAATCTCTAATGAAAGTCTGGTCTCATTTGATTCCCAGCTGAATTTGTCTAGTTCAGGTGTTTGGGATAAGGCTCTGAAATTGTGAGTATTCTGGTACTCTCAAAAAGTTTGGTGTTACTCTCCTTTACTAAAGGTGTGGTATAGTATTGTCTAAGCCAGGAGACCTCCATTCTTGATCTTCCATTGACCTTAGCAGTTTTCTCACCTGTAAAATGGGGAGAATAGCTCGCCTTTTAAAAATTGCTTTGCAATCCTTGAAAGTTCAATACACTCTTAACAATTAAAGTCTTCTTCTATACTTCTAGGGACAATTTTAAAAGCCCTTTTCAATAATCTGGAGCTTGTTCACTTCATATTTTATCTACAAAAACGCAGACTTCAGTATGTGTTTGTTGCTTGAATGGGTAGGAGACATGAGAGAAAGGAGAAAAATAAGGTTCTCTTTTTTTTAAAAAAAAATCTAGCTCTTTTCTACTTATGTGGTTCTGGGTCACACTGCAATGTCATGTTGGCATGGTGATCTTTGATGCCAATGTGAGCCCAGATTGTGCTAATATAACATTGTGCACTAGGTATATTTTGCTTTCATTTTTGGTACATTACTTGCTTCTTTATCAGATGAAAAAATACAGAAGCTGAGCTGCATACAAATGGGTCAACACCTCGTGTTTACTGTTAAACATGAATTAAATCCAAATGGTTTGGTATATCTGTCTAATAAAACAGGCACCATTAATAAGATTCCATTAAATGGAGAGCTAATGTGTAACAGCATTATATCAGATATGTGAAAACAGAGACTTTCATAACAAGGCTAAGAGAAGTATTATCAAGGAGCTAAGTAGAAAATCTGTCTTCCCCAATACTGGAGCAATTTATATGTGAAGAGTGTTCTTTCCTATTGAGATCTTCATTGACTTGTATAAAAATACCACTTTTAATCTCAAATCCCCACTGGCATTTTCATATAAGCACTGAAAATGCTATTGGGCTTTAGAGATTTAATTTAATGAAGGAAAAGTATTTCTATTAAACTGTGTAATTTTTTTTTCTGGAAAAAAGAAACCCACAACATCTTCTGAGGTGCCGTAGAAACTGGATTATTTTAAGCCCTGAAAAACAGACTAACCTGGGCCTTTTTTTATAACTCTTCCTCCAATAAGAAAACAAACCAACTGAGGCAGAGCTGGAAGACACTTCAGAAGGGACCCAGGTGTCCTGAGCCAAACACACTGATATGCCAGCCCTGTGAAGGTGGAACCAACTCTCAGGGGAAAGATCCCAGCCAGTCAAATGGATGCATCATTAGACTCCCCGCTGACGTGCCAGAGACAGCAGAGAAGCGAAACGCATTGGCACACAGAGCTGTTACATCTCCCACATTATGGGACAGATCCTTCATTTACTGAAGTGAAGAAAGGTACGATCTAGCTCTATAGGGACCAAACTGATGCCTGGAGTTAAGTGATTAAACTTTAGGGCTATGTCTACATTGGCGCGATCTTGCGCCAGAAGTATGCAAATGAGGCTAAGCATGGAATATTGCCGAGCCTCATTTGCATATATAATGAGCCACCATTTTTGCAGAAGAGGCTCTTGCACCAGAAGGAGCTGTCTACACTGCCCCTCCTTGCGCAAGAAAAACCCTCTTACGCAATGCCGTTATTCCTGAAATTAATCAGCATAACGGCATTGCACAAGATGTTTTTTCTTGCGCAAGAAGGGGCAGTGTAGACAGATCCTTCTGGCGCAAGAACCTCTTCCGCAAAAATGGAGGCTCATTAGATATGCAAATGAGGCTCGGCAAGATTCCATGCTTAGCCTCATTTGCATACTTCTGGTGCAAGATAGCGCCAGTGTAGACATAGCCTAGGGGTTGCAACAGGATTGTACCCACTGACATTTCTGGGGAATTTGATATCTGTGACTAACTCCTTCTCCCCTCCCCCATGCTCATCCTCTTCCTTCCTATCTTACACAGGCCTCAGTAGAGCCCACAGAGCAGTTGTGAACATTCACAGTTAGCGTACAGTTCTCTAAACACTGCGATGCATCTCAACAGGGCCCTGTGAAGGATGGCAAACCCAACATTTGACATCAGGTATTCTTATTGCTCTCCTTGTGTGCAAAGCTTTTACACATCTAACGTTCTCTGGGGTGAGAGAGAAGCGGATTAATCCTTCAGTACTATTTTGTATTTAGAAACAAAGCCACCCCCATCTCACAACTCAATACTTACAACAACCCTACAACAACAGTCTAAGTGACGAGGATCCGTGCCCAAGAAACGTGCATGTAATAAAGAGAAGGTAATCAATGGCGAAATGGCCTCATTGTTACATTGGGCTTTCCCTGTTGGTTGTATCTGCCCATTGCATCTTATTTATTTCATATTTAGTCAGTAAACTCTTTGAGACAGGTAGTGGCGGATATGCATGTGCCATGTCCAACAAAATAAGGACCCTACATAATCCTATGATGCTGACACAAATAGACCCCAGAAGAGAGTTGTCCATGTCTAAAGGAAGGTAGTGGGGCTGAAAGGATAGGGCACAGGGGGTCAAACTATGGCTCACAGGCCAAATCCTGCTCCTCAGGCTCTTCAGTCTGGCCCCCGAGCGAGGTCAGGGGTCAAGACAGCCTTGCAAGTGCGGAGATCAGGGACACCAGCCTCTCCTCCCCCCCCCCCCCGGTCGTTCCTCTTCTGCCTCAGCTCCCCCAATGCCTGAGTGGCATGGCTGCAGCACCACCAGCCCAGGAACTCTGGGTGGTATGGTGCAGTGGTTAGGGGTCAGGAGTACCAGGGGATCAGGGGATGGGAAGGTTGGATGGGGGCAGAGGCTGCTCCATGCCTGGCTGTTTGGGGAGGCCCAGCCTTCCCCAGGTTTCCCTACCCTCGGGCCAAAAAGTTTGCCCATTCCTGGGACAGGACATAGGAGCCAGAAGACCTATTGTAATATTCTGGTCCCTTTGAAGTAGTGACAAAACTCCTGTTGACTTGAATAGACACAGGATTTCACCCTGGGGGTTCTCTTCTGGTTCTATTAAAAACCTCTCGGGCAAGTCACTCTAGCGCTCTGATCCTCTGTTTCCCAGCCCTCCAGCTGGTGTGTCTATTTAGACTGTAAGCTCTTTGGAGCAAGGACCGTCTCTCACTAGGGGTGAAATCCTGGCCCCCGCTGACATCAAAGACAGTTTTACCATTCGTATCACTGTGTCCCGGATTTTACCGCAGGGGTCTGTAGAATTCCCAGCAAGTGGAAAAAAAACAACAGAGAACCAAACCCATTCTGCCTGCTATCAATTTCTGCCAGAAATCAGGGTGGATGAAACTGGAAGTTCAGTTTAGAAAAACAACCAACGGTTAGTAGCAATCATCTAAGCATCAAAAATCTGGTGCATCTGACCCAAGATAACATAAAAGAGTGAAATCCCAGAGAAAACGTTCCCTCCATGGCTTATAAACATAAAACCATCAATGAAAAAAAGACCAGCAAAGATCCTCACCAAATCTTTTATTTATTAAAATTATTAAATAGTTTGGCAGATATTTTTAAACACCTATACATTTTAGTCTTGAGTGCCTCCAGATTTCTGCACTGATACAAGCAAGTAGGCTATAGACCATAATGATATTTCATTTACGGTGCTTAGGAAAGACTTCTGCATGTAGACAGCTGCTGAGCAAGTGCCAAAGAAGAAGAAGCCTTACTCACCTGATTGGTATCAGCATAATTTTTTAAACTGCCTCCATGTGAATCAGTTCACCCAATAATTTTGTCCAGTTCGTTAACCCTTAAAGATGGGCCAAAATAAAATCCCCAGTAATGAACATCCACAAACTTTGGAGAGACGGGCAAATTTTGCAGCAGATCTCTATCACTATAAAGAGTCAAATCAAATGCTCTGAATTGTAGCCGGCATAAATTGTCATGGCTCTATTAAAGCCAAAGGAACTCTGACAACTTACACCGGCTGAGTACCTGCCCCTGAGTCAGTGGCTCAACTCGAGTGTCATACAGAATAGTTCAGAGATGGCTAATGACATTTCCAAGGATGAGGTGGGAGGACAAAAGAAAACAGCCGGAGAGGAAGGATTCGGGAAGGTGGCAGTTAGATCTTTGAAAGAAGCCGGTAACCTTAACAGGAAGCCCCTTCTCCTACTGCATTCTTATGCAAAGCTCAGTTCTGAAGGTTACCTGCTTCCCCAGTGACTTGAAACAGAAATTTTGTAAAGTAATCTCTTCAATCTGTCTCTTCCTCTATTTACAGTGCATAAAAGTAACCATAAAATGCCACCGTTTTACAGCAAATCTAATCTGCCCTTCCAGAAATACCAGGCCACACGATGATTATCTCATTTTCTCTTTGACAAATGAGAAGTTATTGGCTGGCGATCGTGAACAAAAAATGACTGTCTCTACATCAGCTAAATCAAAGATAGGAAACACTGAGCATAGACAATAAGATGTCGGTACCTCTGACCGGCGACCTGTTCCACAAGCTAGTGACACAGAAAAAGCTGTCATATTCCTTATGCTGGTTATATGACACTTCCATTCCTCCTCTCCCCTTTGAGTTTCAACCATGAGAAAAGCTATTTGACGTTGAATTAGAAAAACCTGATTCCTTAAAAAAGGGAAAGAAACAAAATGGTACCGTTTTTGATAGCATTGTTTGAGAGATGACAGGAGCTCTGTGAAGAGACAGGGTCAACGAAAAGACAAAAGGAAAAGGGGCAAAGTTTAGTAGCCACCCACGGAGCGAGCATGAAGGAGCATGCAGGGCAAATCATGGTGCAAATTAAGAGAGGAATGACTTGAGTAATTCATGTGAGAGGAAACGAGTGAACCCAAGACACATTTTCTATTCCAGCCTTGAAAATATCAAGGAGGAGAAAAATGTTTTTCCAAAGAAAATCAGAACGGGGGAAGACTCGTCCACAACACAATGAGAAATAGCTGGGTAACTCCAAGGAGGAAAGGGACAAAACTGCTTGAAGGAGTAACTTGCCACCAAATCAAGAATGGCCCCAGGGAATCACATATCAAGACAGTCCTACCCCAGTACATGGGGATCTCTGGTAAGGAGCTGGAAGATCTGAGGTTGTTGTCCATTGTACAACTGTAACACATGAAAAGGAACCTACCAGCCAATCTTAAGCCCTGTACCTCAAGCAGATGAGAAAAAGGATGCTGGGTATTTTGGCAGTGTGCCCATGCCTGGGAAAGTACAGAACACAAAGAGGTCTTTACCCTGGATGAAGGGGGTTACCATCTCTTGCTCGCCTGCCCAGGGAATGGAAGTTCTTTTCTACACCTTTGTCCCCATCATGTCTATATTCTGTAAACCTCATTCAAGTGCATGCTTAGTGTGGATGTACCACCCTGATTCTGCCTTACTCATTTTTCCAGTATGGATGTAGCAAACAGAAAGATCTGAAACCAAGCCTAGCAACAGTTCTCAGAAATCTCTTTGGGGAGCTGTAACATCATTCACAATCCATCCCATGACGGCTTACTCTGAGCTGGGTTTTAGGGAGCTTCGACATAAGGCCATCAATCAGCACAATTGGTGTTTAATTGATTCAGGAAGTGAAAAGCAAGGGTGGACTACAGTTTGTCTCCTCTATGTCCAGCAACCTGTTTAAAGAATCCCCTTGGATTTTACAATTGATTCCCATGTTTTCTCCACCACGACAGACTCTTCAGTACATAGCTTGCTACACCAGGGGAGCAGTAATATCTTGCAATGCTTTGCACTTACATAATGATACCTGTCTGTCAAGGAGTTCAAAGCAACAAATTCCCTCTTCCTGCCTCATGTGCAGCTCATGCTCAAGGCAAACATTTGTCTGAGTTCTCCATCTCCTCCCGCCATTAGCTGCACCATTTTTATTTGAACACCTCTTTTTTCAGATTTTTCCTGCAAAATTCAAATGAACCATGAACAAAAGCATGAGAGGTTTATTGAGCCATAGCAGCCTAACACTATCCACATTACTGCATGATTTGAATACCTAAGTGGCCCAAATGCTCTAACATTCAATTAATGAATCCTAGAGATTCTGAAGGGGAAAGTAGGGGGAGGCGGAGGGAGGAGAGAAGAGAAAAAAAAAGAATTACATAAGATGTTGGCTTCAGCACTGCATTATCCTGCATGTCTCACTCTGATGAAGGTTAATGAGGAAAGTTCAAATGTTGGGACATAATTAAATAGCAATAATTACAGCAGCTGACTGCTGCAAGCAGCAAGCTGACTTTTTTTTATTTAAAGTAACTGGTCATCACTAAAATATTAGTATTTCAGATTTGTATCATGTTTTCCATTTTTCAAAGCATGATGCAAACACTAAAGCAATTAATTAGTATGAAAATACCTTTAATGTTGTTTGCCCTGCCCCTTTGGAGCTGTTTGTATATTTCTGAGCATCAGTGTCAACATTAATGAAGTCCCCCTTGTACCATCATTCTACAATGAGAGAACAAGCAACACAACAGATGCACAGCCACGCTGTAGTCAGGTTTGACTCAAGAGGATTCAGATATTACAGTGATGAGCTCGGTATAAGACCCACTGTAGGACAATCCTTAATGTAACCGATGCTCACAGAACATTAGGTTTCTACATATGATGGGCTTGAAGCACAGAAGTTAAATTTTGAATCAGATCCCAGATTTGGGTTCAGAACATTGGAAAGATGTGGACCAGGTGCAGAATGTGGCCCACAGATCTGGGTTCTGAGTGCTGGATGTGTCTGAACCTGAGAAGGGATTGTTTGGACCCATCTCTAGTGTAAATAGACTCTTGTGCAGTTGTATCAAGCAAGTAAGTTGAGAGAAAGCAACCTGTATGTACGTTTTAGAGGAAATCTGTAGCTTACAGGTTCCATTAATAACATCAGGTCCTCCCACAGTTTTGAAAATTAGACTTACTGAACAATTAAGAACCCAATATTATCAACAGTGAGTTAGCATGTGATATACATGCATTTTGGTGAAAAAAGTCTAAACCTTGGTCTACACTGAAAAATCATAATCAAATAGCTACCATCGTTATGGGTGTGCAAAACTACACCCCGATCAATACAATTATCCTGACAAACACTCCAGTGTAGGCACATGTGTGTGAAGAACATAAGAACGGCCATACTGCGTTAGACCAATAGTCCATCTAGCCCAGTCTCCTGTGTGCTGACAGTGGCCAATACCAGATGCCACTTAAAGAGGGAAAACAACAGCTAATCCTCAAGTGATCGCTCCCCTTTTACTTATTTCCAGACAAACAAAAGCTAGGGACACCATTCCTACCCAACCTGGCTAATAGCCATTGATGAACCTAATCTCCATGAATCTATCCAGCTCTTTTCTGAACCCTGTTAAAGTCCTGGCCTTCCCCACATCCTCTGGCAAGGAGTTCCAGAGGCTGACTGTGTGCTGAATGAAGAAAAATTTCCTTTTGTTTGTTTTAAACCTGCTGCCTATTCATTTCATTTGGGTGACCCCTAGTTCTTATATTGTGGGAATAAGTAAATACTTTTCCTTATTCACTTTTTCCACACCAGCCATGATTTTATAGACCTCTATCATATCCCCACTTAGTCTCCTCTTTCCTAAGATGAAAAGTCCAACTCTCTTCAATCTCTCTTCATATGGGACCCGTTCCAAACCCCTAATCATTTTTGTTGCCCCTTTCTGAATCTTTTCCAATGCCAATATATCTTTTTTGAGATGAGGCGACCACATCTGTACGCAGTATTCAAGATGTGGGCGTACCATGGCTTTATACAGCGGCAATAAGATATTCTTTGTCTTATTCTCTATCCTTTTTTTAATGATTCCTAACATTCTATTTGCTTTTGACTGTTGCTGTACATGGAGTGGATGTTTTCACAGAACTATCCACAATGACTCCAAGATCTCTCTCTTAAGTAGTTGTAGCCAAATCAGTCCCCATCATATTGTATGTATAGTTGGGGTTATTTTTTCCAATGTGCATTACTTTACATTTATCAACATTAAATTTCATTTGTCATTTTGTTACCCAATCACTTAGTTTGGTGAGATCTTTCTGAAGCTCTTCACAGTCAACTTTGGTCTTAACTATCTTGAGCAGTTTGGTATCATCTGCAAATTTTGCCACCTCACTGTTTACCCCTTTCTCTAGATCATTTATAAATAAGTTGAATACAAATAAATATATTGAATAGGAAGAGTATTTCTGGCTATGCAGTTAATGTAATTCAGGGAGGCAGTGTTTCTGCCCTGATAGTATAACTCCTTCCTGTAGCATAAGCTGCATCTACCCGAGGGTGCTATGCCGGGATAGGCAAATCAGTGGAGTCTTTGTAGTAGACATAGCCTAACCTTGGTTTAACACATAAATGAATAATTGACCCCTCTCCACATCAAAGGAGAGTGCACATATCCTTGGCCAAAACAGAATTGGTATGTATTTGTATTCTGCTGACTCTCTCTCTCCCCCTCGTACACACACACAGCTGTCCCTCCATCTGCCAGACAGATTATTTCTTGTAGCCGCCAGATGAGTGTTGAGCAGGCCAGTACAAAGGTCATGTAGGCATAAACTTATCAACCTCAACTTCCACCTTTATGCCCTGAAGATCTGAATTGCAACTGGTAATTTCCAGTTTGCTCTCCAAACTAGCCATATGTTTTACTGTTGGTAACTATACTTGGCTCCTGGCCAACATTTGCCCTAAAGCACAGAGAGACAGTTAGTGAATTCCTTACTGTAATCTGGAACTCCAGAGTCACATGTAATGCTGACAGACTCCAGTCACTGATGCATGGAATGGAACCAACCTGGAACCTCTGGAGGGTAGCGTATGAACCTCTACCACACGAGCAAAAAGCTGGCTGGCTCATAGCTAAGGCTCTAGAGCAGACTCATTATTTTCATTGTAAGCGGTTTTGGTGTCACTGTGTGGGACCGTGCACCACACACAGGAAATGTGCAGGTTATACGTGTCTCTTCTTTCTGAAATTTAACAAATCCATAAGCGCTCAGGGCTACCTAGTCATCACCACACTGAACACAAAGATCATGCCAAATCTTAGGGTATGTCTACACTGCAGAGTTTTTCCAGAAAAATGGCCATTTTTCTGGAAAAAACTACACTTATGTGCACACTCCAACTGCGTTCTTTTGACAAAGTCGAAAGAAAGTGGGGGGGTTTCTGATAGCCGTAAACGTCTTTCTAGGAGGAAGACACCTTTTTCCAAAAGAGCTCTTTCGGAAAAAGGCGTGTATGGATGGAGCGGGACCAACTGGCAGCGCCCCAGCTACTCTACCACAGGCATCCGGAGAAAAGCCTGGTCTGCTGGGGGGAGGAGGCGTGCACTAGCTGCCCCCCCTCCCCCGCCAGCAGACCAGGGAGATGCGGGTGGCAGACCGAGACGCACCGCGGTCCCGCCGCCCAGGTCCTCCGCGGCTTTGCTCCGCGTCTCCCTGCTGTCCCGCTGACGGCGTCCTCCGAGGCTTTGCTCCCCATCTCCCTACTGCTGTCTCCAGCAGACCAGGGCGACGGGGAGCAAAGACAGCCGCGGCGCGTCTGGGCTGTCCCGCTGCCTGCGTGCTCTGCGGCTTTGCTCAGCATCTCCTTGGTCTGCTGGGGGGGGGGCTGAAAAGCTGGGCGTCCCGCCACTCCCATCCTCCGGGGCGAGAAAAACCCGGTTCATAACTGCGGATCCAACATAAGTCGGATCCGCGTAACTCAGGGACTGCCTGTACTCAGATTATTTATATTTTGATTCTACACCTTGCACATAGGTGGGTATAATTTGTTTTGAATGGGATATACCTCAAGGAGCTTAAATGAGTAGTAAGTTTATCTCAGTCACCAACAGAAATTGATTACCTCACCCACCTTATGTTTCTAGCATCTACATAAGCAGAGCAAGGGAAGGGCTAAAACTCCAGACAAAATTCTCAAGCTGTGAAAAAGCTGAAGGAAAAGGAAAGCAGTATTGGAATCTCTTCTTACATTGTTCTCATCTGCTTAGAAAGTTATTTCTTCAAAGGGAACCTTGTGTATTGGTTACACAGTTCAAATCAGAAGAAAGAGGAGCTTTTCAATATTCCCTGGGCCTACAAGTGCAGCTGTAGACCCCAACAATCCATAACATTTCAGCTTCTTCTCTGCATACCAAATACGGGCTATTGATTAGCTTTGATGAAAGTGGCACTTGTGAAAACAATGCCATGTGAAATCGACACAGGTTTTGGAGGAAAACATTTATTTGGCTTGAGCATTACAAGTGAGACTCGAGCCCCTGTTTAGTAATACAGCACATCTCAATTACATGCGTTTTCCACAGACTTCATTCTTATCTCACCAAAACTTTAAAAAAAAAAAAAAAAAAAAAAAAAAAAACCTATGCATTTTTCAGAATCTAGATTCTGGGATGTATTTTGTGAAATAGGTAGAATAGATTGGGAGCCCATCTGACTTATTTTCACTCGTGATTTCTGCTAGGATTTGAAGGTAGATTTACAGAGGTGAGAGGCTAGTGAAATAATCCACTGAACCCATGTGATTTTTTTCTTCAGGTCATTTTATCCGATTCATGCACTGAAATTGTGAGAAAGCCCTATTGGGAATTTAAGGCAAATGAATTGAAAAGCACTTCTATGCTTACCCCATTACTGATGTACGATAACCTTGCAAAGTACTGACCTAATGGATCTGGTCAACAAAGGACTGGTGGCTAAGCTTTTGACAGTAGAAATATTTTTTTACAGTAAGTTTCCCTCATCTAAACTAAAAGGTGCTACTACCTTTTCCCAGCCTTCAAAGGTCTGACATTTGAGGCAAGAGTTTGACTGAGGTTTCAAACCAGGTGAAATGCCATGCATTTATGTTTGCAAGAGTTGGATCATTTCAGCCTCAGCAGACAGGAATGTTATCACAACTGGGGAAATCAGTCAGCAAAGAAACACGAGCTAGCTGCTTACCTGTGACAGAATCTAGATGGTCAGTTTACCAAAGTTGGTCATGAAGAGCGCTTGTTCTGGAAACAAGCTCTAGAGTGGAAGAATTGATATAGCTACAATGTGATAAAGCTATAAGACAGACAGAGTGAATCTATCAGCTCTTCCCATGGGCTGGCTCCAAGCACAGACACATAGGTTTGATTCCGGTTCTGCAACTTCCAAAATTGGCAGGAGTCAGTGGTCAGCACCAGAACTTGCAGTTTGCTGAGTTCACGTACAAAGGTCAGAAGTTTCCAGTAAGCTCTCTGTCCATTCTACTTTTGGCTTGTGTGGGAGTAGCAATGGTGGAGGAATGGGTTCCATTTCTGAATGGAAGAAAAGATTCTGTTGCAGAAATCTTAAGAGGGAAACATTCCAGAGAGATTGCAATAAACCAGAGACTTCACAGTTGTCACCAAGCTGCACACTATGGGGCCACTGAGAATGTCACAGCAGGCATGAGAATAGAATTCAGCTCCTCCTGTTCGAAAAGAATAATGTTGAGCTAAAAGAGAGAATCTTATTTAGCTGTTACATATGCAAAGTCTAAGGTGTTGAGGTGGTGCCACGATGGTGCGACCATACTGAATGAATGACATGAACATAACTTGACACGACTTAAACATGGCCAAAGAACAGAGGATTCTGGGAGCAAGTCGTCTCCAAGCAGAAGTGAACTTAATTAAGTTTGATGAGTCAAACTGACAAGGACTGCAGACTGGTCTGCAGGTATGACCAATATTGGACCTATTGGTCCATAAATATGGGGCTGTGCAAAAGTAAATATTGTATGAGTGGAGTTCCTGCATGGAGCAGAAGCTGACTTGGTCATCATAACCTAGCAGCAGCGGGTCGTGCATAAGCCAGAGTTAATGGTTGATGAGTGACTGAAATTGCCATGATTTATGTACCCCCCAAACCCCTTTTAAATTAGGTAAGAATTAGTAACTATATGCCCACTGGGCAGGCTTTTAAGAAAAGTGATTCCTTTGGGGAAGGAAAGAAAGAAAGTAAATTATTGGTGGTACGGATCCATTAATTTGAGCATATGAAGAAACCAGTGACACTCCACCATGTGGATTATGGGACTGTGAACCAGAGGGCTTTCACGGCAACCAAGCCCTGCTTCAGAGACCAGACAAGAAAACTAAGAAGAATGACCAAGAAAAGGAGCTGTCTGCAAAGTGAGAGCCACCTTCCCTATTTGCCAGACAGGCTCTGTGTGGGGCTAGCACAGGAATTGTCTGTGTATGTTTGTGACAGACAGGTTCACTTAAGTGAATGTCTAGTTTCTAATATATTGCTACGTCTCGCATAGGAGCTATGTGCTTGATATAACTCTTTTACTGCTGGCATAATAAACTTGACACACACGCTTAGGTAAACTCTCTGGTTTGAACTTTTTAATGACAGCAAACAATCACCAGCTCTGCTGGGAACCATTGAAGAGATTGGGGGAGGGAGAAATAGAGAGGGACAGGAATAGGCTCCGACCCTCTCAACTGTCCCACTTAAGGCACCAAATTAAACCATTCTCATTTCATCTGCTAGAGGGCAATCACATACATGTGAACTCACTTGCTACAGAGTAAAAAGCAGGCACCTATTCAGAAACTTCTTGATCTTGTACCTTTAAGGTTTTGTTTTGGGGTACTGTTATATGGTGTAGAAAGGGGAGAGTAATTAGCAGGCACAGTTACCAATGGGATGCTAATTCAAAGTAAAATTTTCTCAAAGAACTTGTACATCAGCAGTCAAGGTCTCCATCTAAAATGGACCTTTGCCCTCCTGAAAGCCTACTGCTAATTCTGGATGGATGCCTTTAATAAAACAGTGTAATATTCTAGTCAATACAGCCTCAAGTTCCTTTAAATGAGTGCGGGATGCAAAACCTCGGATGTTGATCCCTGATAACCTAACCCTAAAATCTCATCAATTTGTGTCCCCAAGGTGGATGATAAAGATGGGGGGGAAAGGATCTTTCGGCATCAAAGAATTCTCAGAATAGATCCTTCAGACATTCAAATATGAATATGCATAAGATGCTGTATCTCACACACACCCCTCTCTCTGTTCTACCACCTCCTCGTTATTTCCTATTTGCATAAAGGCAGAACCATACAATGATTGATTCAAGCCTTGCTCCAACAGAAATGAAGATTTTCTACTCTACCAATTGGAATAATTTGTTGATGGCAGGAGAAGGGGAGAGAGGTGGGGAGAGCAGAGGAAGGCTAGGGAGAAGCAGTAGTCAAGTAGTGAAGATTGGAACAGTGAACATAAAGGTTATACTCAGTGGATAGCTGCAACAATAATTGTAGATAGTTTACATGTCAAAGAGAATGAAAAGAACTTTAAATGATTGGGAAGACAGAATCACAATACGTTTGCCATTTTCTTTTTAACCAAGCCAACAATATCATTTTTTTTATTGTGGTCATGACTACAAGTCTTAGTCATGGACCATTATAATAGACGTACCAATGGATAGTCCCTGCCAAAAAGAGCTTACATTCAGAATATTGTGTGTCTCTTGCCCATCTAACTTTAAATAGAATTTCTTAATCTTTTTGTCTGTTTTCCTCTTTTCAGATTTCAAATTCAGGAAAATGTCATCCAGTTAAATGATTTGTCTCAAAAAAATGTTGATCCATCGAAATAAAAAAATGTTTGCAGGAAAGTATCAGTTTCAACAAAACTTTCCTCGGGAAATGTTCCCTTGGGTCCAGGATGGAATTTCTCGTGGTCAAAACCAGAGTGAAAACAAGAGCATGTGCAGAACAGCACACTGGTCAGGGACTTTACTGCAGGTGCAGAGCCCTCAGGTTCAAGCCCTTGCTCTGATTCGCTCAGACCAGGGGCTTGAACATAGTTCTTCCACTCCATCAGCACCCTCACCACTAAGCTACTGGCTGTTGTGGGGTATTGTATTCTGTCCAACGTAAGACTTCCTTAAGTCTTGGTTTAGTCCTCATGCAGAACTGGAAAAAAAATTAAATCTCAAGAATTGTGTACAGGTCCGGGAAAATATTTCCCATCCAATGGTACATGTAACCTTTGTAGGACAAAGAAAAACCTCCAGAATCCACTAAGGTTTTGGTTCCATTCTGGACTATCTTCAAATTCATCACCCCATCCCACAATAACATATTGTTTACAACAACTTCTAAGTAATATTGAAGTCCCTGTATATTAAATGCCCTTTTGGAAGCCATCTAAGTTCCTGGTGGGTTGGCCTAAATAATACTTCAGTGCAGGTAACCAGAATAAATGTCCCTTCTAGTTCTCCATGTCTATGACTGTATGACGTCTTCCCAACAAATGTTTTGTCTGACAGGGAATTGTAAACTTCCACCGAAGAGGTCACAGTCAGTCAGGTGTATTAAGTCGTGATCTCAGGTGGCATGCTAGTATGTTTTTTACCACATGGTATTAATGAACCTCACTCCACAGAGCTTCTTGAGAACAAGCAAATTATTGTCCACAGAGCTTCTTGAGAACAAGCAAATTATTTCAGCAGACAAGAACATCCTTGTCTGGTAAGATCTTTACTAAGTAGATGTACTGGGCTTGTCTATGCAATGCATTAGTCTGCATTAGATGAGCGGAAATTCTAGTGTGCCGCATGCTAACTGGCCCTGTGTGGGCCATATTTGGGCACACAAAATTCCCTAGTACACATTAACATATTCCTGTTTAAAGCAATGGTCCCCAGCAGCATCCAGAAAGCCAATTAGCACATAGTATGCTAGTGAGTGTTAAAATGTACATCTCTCCAGTGCAGACTAATGAAATGCATAGATAAGCCACTGTGTTTGTATAACAAAGATTTTATCTTTTATTTTTTAAGCTGCACAGAATAAGATAATCTTGGTATGGCTTTTTAAGTGCATTCAAGAGCCTACGTTCTAATATCGTCTCTCTTTTCCTTGCCAAAATAAAGTGGAAGGAATTTCCATCATTGCTTTCTCTTATTTTAAAAAAATGTGACATTAAATTCAAAACTATTGACCAAGGGATTTTTGTTTGTGTTTTGCTGTAGAGGTGATAGTTATTTCATACAATATACACTTTAGTAGCATCCAGAGGCCAGCTAGGCAGGGGCGCTATTATTCTAGGTCAGTGGTCACCAACCAGTAGCTCGGGATCTACTGGTAGATCTTGGAGCCTCTGACAGGGGATCCTGACTGGTTTGGCCAAGAGGCTGTCAAGTGCTGGCACTTCAGCTGCCGCTCTCCCCACTGCTGCTCATCTCCTGCCCTTTGCCTTGCAATTGTCCCATCAGGAGCCTCCTACTTTCTGTGAAGGGCAGGTGGAGGAGGAGAGGTTCCCCCTCTCCCACCCTGTATCCTATCTCCAGGACTTGAAATGGGGGTTGCTAGCTACTTTTGGAAGTGGTGCAGGGACAGGACAGGGGTGAGCCTGCCTTAGCTCCACTGCACCCAGGAGTCACTTGAGGTAAGCAGTGCCCAGCTGGTGCCCACCCCAGTCATGAACCCACTCCTGCACAGCCCTGCATACAAATGCCCTCTCAGTTCCTGAACCTAGAACCCCCTCCAACACCCCAACTGCCTGCCCCAAGCTCAGCTCAGAGTCCCTCTCCCACTCCAAATCCCTTAATCCAAGATCAGAGCCTGTACCCCAACATGCTGCCCGTGCCTGGTGAAGGTGAGGGAGGGTGAGGATGGAGTGAGCAGGGGTGGGGCCTTGGAGAAGGGGCACGAAGGAGGTGGGGCAAGGGGATTGGAGGTAGATCTTGGATTGCATTTAAATGCAGAAAGTGATCTCGCGCAAAAAAGGTTGGAGACCACCATTCTAGGTACTGGACAAATGTCTAGAAAATGACAGCCGTTGTCCCAAAAAGCGGACAATCAAGACGACAAGGCAAACAAGTAGGCCAAAATGTAGGGCGGGGGAAGGGGCAGAGAATGGAGGAAAGAAGTTAGCAAATATACCAGAAATAACCAAGTCTGTACCAATCACAGACAGTAATACCAATTTACCACCTGCCCCGCTGTCCAACATAAACAAGGCTTTCCAGAAACAAAACCCTTTTCTCTTTTATGAAGGACAGTGCTAATTTGTCTGAGGCTTTAATTCAGAAGTCTAGAAGAGGAAAATAAGGAGGGTTTTACGGTGGAAACGGACCAAAACACTTTCAGGCTATGGAACGTAAGCGTAACTCACGCACATCAGAACGGACAGAGGTGAAAGGATAAAGAACACACTCTCACAGACTTTCACGTCTAATTGCAATGAGCCAGATCCTCACTGCGTGCAAATAAGTACAGCTCCATTAAATTCCAGGAACTATGCTCGTTTACACCATGCTGGGATCTAACCCAGTGCAGTGATAGACATTCTTCCTATGTGTTCCTGCTAGCAGCTGAGTACTTGCAGAAAGGCTATGTGAAAAGAAGCTCCCATCATGAAAGAACTATACTACAATTCCCACTGGATGTGTGTTTTACCTGAGGTACTTCCCTCCCCCAGTCTTCCTGTAATGTATTTAACACGCTTAGGAAGCTGCACAATATTAATACAATATTCCAGTGATCCACTTACACCTAATAGTTTCTCCACCTTTCTCACTCTCCTGAGAATAAAGACAAATTATATATGGTTTTTAAATTCATTCTTTGGGTAATACAGCTTATCAGTTATTGCGTGCATTACAGTGCTTTTCTCTGGAGGCATAATCTGTTGTATCCCTGTCCTTATTTTCTTTTGCATTAGACCAAACTACATTTATAATCACTCTGTACTCTAATATCTGACCCTTGACCCTGAGGTATGCTTGTTGATCCCCTGCATTAGTGAATTTGGTTTCCTGCTGCTTTCAGGGTTATATTGATTAAGCATCGAGAAGGATGGCTAGTCTGTATTACCGTATGTTGTCATCATTTAAACTAATTATTGCCATGAGCTTTCATGGGCAAAACCCACTTCACCAGATGAGCTGGAGAGAAGTAACAGAGACCCAAAATTTCTCATTAGCACTTATCCTATAATTGATAGGTACTTCCTCTCCCCCTAAATTCTGGTTCTCTGTTTTTCCTCTTCAGCTCATCTGATGAAATGCATTTTGCCTGCGAAAGTTCATGGTGCTATATATATTTTGTTAGTCTCCAAGATTAGTCTCCATTGTTTTTAAAGCTACAGATTAACAGGGCTCCCTCTCTGAGATCATTGAAACAGTCAGCTCTTAGGAGGTGAAGTAGCCATTTTAGTCTTAAGCTTTTTCCGCTATGACCACTGAAACAAAACACTCGCCATGTACATAATACAAAGAAATGAATGAACAACAGGCAATGGTTACCATTGAGAGAGGCAATGGTCACCATAAATGGTCACAACAGGCAATGGTCACCATAAAGAGAAATGCAAAGTGCTCCACTTAGGAAGGAACAATCAGTTCCATACATACAAGATGGGAAGCGACTGTCTAGGAAGGAGCATGGCGGAAAGGGATCTAGGGGTCATAGTGGACTACAAGTTGAATATGAGTCAACAGTGTGATGCTGTTGCAAAAAAAGCAAATATGATTCTAGGTTGTATCAACAGGTGTGTTGTAAGCAAAACTCGTGAAGTCATTCTGCCGCTCTACTCTGTACTAGTTAGGCCTCAGCTGGAGTACTGTGTCCAGTTCTGGGCGCCACATTTCAAGAAAGATGTGGAGAAATTGGAAAGGGTACAGAGAAGAGCGACAAGAATGATTAAAGGTCTAGAGAACATGACCTATGAAGCCAGGCTTCATGAACTGGGCTTGTTTAGTTTGGAAAAAAGAAGATTAAGGGGGGACATGATAGCGGTTTTCAAATATCTGAAAGGGTGTCACAAGGAGGAAGGAGAAAATGTGTTCCTCTTGGTTTCTGAGGACAGGACAAGGAGTAATGGGCTTAAAGTGCAGCAGGGGAGGTTTAGATTGGACATTAGGAAAAAATTCCTAACTGTCAGGGTGGTCAAATATTGGAATAAATTGCCAAGGGAGGTGGTGGAATCTCCCTCTCTGGAGATATTTAAGAACAGGTTAGATAGACATCTGTCAGGGATGGTGTAGGTGGAGCTTCGTCCTGCCTTGAGGGCGGGGGGCTGGACTCGATGACCTCTTGAGGTCCCTTCCAGTCCTATTATTCTATGATTCTATGATTTAACCATTTACCTAGAGCTGTTTTATTAATGCCATCATTTTTCCTTATACTTCAGAAAGAAAGTACTGGTAATCCTAATTTCTCCTATACCGTTGTATGGTAAATCGCTTTCTTCTTCAACACTGACTTTCAAACAAGGTTCTCAAATTACTTTTCAAACACTGATTAATTCCTATCTGTGAGAGAAGCATTATTATACCCCTTGGAGGGCAAAAGATGTTCAATGGCTAATCCAGAAGGCACACAGTGAATGAGTGATAGAGCTAAAAACGGAAGTCAGGAATTTTGTCTTTCAGTCTGTACCTGTCTAATAGAACCATGCTCACCAATCTGCTGTGCATATACTGCAAATGCTACTAAAAAAGGCAGCATTTGCCAGAAGTTACCATCACACGAGGCAATTTCCCCCACATTTAAAATAAGAAATAATTTTGATAATAATGCAACACATAATGACTTTCAGTGGTAACCGGTGTACTGTACAGAAATTCACAGACAAACAATAGGTGAATGGATTCTCATTGAGCTCCCAGTACAGTTAGATTGGCCTGATCCCGATCAACAAGAATTTTACCTGAGTAACAACATTAGCTCCTGAAAATGTTAAGCGTTAACTTCTAGTTATTGAATTGGTTGCAATATATAAAAGAATTCAGTATAGTATGCAGCACACCTATGAAATGCTACAGTTATATAGAAGTTATTTGTTAATTGTGTTTAATATTTAAAAAAAAACATAGTAACGCTTCACTTTTACATGGTAACCACTTTAAAATCTGCACTGAAATATGCAATTTAGGTTCTAATAATCTCTGTGTGTGTAAATATCTGGCAGATATTGGCAGAACTCCTACATAAATATGTAAAAATATTTAATATTTTCATAGACGGCAATCATGAACACTAAATTATATTTAACAAAATGCTGTTAAACTAGAAAATTAAACATGAGTAATAAACACATTAAAATCAGAGTTAAACCAGTTTTTTAAAAAATATCTTTAAATAGAAATTCCTTTGTTTGGTTATATGCAAAAATATAAGTTAATGGAAATATGCAAAATTATAATTATATTGGTGGTGTGAAATTCATACAGCTTATTGGAACACTGTACATTGTTAAATAATTGAATTCCTTAATAATTTTTCATTTCATGCACCTTTAGGCCATTCACCCTACTGTACCAGAAATCTTTCTCCTCCTATTATCCAGAAGCCTGGAGCAACTCAATACTCAAAGTGACGTGATCATATTGTCTTCTCCTTCTCCCCACCCATGCAACCCCTTCTTGTATTCATTATCTCTTCCCATTCTTCTTGCCTGAATTTAAAGCCTGCACCTGCACATTTATTTCTGAGTTTAGGCCCAAATCATTTGGAAGTATTTAGACGATTTCAAAGGGAGTTAGATGCCTAAATACCTCTGGGGAACTGAACCATAGAACTTATGTATCTACAAGCTCTTGAGTGGGAATTTGAGCTCTTAATGGCAGGAACTCAGTCTTTGTTTCGTAAAGCTCCATGTAGATTTTTATGGTGCTACATCAGAAATAAATGATCAAGATGCACACACAGTGAATCTGACTGACCACACAATCTTCTTGTTGCAAGCCTTATCCCATCTCTCCCAAGTGTTACTGTAGTTCATGTTCTCATGTCTAAAATTAGAGAGTCAGCCCTTTGAAATAGAGCTCACATCATGTCTTTGTTCTGTAAAGCACTTGTATGAATAATCAGAAATTAAAACTAAATTACACAGAATCATAGGGTTGAAAGAGGCTTCGGGAGGTCATCAAGTACAACCTCCTCCTAAAATCAGGATCAATCCCAACCAAATCATCCCAGCCAGGGGTCTGTCAAGCCTGGACTTAAAAACCTCTAGCAATGGAGATTACACCCCCTCCCTAGGGAACCCATTCCAGTGCTTCACCACCCTCCTAGTAAAATAGTTTTTCCTTATATCCAAGCAAGCTCTCTCCCATTTCAACTTGAGACCATTGCTCCTTGTTCTGTTATCTGTCACCACTGAGAACAGCCTCTCTCCATCCTCTCTGGAACCCCGCTTCAAGTAGATGGAGACCACTATCAAATCCTGTCCCCTTCTCTTCTGTAGACACAATAAACCCAAATCCCTCAGCCTCTTACCTTGCAATCACCACAAAATGCTAAGTTGGCTGCCACATCCAACGTAAGCCAGAAACCAAACTTTTTGGTTTCTTTGGAATACATTATCCTGTGCCACGATGTGTGAGTGGTTTGCCTGTCCAGCCTGCTGTTTAGCCAAGTTTTTTCCGCAGCATTGCACAAAAGCGGGTCATTCACACTGCCTCCTGGAGGGATGCTAATCACCTTCTCATCAGTGAGCAGTGTGGAATACGACTGATAATTGCATCCATAAGGAAACAGAGGTGGCAGGCCAAGTCTGCTGTTTTGGCTTAGTTTGGAGTCCACAGACCAGTCTGCTGCCAATAACCCTGGATTTTGGACCTAAGATCACTATCTTCTTTTCAAAGGACAGTGAAATACATAAGAACATAACATAAGAACATAAGAACGGCTGTACTGGGTCAGACCAAAGGTCCATCTAGCCCAGTATCCTGTCTACCGACAGTGGCCAGCACCAGGTGCCCCAGAGAGGGTGGACCGAAGACAATGATCAAGCGATTTGTCTCCTGCCATCCCTCTCCAGCCTCTGACAAACAGAGGCCAAGGACACCATTTTATCCCCTGGCTAATAGCCTTTTATGGACCTAACCTCCATGAAATTATCTAGCTTCTCTTTAAACTCTATTATAGTCCTAGCCTTCACAGCCTCCTCTGGCAAGGAGTTCCACAGGTTGACTACACGCTGTGTGAAGAAGAACTTCCTTTTATTAGTTTTAAACCTGCTACCCATTAATTTCATTTGGTGTCCTCTAGTTCTTCTATTATGGGAACTAATAAATAACTTTTCTTTATCAGCCCTCTCCACACCACTCATGATTTTATAGACCTCTATCATATCCCCCCTCAGTCTCCTCTTTTCTAAACTGAAAAGTCCCAGTCTCTTTAGCCTCTCTTCATATGGGACCTGTTCCAAACCCCTAATCATTTTAGTTGCCCCTTTTCTGAACCCTTTCCAAGGCCAAAATATCTTTTTTGAGGTGAGAAGACCACATCTGTACACAGTATTCAAGATGTGGGCGTACCATAGTTTTATACAGGGGCAGTAAGATATTCTGGGTCTTATTTTCTATCCTTTTCCTAATAATTCCTAGTATCCTATTTGCCTTTTTGACCACCGCTGCACTCTGTGTGAAAGTTTTCAAGAGAACTGTCCACGATAACTCCAAGATCTCTTTCCTGATTTGTCGTAGCCAAATTAGCCCCCATCATACTGTACATATAGTTGGGGTTATTTTTCCCGATGTGCATTACTTTACACTTATCCACAGTAAATTTCATTTGCCATTTTGTTGCCCAATCACTCAGTTTGGTGAGATCTTCTTGGAGTCCCTCACAGTCTGCTTCTGTCTTGACTATCCTAAACAGTTTGGTATCATCTGCAAACTTTACTACCTCACTGCTTACCCCTTTCTCCAGATCATTTATGAATAAGGTGAAAAGGATTGGTCCCAGGACTGACCCTTGAGATACACCACTAGTTACCCCTCTCCAATCTGAAAATTTACCATTTATTTATACAAAAGGAAGCCTTCCTTTTATCCTGTCATTATGATGAACTGAAAAATAAAACCAGAGATCTTTTCTCCTCGACTCCAGAGTGGAGCGTCATCATACCTATGGTTGACAATGAGCATTTTCTTGTTGTAAAAACATATTTAAAATCTAGTTTGTCCTTGAGCAAGGCACCTTTCATAGGCATCTTCTAACTCATATCTGCCTAGGTCATTGAGAATAGGAGTTACTGCAGGCCTTCTCTGTTCAGATAGCAAGAACTCTTTCTTTTGAAAAATTTATATTGTCAAGTGAGAACAAAACAACCTACCAAGTTTGGAGGCAAGTCTATTCTTGGATCTGCCACAATTATGGACCTAAGCCAACATTCCATCACATGGAGTTTTGGATGCTCATGGAACCCAAAATTTGGCCTGTTGCTGGTACCTTGCGCATGTCACTAGTGCCAGATAATTTTAAAGGTAATTTAGCCATCAAAAGATGCAGATACCTGCCTAGTTCATCTTTAGGCACCTACTTGCGTCTTTAGGCATGCAAATACCTTTGAAAATGTGACCCTATATTCCCAATGTTGTACACATGTAATCACACGCTTTAAACTTTATGGCTACATCTAGATTGCATCCCTTTTTTGTAAAAGGGATGCAAATTAGACGTATCGCAATTGCTAATGAAGCGGGGATTTAAATCTCCCCTGCTTCATTAGCATAAAAATGGCTGCCGCTTTTTTCCAGCATGGAGCTTTGCCGGAAAAAAGCGCCAGTCTAGACTTATAAGGGATAGACTTATAAGAGATAAGGGATCTTTCTTAAAGGCTTTATTTTCCGAAAGATCTGCGTCTAGACTGGCGCTTTTTTCCGGCAAAGCTCCGTGCCGAAAAAAAGCAGCAGCCATTTTTATGCTAATGAAGTTGGGGAGATTTAAATCCCCGCTTCATTAGCAATTGCGATACGTCTAATTTGCATCCCTTTTACGAAAAAGGGATGCAGTCTAGACGTAGCCCATATGTGTGGCTAGTCCCATTAACTTGAATTGGGCTGTGTATATACACATAGTTAAGTATGTGTGTGTTTGCAACATCTGGGCCTTAGACTTGCTATGTCCATTTTACCTCTCTGCAAAATGGATTTAATAATTTCTACCTCACTAAGGTGGTATTAAATGAATGTTTTGTTCGTAAGGATTTTAATTAGATTACAAAGCAGATTGAACTATAGGGCCTTGTACAATGAGGTCCTGGTCTTGTTTGGTGTCTATACCTGCTACTGGAATATACATAAATAAATAACAATGCAGATAACCAGTTTTGAGAGCCCTCTGATGAAAAAATTCAAACGGCAATTATTGTTTAGGTCATTACATTCTGACTCTCAAAAAACTGCCTGGTAGATTAAAATTGAAAGTAGCATTCTTCATTTCCCATTCTAATCGGTAGTTTAGTGTGTGCTATCTAGTAGCTGCTCTATTCCAAACCAGAGGTGCCTGTGTTTCAGTAGTGGAAGAAATAATTCCTATATATCATATAGGAGAGGAAAACTCCCCTCTCCAAGTCAATGATCCAAAGCCCAATGGAGTCTTTCCATGGACTTCAGTGGGCTTTGGAGCAGGCTACAAATTATGCCAATATTGATAGAAGCTCAACACATATCTAGTGCAGAATATGCAACTGACCTACTGAATAGCTCAGACAGGAACATTTTGCTCAGTGTTTTAGGACTTTTCAGGATGAAAGGTGCTGTATCAATGTAAGACAAAAGTTACTGTAATATCTAAACAGTATTATTGACTTACTGTGAAACACATCTTGGAAAGAGGTGAGTGATAAACATTTGGAGGACAGTACACGAGAACTGACAACACCCACAGATTTGCTGCCAAGTTCTCACTCGAGAAATGAGTGTAAATAGTCCAGGTCATCCTCCAAAGAGCAATCATAGTTCACAGAAGTCTGCATGGATCGTACAGATGAGTCCTCCTCACTTGAAGCTGGAAGAGCTCATTTCTATGGAAAATCTAACGTTTACTGGATTCGATGGGGCTGAAATATCTTGTTTCAAATCAAAACTCTTAGCAAAATTAGAAAATTAGGAAACCTAAAATCAGCTAGAATCCCCAAATGTCTATCAATCCGAGGGATGACAACTGATGTTTTTCAGCTTCAGAAACTGATCCAGGTTAACATGTATTTAAGGCAAGAGATGAGAGCCAAACCTATTTTCTTTATTGTGTGTTTTGTTACAAGCAAATTATACACATACTTTGTGTGTGTGTGTGTGTGTGTGTGTGTGTGTGTGTGTGTGTGTGTGTGTGTTTACACAAATACTGTTCACATGGAGAAATGAGTAAGAAGGACAGCACACAGGAGAGTGCAGGAAAAAAAAGTTTCTCAGTGTTAACTCAAGATTTTAAATGCGTTAAACAAGCTTCTTACATGCAAAGCAAACTTTCCCAGCTTGCCCTAGCTAGACATCCAGAGTAGAACCACCACGATCTCGCCTGCACCAGACAGCTCCACTGGCGCGTTTAGCATTTCAGGAGCCAGTTGGAAATGATCCTATTTAGAATCACCTCAGCCTAACCTCACAGACCAGGACCTAATTTTCTGCTGCCCTGCATCTCTGTGTAATCTTTTGCACCAGTGCAGAAGTGGTGCAAATCACAACCAGTTTGAGTCAGTTGCATATATGCCCGGTAGGCAGCAGTGTAAAAAGCTACAGAAGATACAGAGCAATGGAGAATGCACATTCATCAGCAAAGAGTCTGGACCTGTATTTGCTATCTCTAAAGATTAAGACTCCACTCAAGAACAAAGTTTCCTTTCAGATTTCCTGATCTCTCACGCCCGTGCACCAAGATCTTTCACTAGCAATTTGTTATGCCATCTGTAGTAATGCCCTCTACAATGGTTCAAATAACACGAGTTACCCCCCAAAATATTACTGAATAGGACTAAAAATAATGAGTTTTTAAACGAGTTATAATTTTGGGAGTTCTCTTATTTGACTTCTTGTTTCTGAACCTGTATTATGCACATTAGGTCACATTGACAAGCTTTTCTATGCAAATATGAGGATCATAAACATTTTTAAGAAAATGAAAGGCGAGATTCTCTTTGTAAATCATTTGATTTCAAGAGCTGCAGCTTTAAATTAAACAAATATCATGTGACCAGGAAAAAAACACAAGAAGTGACAACACCGAGTCTGAAAAATTCAGGTTATAGTAATGTCCTTAGAGCAAAGACCTTGTCTTAACAGTCTGTAAAGTGTCTGTCATGGAGACCTATTACTCTACAGAAGTTTTTCTTAAACTTTTTAAGACCAAGGAACACCAAACAATTTTTTTTATGAGGAATACCAAGGATTTTTTGTTGAGAAAAAAAAGGGAAGGGGATCGGGGAAAAGTTATTGACCCGTTCCCCAAAAAAGTGTCAGGGGGAAAGTTAAGCCAAAAAAAAAGGTAGCCTGCCCCTTTAAGAGTGGCCATTTTGAACTCTGTTGTTCTCCGACTGTGGCACAGCTCTGAACACAGTTTAAGAAACACTGCTGTACAGAAATGTTTAATTATTAATATCTAGAAGTAGCATATCTGGCTCTTCTCTCATACTAGGAGTTCCTATATTTCAGATTAGATTAGTAGAGCCGTAGAAGATATTTTTCCCCCCTATCCTGTGAATATTTTCAAAAGTTTAAAAATTTTTACTTCCCAAATGAGGACAAAACATTAAAAATCTCAGTGAATCAAAAAACTCAAACAAATTTCAGTTCAGATCTATCAACACATTTTGTTTGGAAAAAGTTTAAAACTTTTTTCCCCAGCACGTCTAAGATACATCTAACTGACCTGATTGTCAACAGCTGTCCTCAATCAGTATTTTTTTATTTAAAAAAATATCAAAAAATTCCATGAACAGCTCTGTTCTTGACTCACCTTGTCAGGATCTTTGTATAAAGGGGTTAATTTAGCTGTAAAACCTGTAGTGTCTGTGACGCAGACAGACCAGGTGCCAATTTATGGCAAGGTCCCAAGGCTTCAAATGAACACTATCAAATGCACAGCTGGAAACTGCCTGACTCACATCTGTGTTAGTATTGCTAAAATAGATATTAGACTTGTAACAATGTTTAGAGTGTTCAGACTTTATGAAATGCCTGTAAGCTGGTGCATGCATGAATCTCACTTCTAATATCTGTAACCCACGCTATAAAGTAATACTCTGTGTTCCCTAAGTGTAAAACTGTTTGCTCTGAAATGGTAAAGCCAGCAAGGAAAGAAAAATCACCCAGGGCACATATACAGTAAAGGGGAAGGTCTACTTAAGATATTCAACTGCAGCTACGTTAATTACATAGCTGGAATCAACATATCTTAAATATGTGCCCACACAGTGGGAGGTCGACGGGAGCAAACGCTCCCATCAGTTTCCTTTACTTCTCATGAGGAGCAGGAGTACCAGCGCCAATGGGGGGGGGGCACCCTCTCAGTTTGAATTAGCAGGTCTTCACTAGACCCACTTAATCAAACCCGGCAGCATCAATCTACCATGTAGTGTGGACATGGCCCCAGTGTGAGATACTGGTTTGCACCCACAAAGAGACGCTATCTCCTACCCACCAGAAAGACCTACTGAATCCAAATGGGCCATGGTAGGACATCAAAGAACCTCTGTTGATTACTTCTGGCTCACCTACAAAGAGGGGGATAGGCAGAATTACACGTTACATCACCATGGGCTCTAAGGAGATGGGGATAAAAATAAGGAACTAGGGTCTCTTTATGCTCTTTGGACTCTGAGGGACAAAGATTCCTAAATATAAACAAGAGATTCCCAAGCTGCTTGACTTAGCCCTAAAAGATGCAAAAGCTTGCTTATTACAGAAGTGTAAATTACATTTGGAACCCACCACTATACCTCATTTGTATTTATTGATGTGTTTACTTCCTTTAACCCCATGAATAACTCATCTTTTCCCTTAGTTAATAAACTGTTAGTTTATTATAGGGTTGGTGACATGTCTTTGGTTTGATATCTGAAGTGCAGTTAACCCGGGGTCTATGATTGGTCCTTTGGGAACGAGAATGACTTAAATATTGATATTTGGTATAAGAAGTTATCACATCATCCAGCTTGCCAGGCTCGCAAATTAGTCCCCTTGGGCTTTCCATTATCTCTATAACTCCATGTTAAAACTTTTAGAGTACCTAGAACCAGTTTGGGGTTTTGCCATCTGCCCTGATGTTGGCACTCATGTTCGCGAGCCACTCCAGAGAACGTGACCGTATCATCTCTCCTTGGACGTAATCTCTTGCACATGGCAGTACAGCTTTCTCTCAAAAGTTTGTTCTTGACCCTATTCTTGGCTATCTGACCACACATCGCCGGGTGGCGGGTGTTCATCATTTTCTTCCACCCTATGGAATGTCAGAAGTGTATACTTAAATAAAGTTTTGCTTCTGCTCAGCACCTCTGCTGCTCCTAGATGAACCTAGGAGGTCACTATGGTAAGAATGTGCCATGACAATCATTATCAAGCTGCTGCTATGAAATGGCATAAATTAAGAATTATGACCACACATGGGAAAAAAATCAAATTGAAGGAAATATTTCCACCTATGGGAGCTGCAGAAAGTTCTGTGTAAATGGACAAATCCCATTATCCCTGACAATATAAGGGGCTAGACTCCCAGGCAGTTATATATGGCACTGCATTTTTAGAGCTGGTTTACCCTAAGAGGGAAACTGGGTTCAAAAAAGAATTAGGTGAGTTCATGGAGGGGAAAGCTATTAGCCAAGATGGTCAGGGGCATAACTCCATGCTAAACCTCTGACTGCTAGAATCTGGAACTAGACAACAGGGTTGGAGCATTCAGAATGATCCTTTTCAGTTCATTTCCTCTGAAACATTTGGCGTTGGCCACTGTCAGATAGACTTCCTACTCCTGAGGCACTCAATTTTTTTTGTCCATTTAGTTTTTTGTACCTTTAGCTAGTTGATCTTCACTTTCTTTTTAAGCCTGTCTAATTATACTTTTACACTTGACTTGCTAGAGTTTATGTTCCTTTTTATTTTCATCATTAAGTTTTGACTTCCAATGTTTAAAGGATGACTTTTTTGACTCTAATCAGCAGCATAAAAGAACTAACTTTAAAAACAATGAATAATCTTGCAGCACTTTAGAGACTAATAAAAATATATATGGTATCATGAGCTTTCAGGGGAATAACCCACTTCTACAGATGGAGTTTAAGGGGTGCAGGTTCCCAATAAATAGCAGAGAAAGAGAGGGGAAAAATGGGAAAAGAATAGTCATTTAGTGTGTCCATGCTACATGAAGCTGATAGAGGGGGTCTGAGTGCTCTTAAGTAGCTGATGCTTGGCGTTTTAGGTCATTAGGATGTGGAATGTAGAGGGTAACCCAATTAAGGTCTTTGTTTAAACCTCTATTGTAGGTATCAAACTTGTAAATTAAATGAAATTCTGCAGATTCCCTTTTAAGCTGTTTTTTTTTTAAATTGGCTTGTAATAATATGGAAACTTTGAGATCCATTAATGAGTGCCCAGGCAAGTTAAAATGTTCCACACACAGGTCTCTCTCTGTTACCTTTTTGAATATCTGATTTGTGTCTATTAATCCTTCATTGTAGAGACTATCCAATTTAGCCAATATACATGGCAGAGGGGCATTGCTGGCACCGGATGGCATAGATCACATAGAACTAGTTAACCATCGGCGGCATTTTTGGTACTCTGACTGTTGTTGCTGTTTTTTAATTTAGGAGTATACATTTAGTATGAACTTATGTTACAGTACTTTCAAATAGGCCCATGCAATCTGTAAGCATTTCACCCTTGTGGCCATTCCTTTCACAGATCCATTTAACTAACTTCATCATTTTTGTGTGGTTCCATATTTGGAAGTGTAATGTTACTGTGGTGGGTTTCTTTAGCATTTTCCCCCCACCAAAGATGTTATATTTACTTGCACTACGCAGGACCAGCCCGAGGTATTCTGGCACCCCGGGCACAGGCATGCGGCACTGCCCCCGGGCAGGAGGGAAGGAGAAGGGGAAGGGGGGCAGGGAGAGACAGAGGGGGGAGAGAGGCAGGAGGAGGAGGAGAAGAGAAAGGGAGAGTGAGAGGCAGGAGGGGGAAGAGCTGGGGGAGGCAGTAGGAGGAGAGAGAGAGAGAGAGAGAGAGAGACGGAGTGAGAGAGCTCAGGAGAGAAGACCTGAAAATCCCATCTTATGACGGGCTAATTGGCTAGTTCCTGCATAGTTTGTACCCTGCTATTACCACATCCCACAGAGTATCCTCCTTCCAGTAAGTTTCTGTGGTTCCTGTTAACACAAGATCCTTATTTAATAACAGGCATTCTAATTCTTCACTCTTAGTATGTAGACTTCTCAAATTGGTATGTAAGCACTTGAACAAGCACTCAATATTCTAGGCCTTGCCTTCATGTTTGCATTTAATTGGGATTCTTCTACATTTGCCTGTTCTACACTAGCTCCTACCTGTACTTTACCAACATCTTTCCTAACCTCTTTACTGGGACAGAGGCTCCCTTTAGGCATGTTTCCACCTATACTGCATGTTCCTCCACACCGGCCGGCTTTCTTGGTTTACTAATATCGTAAAGTCACTTGTGACCTTTATAAGGCAGGTGTTACACATTATCATCATTACTATACTACTTGCATGAGAAGTGCCAAGATGTAAAGGCCCATGGCACCTTGATGTTTTATAGCTAGCCTGCTCTGCAAACAGCTCAGATCTGCTCCTTTGCAAGAAATTCAGGGCATGTGTTGGGTTTAAATAAAAAACAACTATGGATGTAATACACATAGTTTATAAACTACATCAGTGATGAAGTTGCAATGAATAAAAGGTAATAGCAATTGTCACCTGTGGCTGGGTCTCGTTGGCAGCAGGGTGGCCTAGTGATTAGGCCCTGGGATTAGCTGTCAGGGAAGGGGTGCTGACTACGGCCACTGGTGCCCCAGGCCTAGGAACTCTGGACAAGTATGTTAGTCTAGGCCTTAAGGTTCAGGCTTTCCCTCTCAGGCTTTTTCGACAGATCCCTTATGCCTCCTGCAAGGAGGTTTCCAGGATCTGTCGAAAAAGGCTTTCTTTCTCGACAGATCCCCCTCTAGACTGCCGCTTTTTGCCGACAAAGTGCTGAGTCGGCAAAAACGGCTGCCATGTTTATGCAAATTAAGCACGGGATATTTAAATCCCCACTTCATTTGCAATGTCGACCTGCTTAATCTGTATCCCTCTGCCAACAGAGGGATGCAGTCTAGACCTACCCTTACTGTCTCCTGTGGCTCTCCAAGCAGATGGGCTTTGGTGCAGGTCCAGCAGACTGCAGAACCACGCTCCTGTCTCCTCACTGGTCAGCCCCTATCTGAGTCAAGCTCCTTCCTTTTGTCCTCCCTCCAGGCCCGGCATTGGCTGCTGATAAAGCGGGGTGGGGTTATCTGGGCAAAAAGGCTTCGTTTAGCCCCTGCACTGCCAACCCCTCCTCTCACTCCCTCATGCCACCATTTACTTAGTTGTTCCTCAAGAGTTCAATCAAGGCGGAACTCCATGGTTCCAGATTGGCTGAAAAAGGCAAGAAGAAGTGCCAGTGGATACCGACGCACCAGAAAAGCGACATGAGTAACCCAAGGTCATACAGCAGAGCCTGGTCTCGATCCCCTTGATGACAATCTCTCAGTAATGTTCATTTCAGCTTCTTTGAAAATGCCGTCAGGAGAAATAAAACAGCCTGTCAAACAAAGTCAGTCGAGCGCTCAACTGCTGGTGACCCTGAAGTCATGTATATTGGCGGTGAAGGTCTCCCTAGAGAAGTGGGGGTTCTGATAAAAGTTCATAGGAAAAGGACAGTGCACCCATTTTTATTGAGTGGCTCCTATTATACAAACATTTGGAAGAAGAGTTGCATATAAAAGAAAACGGGTAACTTCCTTTCTTCTGTGGAACATGTGGCTTTGCCAAGCTTGCTGTAACAGGCTTCCTTGGGGCAGGGACTGCCTTAGTTCAGAAAAGGGCAACAAAAATGATTAGGGGTTTGGAATGGCTGCCATATTGGGAGAGATTAATAAAACAGGGACTTTTCTGCTAATAAAAGAGGAGACTAAGGGGGGATATGATAAGGGTCCATTAAATCACGACTGCTGTGGAGAAACTGAAAAAGGAAGAATTATTTTACTCCTTCCCATAACACAAGGATTAGAGGTCACCAAATGAAATTAATAGGTAGCACATTTAAAATAAACAAAAGCAAGTGTTTCTTCACACAATGCAGTCAACCTGTGGAACTCCTTGCCAAAGGATGTTGCGAAGACCAGGACTTTAACAGGGTTAAAAACAGAACTAGACAGATTAATGGAGGATAGTGATAGAGATGTAGCCGTGTTAGTCATAGGTCCATCAACGGCTATTAGTCAGGAAGGGGAGGGATAGTGTCCCTAGTCTCTGTTTGTTAGTCTGAGAATGGGTGACAGGGGCAGGGTCTCTTGATTATGGGTTCTGTTCATTTCCTCTAGGGCATCTGGCATTGGCCACTGTCAGAAGACAGGATCCTGGGTGAGATAGACTTTTAGTCTGACCCAGTACGTCCCTTATGTTCTTAGGCGTTTGTTCCACCTCTAGCATGACGTGTTTGTGATCCATGACTGTGGCTCTTATATGCTACTGCAGGATAAATAATAACTAATATAATCTGGAAATAATAATATATGTGATGGTTATCCAAGGTATTTCTCCTCTTCCTTTAGACTTATTGCTCACAAGCTCCCCCATATTGCTGCCTCATCTACGATTGCTTATGAATTTCCAGTTATCACCTTTAGGGTTGACAGGTTCTTGGTCCCAGGATCAGGCCCATTATTCAATTATGCTATGGTTGGGAATCCTGATGTGCACAGATGCAACACTCACACTATTGGAACTCTTGTATAATTGCAAATATAGCTTATTTGTACATTTAGTACAGTCACAAACACTCCAATTTCATAAATAGAGGATGTACATCTGTATTTCTATACCGTATACTCACACCATTGCTTCCTGAACAACCCGAGCTTTTAGCCATCTTCTTCCTCATCACCTGCACCTTCCCCATCATCATCAGTGGCCATCATTCTCCCAAGGACTGCATCTCCTCCTTTTACCACCCTTCGGCTAGGATGCGACTTTTATCATATATGTTACACTGACATTGTTTTGTTTGATGCACATTCAGTAGGGGATGTTTCCTTTTCTCCCTACTTGTTTTTCCTCAACTTACTAATGGTGAAGGATCTTGTTCCAATAGGTCAGAATATCATTGATCTCAATGGTTATCAAATGTGTCAATTTGTTACCATGCGTGTTTTGTGGTTGTCTATTACACTGTGGTGACCCGTCAATACAGGCGACCTACGCAGTCACCTAGGGCACCAAGAAAAATGGCCGTAGAGGGCTTTGGAGGCGGGGGCGCCGATTGTGCACCGATCGCGTGTTTCGCCTAGGGTGCCAGTTGCCGGCAGCTCGTCTAGGGCTGCTCCTGCTATTACATTTATTATTCTGTAGTGCCTGGTTATTCAGTCTGGTTTCAACTGTTTGTTTCAGGTTTTTCCTAAGTAGCAATGTACCTGCTAAGTTTGAGGGTATTCTTGGAAGCCCCCAAGTCATGGAAATTCACTATCTTACCACCATGTATCTAGGTGAAAGTCTCCAAACATATGTGAATTAACTGTGAAAGGCCCTAAACATATGTGAATAGTCAGAGAGGTATCCGTGTTAGTCTGATCTTGGTTATTTAAAAAGCAGTCATGTAGCACTTAAAGACTAACAAGATAGTTTATTCGGTGATGAGCTTTTGTGGGGAAGACACACTGATGTAGTGGGTCGTTGCCCATAAAGGTTGTGCTCCAATAAATCTGTTAGTCTATAAGGTGCCACAGGACTTCTTGTTGTTTATAATAAACATATCAAAATCATAAGGAAATAATAAATTTATATATCTATAGGCAAGCAAGCAGGTTAGCCCTATAGGCTGAACACTCCCTTTTGATGGGGTGGAATGTAAAATGAACACCGTCACACTTCTACGGATGTAAATGGCCAAATGTTTATAGGGACGGTTTCAACACTATTCCCCCCCCCCCCCCCCCACAGTGAAGTATCATACAGATGTGTCTCTTGATAACTATAACCCTGGGGAAATCAGGGAGATTGCTTGGGTCTCTATCAAAGTTAGGATACTTTGGAGTAATAAAGAAATTTGAATTTGTGACAGGAAACTCCCAGGGACCATATTGGTACCTACATTGATTGGGTTCCTATGGTAACCTATGGCCAGTTTTGCATGGTAACCAATCAAAACCAGAGTCTTCCACTTAGTCAACCTCACTAGGAATGATGATGATCACTTGTTCCATAACTTCTTTCCTTGTAGTTCACACAGAACAGTGTCTGTATCAAACACAACACATCTACAGATATACTTAACCTCTATTTTCCGCTCCCCAATAACTTGGGGTTTTCCACTGGGTGGTTAGTATGTACAAAACTTTCAGAGGGGTAGCCGTGTTACCCTTACAGACTATGTCTACACTACAAAGTTAATTCGAACTAACAGCCGTTAGTTCGAATTAACTTTAATAGGCGCTACACATACAAACCGCTAGTTCGAACTAAGGGCTGTGTAGCCACTTAATGCGAACTAGTGGGAGGCTAGCCCTCCCCAGCTTGCCCTGGTGGCCACTCTGGCCAAACCAGGAAAATTCTTCTGCCCCCCTCCCGGCCCCGGAGCACTTAAAGGGCCACAGTCTGGCTACAGTGCTTGTGCCAGTTGCAAGCCTGCCAGCACCCAGCCAGCAGACCCTGTACCTGGAACAGGATGAGCCAGATACCCGCTTCCACCCAGCCCTCCGCCTCTTCCCGGGACCAGGCTGGTGGCTTCCAGGAGCCTGCCCGGGGCCACAAGAGGTGGTCGCCCACCTGGTCAAGTGCGGAGATCGTGGACCTCATCGAGGTTTGGGGGGAGGCCTCCAACGTCCACGATCTCCGCACTAGCCACAGGAATGTGAACCAGAGCTCACACTTTTCCCTATATTTCAGTACTTTGTTAGGCACTGCCTAGTCATCAGACCACAGCCAAAGGACTGGTCATGAAGGGCCCAATGTTATAGTCTCACAGAAGTCATCGGAACACAGGGATAATTTTTGCTATTCTTTAAAAAAAGAAACCCCCCAAAACCAGAAGATACCACCTTTTTTTAAAACCATAAAAGTAAATCAATTTCCTGTGATGGGTTTCATTTAAAAGCAACTTCCAGGAGTAAGCACATCCCAGATATAAAGCCTTTTCTCCACAGAGCTTATTTTTCCAAACTATTTTCCTGCATTTTTTTGGCAACAGAAGTCTCGTACTCGTTTTTCAATATTCTAAAAGGCAGTTAAATCAAGAAGATTCCCAGAGTTCATCTAAAGTTGTAAAAATTCATCACTGATTTTAAACAAAATTAACATGCATGATATGGATCATGGGAATAGGTGATTAATTTTAGCAATATTTACTTTCAAGGAATATTGTAGAGAAAGGGCAGGAATTTCCTTGCCTTCTGTGCAGACTCTGGTATAACCAAGTGCTCATTCAAATGTTTTTAAGAGGCACTTTTGAGTCATGAAATGAACATTGATTATAGTAGTGAGAAACTATAAATACCCATATCCTACCATTTATATTTGAGTTTTTTCCTTATTAATCAAGGAATAGATACATTTCCTTCTTGTAGATTATCTAAATAATTATTTGGGATGTTAAGATGAAAAGTAGTCTTTTAAAGAGCAGGTGAGGGTTTGATTTCTGAATTTTCATTGCTACATTCTCTAGACACATTGACTCCCATGAAAATGTACTGATGTATAGAATATCTTTGCCACTTATTCAAGGTAAGTAAGCACTTTCAACAGGAGGAGATCCAATTATCAGGGCAAAACAACATTTTGCTTCAAAATATATACTAAAATATGTCAAAAACCTGAAAGGTCAAAAACAAAGGTTTTTGGAATTATCTGTTTTCATAGAATCATAGAACCATAGAGCTGGAAGAGACCCCAGAAGGTCATCAAGTCCAGCCCCCTGCTCTAGACAGGACCAATCCCAGCTAAATCAACCCGGTCAGGGCTTTGTCAAGCCGAGACTTAAATATCTCTAGGGATGGAGACTCCACTATTTCCCTAGGTAACCCATTCCAGTGCTTCACCACTCTCCTAGTGAAATAGTTTTTCCTACTATCCAACCTGGACCTCTCCTGCCACAATTTGAGATTATTGCTCCTTGTTCTGCCATCTGTCACTACTGAGAACAGCCTTCCTCCAGCCTGAGAACAGCCTTCCTCCAGCCTTTCTGGAACCTCCCTTCAGGAAGTTGAAGGCTGCTATCAAATCCCCCCTTACTCTTCACTTCTACAGACTACACAGATCCAACTCCCTCAGTCTCTCCGCATAGGTCATATGTTCCAGCCCCCTAATCATTTTCGTTGCCCTCCGCTGGACCCTCTCCAATGCATCCACATCCTTTTTGTAGTGGGGGGCTCAGAACTGAACACAATACTCCAGATGTGGCCTCACCAGACCCGAAGGTTTTGCTTAACCTAATGTAATTTTTTTTTAAATGGCAAGTATTTTTCTAGATTGATTCTTTCATCTTGATTCAGATTGGGGAAAAAATTAAAGTAAAAAAAAAATTCTAGAATGGGAAAGTATTAATCACCCTCCATTTTTTTAGTGTGTTTTCCTAAAACCAGTTGCTCCCGTCTACCTCTTAAAAATATCTAACATTCAGCTCTCTCACTAATGGTATTTGAGAACATACATGAGAGATCACTTGAAGCATGAAGGAAATCCTGCTCCCTCTAAGGGGCCAGGATGTGTTAACTCTAAAGGTCATTCGCAGCCCTTTTATACCATGACTTTCCATGGTTTGGATCTGTAGAGATATGATTTGTAGAAGATTATAGTTTAGAGGCACTCCCTCATAAAGGGCAACACTATGAATGTAGGAATTTAGAGATGTATCCTAGAAATGGTGGATAGAGGAAGTTGGTTGAGAACACCACATGGTATTATTCCTCTCTCATTCACTGATTATTTAATGAACCCCAAGATCGTTACAGGGTCCTTATGTTAGATGGTAATCTCTTCATGCATTTGGCTGCATGCATATATCTCCCCATTTAAAAAGACTTAGTGGATTGTGCAAGAAGTGTTTTGAGGAATCATTACAGCTCTTTCTTCTGAATCAATGCCCCAGAATGGTTTTAAGGGGCATTGTGTGGCTGGAGTTGCCATTTGGAGACCTAAAAGTAATATTCCTAACCAGTTGAAGGCAATCAAGATTTCATGATATTTTTGCAGAGCGTAGGAGAGTTAAACCTAATGTCCTGGACAAATTACAATGATGTGATTTCATATTTTTACTTAAGCCCCCCCTACAATTTCAGATGCATTGTTCTTTACTTCCTGCCTGAAGCGCATTTGCTGTTGAGGAGCACTGCTCAATAGTAGTTGCAGCATAAACAATATGTAGAATTGCGTGTGCTCTTCTGTGGTACTGTAACGATTGCCATACAGTGCCATAAGATGAAAGACATTACAAAAACAATGGTAATTTTTACTAAGAGGAACAGTATTTTCTAAGCTGTATGTTCTGCCACAGACACAAGTCCCATTTGCATGATGAGAGTTACACATTTAATTTTTTACAGAGATACCCTTGGATAGGCCTAAACTTCCCCCCTTTACTTTTCTGAAATTTTGACCATCTCCATGAGGATTAAAGCCCTTTATATAGTCAGCGTTGGCACAAATAGAGACAGAAGATGCCTCTCTTACACTGCCTGTTAATATGATGAGTTCAAACCTATTACTTCGAACCAATGCCTCCAGGCCTTGTTCAGTCCAATCTTTCATTGGTGGAATTTTTGTCTGCATTCCAAGATAATTAATCTCACTGAGGCTGTCAACACTCCTCCCATGTTTTACAGCTACAGGCCAGAGGCGGCTCAGAAAGTGTCACTTCAGGGCTCTCATTTAATTTCTTCAATACTGGGGATATTTCCCAAAATTCAGGAGACATAATGTTCATTACAAAAGTTGGACAGCATGGCAGGCAAACACAGGTCTCAGTGAGTCCCAGGTTACCTCTAATTGAAAGTTGATCGTGTTTGCTGACTCTGTGGTGACCCCTACTGGAATGAGTATGTGCTCTCAGTCCTGCTCTTAGACAGGGAGCCCTGGTCTACACTACATGGGAAGGTTGTAGTAAGATATGCAGCTCGCATCTTACATCACATTTCCACGCTGTGCATATAGCGGGAGGCCAATGGAAGCAAATCCTTCCGTCGGCTTCTCTTACTCCTCATGAAGAGCAGGAATACCGGCACTGACGGGGAGCACCTTCTGAGTGCAAGCTAGCAGGTCTATACTATACTCACTAAATTGAACCCCGGAAGATTAACTGCAGCAGTGTTGATCTTCTGCGTAGTGTTGATGTGCCCACAGTTGTCCATCTAACACACAACTCATAGCACATAGGGTAGTATCTGGGCCCCTTGTTGGTGGTCTCAACATAGGTGGCCAATGACTGAGTGGCCATGAAGGCTGCTAGAGGAATCAGAGGCCACTTTTGAAGGGTGCTGACCCTGGAATGGGAGGAAGTTTGCAGTGCCACTACCCACACATCCAGGCAATTTGGCCTACGAGGCCGTCAGGCCAGCATATTTCAAAACGCTTTAATTTTTTACTTTGGAAACCAATAAACAGCAAGTGGAAACAGGGAGCTGGAGGCCCACATGAGCATGTACTGTGTCGTCTCTGAAATCTTGAAGCAGTTGTGTAAGTTATAGTTGGTCCCCGAGCAGGTTTAAGCTGCGTGAACAGCCCTCCTTTAGTGAATCTCTGTAGGTCTCGCTGACCTTGGCAACCTCAGAGGTCATATTTTCACACAGATGAACTGCAGAATTCTTGAACAAATTCTCTAATGGTTTAGACTCAAGTAAGCTTTTCTTCAGCATCCAATATTAAAGTCTTCTCTCGCTACCTATATTTTATTTATCAAACATTTATTGTGGCCATTCCCAAGGAAAAACATCACTCTGCACTCATGCTCATGCTTTGGGAAGTGCTGCACTGCAGGACTTTGTTCTAAGGGTTTTAATTTTTTAGGAATCTTTGAGTGTTGAGTGGCACAGAACAAATGAGAAGGTTTTTTGTTGTTTGACTTAGCCAGCCATAGTTTGTTTGGTTATTTTGTTTCTGAGTTGGGAGAGAAGTTTCAGAGTCAAAAAAAAATTAACATTAACCTTATCCTTTGGGGATGCATGAACGGTCTTTGAATTTAAATGGAATCTTGACACATAGGCAGGTTTCAGGACTCAACACCATAACTGAAATAGTGTCAATGGAGCTATGCTGATTTACACAGCTGAGAATTTGGCCCGGTGTGTATATACTGCTTAACGTGGTCCTACATTCTGGTGTTCAAAAATAAACACTGTAAGAGAAACATTTGCAAGCTGACCAGTGCATTCATTTAATTTAATGTTCTTTTAAGGATAAGGCTACAACACTTCTGCCTTAAACACCATCATGAAAAATTTCTTTTGTTTATGGAGGATCACAGATAGACTTCCTGGGAGATGTAGATATTAAAATGGGATTGGAAAGAAGAGAGGTAGACCACTTAATGATGCCTCAGGAGAGGGACGGTGTTCCAAACATAAGTCCTATGTGGAAGAAACCATAAAGTTGAGGGTAGGAGAAGGAAAGAAAAGGTTGCTGTTACAGTCAGCAGCAGTGTTTCTTAAACTTTTTAAGACCAAGGAACACCAAACAATTTTTTTATGAGGAACACCAAGGATTTTTTGTTGACAAAAAAGGGGGAGTATAGGGCCAGGGGAGCAGTTATTGAGGGGAAAAAAGGGTCGGGGGAAAGTTATTGAGAAAAAAAAAGGTAGCCATTTTGAATTCTGTTGTTCTCTGCAGCACACCTCCTACTGCCTCGCGGCACACCAGTGTGCCACGGAACACAGTTTAAGAAATGCTGGTCAACAGTCTTTGACAGGCCAGAAGAGGAACTCGGGAAAGAGATGTATGCAAAAGCCGACTCAAGGAGAGCCTAGGAGATAAGGCCAAGAAGCCTAAAGTGAGTGCAAAGGGCCAATGAAATTCTCTCTGAGCACCATCACCAAAGGTCCAGCTGGTGACTCCTGAGCCCAGACAGGGACGCCCCCCCTTACTGGATTGCCCAATCACAGTGGATGTCTAATGAATTAGTCACTTTACCCACTATAAGTGTGTGCTAAGCACCTACCTCCCATTTTCATGTGATGATCTTCAGAAGCCAATAATATTTTTGAAATAACAGAGTGCGCAAAGCTCTTTGTCAGAGCCTCAAACTGATGCCAAAATTATCTGACTGAATGTGCCGTTGCTTAGATTAGATGGCTTTCACTCGCCAAACTGATAGTGACTTTGTAGTGAAAATGTTCTTCTATTTTGTTTTGTTTTTTAATTATCGGCATTGGCATTCCATTAACAAGAGGCAAAAGGAACTTGACCATACACAATGCACTACATGAGAAAAGAATAAGAGAGCATTTCTTTCTGATTAGACACCACTTTCAATTAAGATATCTAGGTTTACATTTAAATTTACTGTGAGCAGTTTACGTGGCCTAATAACCTGATTCTTGTAAACCAGTCAGTCTTAAGTTGATAGAAGATCTGAGAAAATCCATACATAACTATTCCTTTAAACAATAATGTACAACACATACACCACTGAAAACTATTCATTCATCCATGTAATATGCTAAACTCTGTTCTAAGCTATATTCTTCCAAGCCCACTGGAATAAATATATTATACTGAGGTTTTGGGGGTGCAAATCAGAGCAGAATTTGGATCATGATTATGTGGTTTATATTTTTGCAGTTCATATTTGTGCAGTCATATTGGTTCGTATTTATGCAGTTTTTTGTTGTCCATAAACCATAAGTGGATCAAGAGGGAAGAAGCCAACACCCACAAATGCAACAGATAATGTGACTATAAGGCTGAGATTTCTTAGATGGGTCACATTTACAAAAAACTTCAGCACATTTCTAGCATTTCCCAATATTTCTCACATCATGTACCCCTAAACCAAAGCCCCTACTACTATACTCTACACGAAAAGCAAAATACTAGAATTATTGGTACACCATTTCACTGTGCAATTCCAAGACAATGCTAATGCAGTGAGTAAAAGCGTCTAAAAGTTTTGCAGAGAAGGTAGGTCATCACATGATGTTTGGCAACACATCAACTCAGTAATTATGCACTAATGGGCATCGGATATTTCAAAGCCATTATGTGATGTAATTATCTTCCACTTTACTACACTGAAGAAAAGATGGAGTAACATTGCATTATCCACCTGCTGCATTTTTGTACAATAATTCGGAAGAAACTGTAATTTTGAGGAAATACATCATTTCCACAAGCCAATGGAAAAAGGCGCAAGACAAGCCGATGGTAGATTATGGGGGAGGGGGCAACCCTTTAAGATAAAGTCTTTCATAAAAGAGACTAAAGACTCCTATATCAAGTATAGGAGATAATTGCATATGTAAGATATCACCAGATCCCCCTTTTAATAAATTATAAGGTAACAAATTAAGGGCAAATATTCTGTAGATATTTCAATCTCTGCTAAATTTCTAGATTAATCCTAAATATATTATGCTCTGAGCCAAAGATGACAAAATAACCTTGCTTTCATGTTACATCCCATGAATAATTGAACATTAATCTATTTTGCCAGGTGGAGTCATCTTTACAGTAACAATGATAAATTTCAAAGACACTTTGTCACATTAGACTAACAACCAGCTAAATGTAACCATTGCTTACTATTGAGTAACTACTGATTAAAATTAGAAATGCAAATGATTATTCTAATTTATCCACAGAAGGTATAAAGAACTACCATTCTGTGGTGGGTCTTAATAGAATTAATCTGAAAAGCAGGTGTGTTCCCGCTTCCACATCACTGATATACATGATAATGAACAATGTTCTACAACCCTTTCTCCTGCATTCAACAGATTCCGCTTGTTGGTTTTCCCCTCCTATGAAGTCTAAAAAGAATAAAAATTGCATCCATATTACTTGTCCCATGGTTTGCAATTGCAAAGGGATGATGGTGCATGGTTTCTTCTGTTTAACATGTACAAGTGTTTATTCTGACAGTAGCTTGCCTTTTCAAATCGTAACATGCTGGTCTGAGAAAACTTGGGATTAGTTTTCATTATCCACATTTACACTAGGATGCCAAATTGTTTCTATGGAATTAAAATCATCCAGGAGAACATTTCCCCTAATGTCTGTGTGTGTGTTAGGATTGGCATTGGGAACTTCACATGAGCAGATTCCATATTTTTATTTTCTTACTATATATTTTAGAAATGTGCATCTGTCTGATGGTCTAGTAATGAGTCCATTTATTCAAGAACACCTACATGGCAAGAGTTAGGACCAGCAAGTTTGGGATGCAGCTTTCTCTTATTCTAACTTAAACAAGGTCAGGGTTTGGTTGTGCCAGGACAATGGGATATGCCTGGAATTTGATTGCTTCTTATAAAATAGAAAGGGAGGGGTCTGGCAGGAGGGAAAATTATTCTCAAGTATGACCGCAGGGGGGCAGCAAGTGGTCAGAGAAGGGGACCATGGCAGCTCTAGCCCCATTGAGCCAACAGAGGGTAGGGGTGGAAAAAGGGACAGCCATCTACTATATATTTCAGAGAATTAGTCTGTTAATGTGTCTGCCTGTCTGTCTGTCCCCCAGCTGGGAGATATGCATCCCTCTCCCAGCTGTGCCTCCTGGAGCTGCAGCAGCCATGCACAGGTGCATCTCACCTGGACCAAGCTGCTGCATTGAGAGAGGGCTAGAGTTGTCCTCTCTTCCTGGGGCTGCCTGCACATTGAACCCCTCATCCCCCAGCCCCACCCCAGAGCAATGATTTAAATGAAGACAAATACACTAGAAAATTTGCCTGGAAATGCTCAGGTCCTTAACTTCAATAATTTGTATCTATATTTTACACAGGCCTCGAACCTGGAAGTTCTGTGATTATGGCAGCCTTCTTCAAGAGGCGGAAAAGAGGGCTAGCGAAGTTCTTGCTCATAAAGGGTCACAAAGCTCTAATCTTGGGAGACATCCAGCCCTACTGATTGGCTGGGACACACCACTTACACCAAAAAGAGGTACAGGAACTTACCCTGACTGACTGACAGTTGCTTGGACATGTCTAGACCGCATCCCTCTGTCGGCAGAGGGATGCAGATTAGGCAGGTCGACGTTGCAAATGAGGCAGGGATTTAAATATCCCGCACCTAATTTGCATAAAAATGGCCACCGTGTTTTGCCAACTCAGCACTTTGTCGGCAAAAAGCGGCGGTCGAGTGGGGGATCTGTCAAGAAAGAAAGTCTTTTTCGACACATCCTGTAAACCTCCCCTTATGCATCCTGCAAGGAAGTTTACAGGATTTGTCAAAAAAGGCTTTCTTTCTCGACAGATCCCACTCTAGACTGCCGCTTTTTGCAGACAAAGTGCGGAGTCGGCAAAACACGGTGGCCATTTTTATGCAAATTAGGCACGGGATATTTAAATCCCTGCCTCATTTGCAATGTCGACCTGCCTAATCTGCATCCCTCTGCTGACAGAGGGATGCAGGCTAGACATACCCTCAGTCTCTGGCTAGCTGCTGCTATGGAGCACGGCTACTTGCCCAGTGCCTGAGCCCTGCCTTCGTACCTCTTCCTGGCCTCTTTATTCCAGAGCCTGTTTGCTGTCCTACCTCCTGGTCCCTGCTCCTACCTCTGGCGCTGACTTCAGCTTTGACTCCTGTCTCCATGTCCACAGCCCTGACTTTAACCAGCAGGCATAACTGCTTATGCCCTAGTTCCTTATTCTCTCTCTCTCTCTCTCTCTCTCTCTCTCTCTCGTGTGTGTGTGTGTAACTGCCCTGGACCCACCTTGCAGGGGGATTGTGTGGATAAATACATGAAGTGTTGTGAAATGCAGAGGACCAGAACCAAACACAGTCAGAGAGACACCGAACAATGCTAGATCTGAAAATCCATAAGCTACAAGGCAGAGCTGGTGCAGATAGAAAAACATCCTCCTTCCTCCCCCCCTGAAAAAAATTACAATTTGCACATTTCACTCAAGACAATACTTCATCTAAAATGCTTTCTTAAGAACCATGTAGTAAATCTGATTTAGCCCTAATGTAATCTAATTTAATCCCATCACAAAGTTCTAGTGACATCCCACATCCAGAATAGTTTGTCAATGTCACCCGAACCCTGCGATAATATTGTCACTCTAAATTCCATACACGTTGGTGGTATCTTATTTTAAACTACATGGAAATCTGGGCCCTTCTCCAAGACACTAGAGACTGAAACCTCTGGGGCCACCTAAAACTCTGTCCCTAAAAGGAAGTTTGGAGCACGCAAGCTCCCAAATAAATACATTGCTCCCAGCTCCACTAAATACATTAGCAAATTGAGTTTATAGATCTTACAGTACACAAGCTGTCGTGCTGGGAAAAGAGTGTTGCTTTATACAGTACCTGGCACAGTGCAGTTTACTTCTAGGTATGTTTTTAGCTGATGACTGCCTAGAATTGATATTTTCATTTAAAAAGTGGAAATACCAAGGGTCTAAATATAAAAAGCAATAAATCTGGCAACTGTATTTGTCTACTGTTCTATGAACATGCTGATTACTGACTATTGCACATTGGTGACCATGCAGTCTGATGTTACAGAACACTTAGGCCAGACTTAAACAACTCCAGCTACTTTAATTATGTAACTGGAGTCAATGTACCTTGTTTTATATTTCCCCGCCATCCCCACAGTAGGAGGCTGATGGGAGCAAAGGCTCCTTTCAGCTTCCCTTACTCCTCGCATAAGCAGGAGAACCGGCAGCCAGCAGGAGCACCCTCCGAGTTTGATGTAGTGAGTCTTAACTAGACTCACTAAATCAAACTCCGGAAGATCAGCCACGGCATTGATCTTCTGTCTAGTGAAGACATGGCCTCAGATATCCATTTTATGTGAGCTTCTATCAATTGTGAGCAAAGTCAACAAATCAGCTCAAAATGAAAAGAACTAGTCTCATTTCCATGCAATGATTATAAGATCTAATTTGATTCTGCACCTCCTCCGAGACACAGCCTAATAGGGGCAAGGAGACAATTTACCCAAGGTTGTGGTGGATTCTCCATTACCAACAATTCTCAAATCAGAAGACAATGTTTTCCTAAACAAGCTGTTCTAGGAAGTTTTTCGGTGGCAGTTCTCTGGCCTGTGTTATACAGGAGATCACCGTAGATGTAGGAATCTTGAATCGGGGCAGAAAGGGCACATCAAACTTTCTGGTGAATGTGAGGTGGATAATTCCCTAATTTTAGCAAAAAGTATGAGGCATGCACTAGGTCTCAAGGCCACACACTCAAATTGGGCCAAGTGAGCCTCCATCATAAGGTGGCTGGGCAGAGCCAGGCAAGGACGACAATGGGAACCCTTGCAGATTGGGGCTGGGTTGTGCAGGGGACTCACCCTACTCATGCCCCAAGCTCCATGCTAGGCGCTGCTGCCAGCACTAGTGCCTGTGCTTCACCTGGCTGATGCTGGCCTCACACTTTGTCCATGGGCTTTTCTGTCTCCGCTAGGTAGCACAGGTGAGGCCCACTGAGCAGCATTGGCTCCTACTCAAACACATCACCTAAGACAGTCTCAGGGAGGCCCTAGTGAGTGGGACTGGAGCTCCCCCACCCCCAAAGACACATTTCAAGGGATATTGAAAGTGTGGCTAGCAGAAGGCCAGAAGGAAAGGGGTAGGGAACTGGGAAACTGGGGGGATGGTGATGTGAGAGAGGCATGTGAATGATGGGAGCATTGAGGGATGGAGGCATCAGGAGCCCCAGAGGATTGGAGTGCTGAGGGGAATGGCATGGAGGGACCTGGAGATGGGGAAGCTGAAAGGGTGGGGACATGGAGTTACCTGGCGAGTGGAGATAGCTAGCTGAGAGACTGGTTGTGTGGGGTAGGGGATAGGGAGAGGAGGGATTGAGGTGGCCTCAGGGGAAGAGAGGGTGATTTGTGGTCGGGTATTAAAGGGTAGGTTATCTGAGTGAAGAGGGGATGCTTTGGGGGCTTCATAATAGGGGAAGAGATTTTGGCCACTCCTTGTCTTTCTGGTAGGAGGGGAAGCATAAGAGGATCCAACCAGTCTCTCTGACCCTGCTCCCAAGTTCTGAGAACCCTGGGCCACCATCTTCTCGCTCTGCCTCTCCACTTCTTCAGCTTCTGGACTCTCTGGTGGAAGGGGAGAGCGCCTGCCTGGTCTCTCACCCCTTCTCCTCTTCCAAAATGTGCCCCGTCACCCTGAATATGAACATTCTGGTTGTGTCCTCGCATGTTTGCAGTGTAAATAAAGCCTGCTATTATGCTGTAAATCATGTCCTCCATTTTTCCTCATCTGCTGCCCTTCCAGCTACCAAATTTGGTGCAACAGATGCATATTTACTTTTTTTTTTTTTAAAAGACAGCAGATTATTTAGTACAGTCACCCCGTGGGCAAAGAGACTAGCAGAGTTTAGATTAAAATGTCCGCCTTTTCCACACATCCTTCCTCCCCATCATCAGATTCTAAATTAGGTCTCCAACAAGTCATACAATCTCCTCGGGACATTTTTGGTAAATTGCACACACGTGTTTCATTTTCTAGCTTGGAGATACCCAAATGAACGAGTCCATATGTTTGTAACCTTTCCCCAATCTGGATCAGATGGTTTTGTTTCTATGCTTGGGCATCTGATACACGGCGGGACTGCACATCCCGCTCACCAGGAAGCAAAATCATTTCTTTACAGTGTCTGTTGTCCATATGCAGGGCTGAGTCCTCTCCAGTCTTCTCAAAGGCTTGATCCTTCTAGAAATACTCCAGGAAGACTCATTTACTCTAGCAAGCTAGAAAACTCTTTTCTAGCAGTTAGCATATCATGCTTTAGAACATTTGGGAGGTAAGGACAGGTAAAATAGTGGTGGAAAGAAGGGAGCAAACCAAAAGATTATAGAATTATGAAAGGACGTATAAGGGTATTAAGCTGCATGTACCTAACAATTATATTTTTGATGAGTAACCAATGGAGAATTTAATTATTTGTATGCATTAATTTGTATGTCACCTTTTGCTACAGGCAGTTGGCCAACTAAAGCAGGGCCCCACGTTCGATTCACCATTTCTCTGTAGACCTGTCTGTAAGGGATGACTTTTGAACGACACTGGAAATATTTCCAAAAGTTCCGGGAACATTTTAGGCACCAATAGAGAAAACTTTATGGGTTTTGGTGAACCTCAGAACATGCCTTTTGTCCGCTGTCATATGTGGGAGGAAAATCAGACCCAAGTCGCTACAGTCATACGACTCCCAGGCACCCCCTGCTGTTTCATAGACATACCAGAGCCATCAGCTAAATATGCTGCTCTTGTCCATTGGCTGAACAGCTTGCCCTACAGAAGCAATGAAGCACGTGATACCCGGCCTACATGGCACAATTCAAAAAGTAATTCATAGGAGTGCCAGAAACCGAGGAAGCATCCTGAATGAAAGGTATCATGCAAGAATTGACGCAAGTGGGGGAGAGGAATTAGGTATGTCACAGTGTTTTGAATCAATTATTGGAACTTTGTTAAAAAGAGCAGAATGAGGTTGATAAAAATGTGGCATATACAGCAGCTTAATGGATATTAATGTCATTTTAAAATCTATGAGCGAGCATATTAATGAAACATTCCCTTTTGATTGCAGCGTCTGCCCACATATTGTTTTCCTTGCTTCGCTAGTCCAGAGACAACAGAACAACAGAGACTCTAACGCAGCAAACACTACTGATTAGCAAAACAGATTTTAGCAGATCCGGGAGATTCCCCTCTTTCAAATAATGCCAGTGCCAGTCAACTAACATTCATGCCAGTGAGCTGTTGCCAAGTTTAACTCAATAGAAGCCATGCGCCTCTATACCGCCTCTGCGTTACGTTATGAAAATCATTCCCCAAGACAATGAAGTTATCAGGTAACGGAACACAATCTCTGCAGGTATCAGTCTGACAAGGGGCAGTTCCGACTGCAAGCAAGAAGCGAGATTTTGAGTGCCCACAAGACTGAGCCTCTCTGAGGTGCTGCCAATGGAGCTATGTGGAAAAGATTCCACGTACAAGCAAAACCAGGAGGGATATTTTATGGCATATGATGCACAGTTGAAAAAAAAATGGTTGCATCCCTTGTTTATTGCAAAAGATGAACTCGAGGCCTAAATAGTGTTTGGAGAATCTTTTTCTATGCCTGGGCACTTTGTCGCATGAACTGGATCAGTGTGCCCTTCAGATTTATTGAGGCTGCTGAAGTAACGCGAACCAAATGCTGTGGTTTAGCATCCCAGAGGCTCACATCACTTAGAATCTGCTTTGGGCCACATACAGTTTGCAAACACTGAGTTTTATGTTCGGCTCTGGGTTCAAGGCTAATTGATATTCCCTACCTGTCCTGCCTGGACCCCAGTGCTGCTAGTACTGACCTTCCTGGTTTCCACATTGGTCACGTTCTGTGCATCCAAAACTCTGTTGCTCAAGCTGTCTCCCTCTTCTGCTGCTCAAGCCATCTTTGAATCCCTTCAGGGATTTCAGGCCACCTACCGTGTTGAATCCCAGTATCTTGGGCTCACCTGCCTAATGCTGATCCTGCTCTCACTTCTCTATACTCTACTTCCCTCTTTCCTCTGTATGCTCTATTAGAGCCTCCCAACTTGCTCCTTTCTCTCACTACTCTGTCATTGAGTCACCTCCCATGCCACACCTCATGCACACCGATCGCTTCTTTATGTGTGCCTACCAGCCCCATCTCTCAAGAGACAGGTTTCTTCTGTGATGCCTTTTAAACATAATCCACCTGAGCAGCAGAATACACAGAACAACATGCACTGCTTGAAGACTGGCTCCTCCCAACCGTACTCAACCCAGACATTGTTTCTCTGAAACGCAATATCCATTGTCCTATGTAGATGGGGAAATCACTGGAGCAGAGATATGATTTCCTGTTCCATACACCAGCAGCCACAACGTCAGTATTTATTAGCCATCCAGAAATGTTTCATTTCCCGAATAATTATTTACATTGTTTGACACATTGAGGCAAAGGAGTAGACACAAACGCAGAGGATACTTTTCTTTTGGTCCTTGTCAAATGCTTTGTGATCGACTTTTGAAGAAGCAGGTGAAGAACATTTAAGAACAAAGCATCTTCAAAGGTGTCATCATGGCTCTAATTTAGGGATTATGGGCTTTGTAAGAGGGACCCAACTAAGGAGAGAGCTAATGAGCTCTCCTGGGCTCCGCTAGCAGAAGCCAGACACACCTTAAAGTCTTGCTTTGCCTGGAGGGAATGCACCTTCCAGGAAGGGGTGGTAACCAGGGGAAGACTGTTCCACTTTAGGAGACAACTGGTTACAGGATGAGATCAATGAAGAGGAGACAGTCATGGACCCTGCTGCTTCTGCCTGGACCAGATACAGGAAAAAGGGTGAGAACCAAGGATGGACTCTGATCCTAATCAGGACACGAATAAACCTACAGGATATTCAGACCCCAGAAGGGTAATAAGAGACTGCACCTTTTCACTTCCTGCCTGCTGCTTCTTCCTTCCTTTTTTACTTTGATCCTTCCTGTCTACAAGAAGGGGGAAGGAATAGTTAGGGGAAAAGAAACAGAGCAGGGGGAAGGACTTATAGGTGCCAGAGAAGTAACTCAAACTGTGTTCAGGGCCAGGGGAGATAACAAGGGTCCCTAATCATCAACACATACACAAGGGGAAAAAAAATGTACTGAAGCCTCTTCTCCCCAGAGTTGTGGTCTTTACAAAAAAAAGTGGGGGGAACCACCTCCCACTTTCACCATGTGAAATATTAGACACGTTTTTCCCCCTTGCACAATCTCAGTCTTGTTTCCCTCAGGTTGCCTTTTGATTTCACTAAGTGCCAAAACAGTTAGTCAATCCAGAGACAAAATTAAATGAGGAAAGGGCATCCTTACTATTTACATTTCAAGTGGGTATGTTCTGTGACCAGCAAGTTGGGAGAGATAAGCACACTACTGGAGCTTGTTAAGAATGTAGCAATTTTTTTTTTTTTTTTGTCATTGAAATCGCAACTTTCATGGGAAGGAACGCAACCAGGTTTGACTCACCTGCCACCTGAAAAGGTTCCTTAGGTCCAGGTTATACAATCAAAGAAACATTACTACTGACAATGTATTTACAGGAGATCCAGCCCCTAGAATAAAGAGCTAAGGAGTAAAAGACAGCAATGCCAGAGTCTTCTGAGGAACTCCAAGGCTGATGACACTTCTGGAAATGATGATCATGCAAATCATGATCTAAACACACTTGGAATGGATGCAACATGGATCCAAGCAGCTGTTTCAATGTGATTTACTGAGAAATAATCATGCAGTTCACATCTGCAGAAGACCCACTATAGGCTACTTCCTTCATGTCTGTTCTTTCTAAAAAAATCGGAAAATGCCTGATCCAAAATAAACAAGGGTGCAGGACATGATGCATGTCTTGTTTGTAACATTGCCAATACTTGGACAAATGGTCAGAGCTTGTTATGGATCAGTCACAGAATTCTGGGCAACCTGCCAGCTCTGCCCATCTCCTGACTTAATGTCGTTAGGAAACATATGAATATAAATGTAGTACAACCAATCTGGAGTTTAGTTTTCCTCCAAACTCCAGATTCATGGCATCAGATGCCTTCTGTGAGAGTAAATCAGATTTAATCAAATCATCCTGTTCAACAAGTAAGCAAGGACGCAGATGAAGATAAGGAGGAAGTTTGGTCTGTGATGTTACCTGAAGACATGTAAGTAGACATGGTCTAGGAATACCTCCAGAATGTCTGATCAGTAGTTGTGATGGGCTGTTCACTCCCACACCTAAAGGAGCTAAGCCAGTCCCAAAAGGGCTAAGAAACTGAGCTAGCTGCATCAGGGGCTTAGGCTTAGGTTTAGGCTTAAGTGACGCGCATAACTGAAGTATGTAGAAAGGCCTTCTTGTACATTATCTTCCAGTGCTTCCAGGAATATTGTTTGAAGTTCAAGGAAATTCAAATTTGTATGTAAAGAGAAAGGAGGATTCGTGGCTAAACTGGTAAGAAACAAACCTGAACTGAAAAGTGAGGGATTTGAAAGAGTTTGGACAGCCATGTTTTCTTTTCCTCCATCACCCCATCCTACTGCACTGTCTGATGTCAGGACCAGCTTGCCAAAAATAATGTTATGACCAGGAGCGGAATGTATCCAGAAGCTCACAAAAAAGTTTGTGAGCGTGAGATTTTCAATTGTTCTTTGAAGGTTTAAATGGCTTGGATGGGTTAAATTGACATCTAAGTGTGTGTGTGTAGCTGAATCAAACCTGCAAGGGGGTGAGGTGGGGGGAATTAAGCCAGCCAATAGATGGAATAGTAGCTGAAATCTTCAATGCGACACAAATAAAAACATGCTTGAAAGGTTACACTTTGGGATATATCTATGTTTAGACTGTCTACAGCTGACCCCTCCGTGACTTGCCCAAGGCTGAAGTAGCAGAGTTTGGAATAGAAACCAGGAGAGAAAGTCTGGCATGAACGGTATTACAACTCTTGTAGAAGAGTGGACTCCCTGCTTGTGTGCCCCATGGTCAGGGTGGTGGAACTTCTCATCTATCGTCCCCTTGCTGACAGCCACCCCATCTCTGTGATGGTCTCTCTCTTCTCACGCCTCTGTCCTCCAGAAGGGTTACTTTAAATTGTCACCCTTCCAAAGCATCAGTATCCCACAGAGACACGGCTCCACACATTCTAAGTAATTCTGCAGTCCCAGCCTTCGCTCGGAATAGTGTGTTCCCAGGGTTCCTACCAGTGTCCCACAGCAGGATACAAAACCTGAAAAAAATGTACTAAAGCACACTCTAGCCATTCCAGCTCAGATTTGTAGACCCCCTGGATTCTCCTTAGCTCCCTGTTCCTGTTGTGGAATGCTGACAGTCCCCTGCCCCCCCACCTAGGGCTTTTGCCCTGGAGCTCTGCCCTTTTCCAGGTCCAGCTCTTCTCCTACAACTTCCTCATGGTTCCTCTCCCAGGAACTCTAATTCTTCCCTCTTCTGAGCCTCTCCATCCTGGGTTCCACTCCTGGACATTCCCTAGTGGCTTTTGCTTCTTTCGGTCTGAAGATGACTCAGATGGGACTGACAAAAAGGGAAAAAAAACAACCTTGCACACCCTCCAGATTAACCCAATCACATAACACACAAAACAAACACATTCCTATTGTCCAATAGCCTAGTGTAGTTTGAAACAGTAGTTCTAACTCTGGGTATGTCTACACTACAACGTTAATTCGAACTAAGCTAATTCGAACTAACAGATCCAGACTAAAAAACTAGTTCGAATTAGCGTTTTGCTAATTTGACCTAGCATGTCCACATTAAGTGGACCCTGAACCAGGGTTAAGGATGGCCGGAAGCAGTGCCGGCAGGGCATCAGAGGAGGACTTAGAGCGTGGAGATGCTGTCTCAGGCTAGCCGAGGACTGTGCTTAAAGGGTCCCGACCCCCACCCCGGACAGACAGTTCTCGGGGGTGCCCCGCTTGCAAAGCAGTCCTGGCTTGGATTGCCCAGACTACCCACACTGGGCACATCACAGCACTTGGCCATCAGCCCGGCTGCACTTGCTGCAGGCTGCCATCTGGGGAGAGGGGGCAATTGGGGGGCTGCAGGACAGCTTCCACCCCCAGAAGCCTGCAGAGCCAGCCCAGTCCTCCCCATCGGGGGCTCGTACCCCATTCCTCCCTCACCTCCTTCCACTTACCCTTCCCTAGCCCCTTTTCTTGATGTACAAAATAAAGATAACGTGTCTTCCAAAATGGAATCTGTCTTTATTGAACAAAACTGGGGGAGACTGGGAAAAGGAGGTGGGAGAGGGGAAGAGAGAGGCTAGAGGAGGGGAGGGCAACTAAAATGATCAGGGGTTGGGAACAGGTCCCATATGAAGAGAGGCTAAAGAGACTGGGACTTTTCAGCTTAGAAAAGAGGAGACGGAGGGGGGACAGGATAGAGGTCTCTAAAAGCAGGAGTTGGGTGGAGAGGGTGCATACAGAAAAGTTCTTCATTAGTTCCCATAAAGAAGGACTAGAGGACACCAAAGGAAAGGAATGGGTAGCAGGCTTCAAACTAGTAAGAAAGTTGTTCTTCACAAAGCAAAGAGTCAACCTGTGGAACTCCTTGCTGCACGAGGCTGTGAAGGCTAGAACTAGAACAGAGTTTAAAGGGAAGTGAGATCAAGTCATGGAGGTTTGGTCCATGGAGTGCTATTAGCCAGGGGGTAGGAGTGGTGTCCCTGCCCAAGGTTTGTGGAAGGCTAAAGAGGGATGGCACGAGACAAATGGCTTGGTCACTGTCTTTGGTCCATCCCCTCCAGGGTCCCTAGGGTTGGCCGCTGTCAGCAGACAGGCTCCTGGGCTAGATGGATCTTTGGTCTGACCCAGGATGACCATTGTAAGCTCAGGGCTCAGGGTCGGGGGTCTCAGTGGACCCCCTTGATTCTCTTGCACTCCTGCTCCTGGGTGGCTAGGCTGGCAGCTCTCCTGCCCTAGCCGGCCACTTTCCTGTGCCTACTGCGGAGATCGTGGACGAGGTCCACGATGTCCGCACTAGCCCAAGTGGGTGCCCGCCTCTTGCAGTCCCGGGCAAGCTCCCGGGAGCCACCAGCCTGGTCCCGGGAAGAGGGGGAGGACTGGGGGGCATCGGGTGGGTGGCTTGATCCGTGCCAGGTTCAGGGTCTGCTGGCTGGGTGCTGGCAGGCTTGCACCTGGCACGGGCACCGTAGCCAGCCCATGGCCCTTTAAGGGGTCCTGGACCGGGAGGGGGGGCACCAGGGAAACCTGGGGAGGGCTAGCCTCCCACTAGTTTGAATTAAGGGTCTACACACCCCTTAATTCGAACTAGCTAGTTCGAACTAGGCTTAATCCTCGTGGAATGAGGTTTTCCTAGTTCGAACTAAGCGCTCCGTTAGTTCAAATTAAATTCGAACTAATGGAGCGCTAATGTAGCACCTATGAAAGTTAGTTCGAACTAACTTTGTAGTGTAGACATACCCTCTGTTCTCCACTGCTTGCTCAATAGGTTATACCGCTTCCTGCTTAATGACAGAACATCGAAGGCTCCTCCCATAGGACAAACTAAATGGTATTTTAATTTCACCTTTACTAAAGTTAGCACCAAATCCTGGTCCACTGAAGTCAGTGGCCAAATTCCCATGGACGTCAGTGGGACAGGATTTCATCTCTAAAAGAAATTCATTTCAGAGAATAGCTTAAGATCTAAAAAGCCCTTAGAACCTGGCCATAGTTTGAGAACCAATAATTTGGTAAATTTGAACTTGAACAAAAGCCCCTGGATCCAAGATGCAAATTGTGGGAATTTTGTATCCTAATCCTGCTGCTTCATTCAAGATCCATGGAGCGCATGGTGGGGTTGGAGATGTTCTGCTAAATAATTTTAAATGGTCAATGTTTGGTTCGTTAACCTTTCCCTTTCCAAGTGTAAATTAACCATGGAACACTAGACTGGAAGGGACCTCGAGAGATTATCAAGTCCAGTCTCCTGCCACCACAGCAGGACCAACTTAGTTCACTGCAGTTCAGCTTAGTTAGTCGCAGTTCAGCTCTAGTGAGTATCATTCACTGAAGTCATACATATTGATTGATGAGCAAGCTAGAATTATTTTATATACATTTTGTACAGCTAAGTGGAGGAAGTGGGGGAAATTACACATCAGTCTACAACTGGGAGTGTGGCCGTAGAGGATACAGGAATGTTTTCTTTCAGCAGGAAAGACAAGGCATCATATGTCAGTAGCTCTTTGGCAAAGGGCTTTTTTACATGCATTTTTTAAAGTTGAATTGTAGCCTGAAGGACTGGGATGGAGAATCAACAAAAAAAATCAAAAACAGATTTTTAGCAGGGCAAGAAAAAATGTCAATAAATATACTACATGGGGCTTCACCTTGTCAAGATTCCGGCATGCACAGGCTTCAGGAAACAAAGAAATCACCTTTTGCCATTCACACGGAGAAATTTCACAATCTGTTTGAAAAGGTACAATAAACTAGCTTGTAACGTCAACGCTGATAAGGACAGAGCACCTCTCTACTTTGCATTGCTCTATTTTGCCATGAAACCAAAACACCAGTTACACTGATGGCAAATAAGCTCTTTAATTACAGAAAGAAGTTCTTATGCTCATGTGTTTGGCACTAGTATCTGGCTTATGTGGAGATACCCTTGGAAAACATGCCAGCTCAAAAATTATTCTAGGAAAACTTCCTCATTTGGCATAGGAAGGCATCATCTAGTTTAATATTAGGAAGGATTAAGCCATGTCAGCAAAAGACCATATGGAAAATTCATCCAAACTGGGACCAAAACATTTTGTGAAAGGTTCAGAAAAGTTGATTTCCCCCCTGCCTTCCAGACACACTTTCAGGAACCTTGGCACTTCTGCATTTCAACCAGGGAGAGGAAAACAAAGGAACAGGACAGCTGAAATACCAGACCTTGAAGAAAAAGACAGAAATTTAAGAGGACTTCTGAAACTGGCGTGAACGGGTAACATACCAGTAGATACAAACTATCCCTGAAGATCCACTATACACATTTTCTCTGGTGCTCCCGAGTGCACGTTCCAATTTACAAGACAGATTACTCAAGATCAGGGCTACTCAATACACGGCTCGTTGGTTTGCAGCCCGCGGGGTTGGTTGGGTTGGGTTTACATGGGGCTCAACACATGGCCCTTTGAACATGGCCTCCACTTGGAACACACTCCATAATGGTGAGGTGTCTCCCAGGCGGGGTGAGCATTGAAAGATGCAAGCAGACGGGCTGGCTGGAATAGACGGGTACAGAGTATCGGTGTTTCTAGCTCCCAGGGAGGAGGTGCTGGGAGCGCCAGGGCATTGTGGGAAATTCTGGCTGCTTAGCCTTGTGGGCAGAGCTTGAGAGGTGCTGACTGGCTCACAATGGCCACATTTGGGTCCAGCACCATGGCTTAATCTTTGTATTCATGCCAGTCAGCGTGAAAGAAGCTATTTGCATATATATTTGCATGTACATGCAACCACACTTAAGTTGCGGCCCTCCGCATGTGCTGTGACTATCATTGTGGCTCCTGGGGCTCTGAAAGTCGAGTAGCCCTGTTCAAGATGATGTTTGATTTGGTAGGAGTCAAGGAGAATTTTCCCCTTCTTACTGAAGTATTAATTTGGTCCATTATCTGAGGTTAAGGGTATCCATAAAATAGATCTTTAGAAGGTTCCTATTCAGTTAGGGCAATAAGCATGGCTCCAGTTTTCATTTTTCACTCCCTCGGAAAACGTTAGTTATGAGCTCTTCTGGATAGGGATCATTGATATCCTAGGAGTGTTATTTAGTATGTATATAGGATACTTAGCCACTTACAAATTCAGAACCTATAATGTAATCATTCTCATTGGAGAGCAAGAAATAGAACCTTGTTTGAGAAAACAGATGTCAAACTGACACAAATACATCACTCCTAGCTCACGGGACAGTATTCCAGACTGTGGTGTCAGAAAACAATCAGGACCAGGTGTTACAGGGATGCTATAGGCAGAAGACTGACACTGGACCAAAATCACTTTCTTAACATCTGTATCTGTTCTCCATGCGTCTTCTGACAGTCAAGAATGGATTCTCTCTTCCTTACAGCTGTGTAAAACAGTAGTAATTCTGGTTGAAGTCAATGAGGATCAGACCCTGTGTAAATGAGGTGAGGAATCATGTGGAACAGCAAGCAAAATGTTATGCTACCTCATGCATCACCAACAAAATTACTAGGTACATTCCCATTCTGGAATCTTTACTTTTGATGATACAGTGATAGCATAACTCAAATTTTAGACACCAGGCTGAGCTTACAATGCTGGCAGGGATAGAAAGCATGTTTTGACTTTAAAATTGAGCAAATCTGATATGGAAATTCACTGATGGAGAGTAAGCATGGAAGAAACGGATTTCAGATGGCATCTTTTTGAAAGGATGAGTTGGCACAAGGCAGAAAGTGGTAAATGCAATAAGTATCTGCCTGCCATTGTTAGATTCGTTTAAGTTAAGACTGCTGTAACATTTGGCAGCTGTGTACAAGACTTTGCAATATGCAGCGAAGATACAGGTCTTCTACATAAAAGGTAACAGAACACACAGAATGTCTGCAAACTGTCACAAGTCATGACACCAGGACAGATAATCAAATATGGTTAGTAGGGTAATCCCTTTAAAAAAAAAACCTGGTTTTTATTATTCTTATTCATAGAATCATAAAACACTAGAACTGGAAGGGACCTCGAGAGGTCATTGAGTCCAGTCCCCTGCCCTCACGGCAGGACCAAGCACCATCTAGACCATCCCTAGTAGATGTCTGTCTAACCTGCTCTTAAATATCTTCAGAGATGGAGATTCCACATTGATTATTAAGGACCCAATTCTGCCACTTTTACTCTCTGAATACTTCTTTACTACACAGGTATTTCCACTGATTTCAACAAGGATACTGGTGAAGAAAGGTGCTCCTTTATGTGGGTTAATGGTATCAGAATCAAGCTCCAAATAGGTTGGATTAACAGCCCTTGAAGATGGATATCTTCTTTCTATCCGCCAGACACATGCAGCCTAGGCAGCAGCTGTCCTACCAACGTGCCTCAGCCATGAATTAGCAGGAATAGTTCAGTCTCAAGCAGGCAGTTTTCAGTTGCTCTACCAGGATTACCAATATTGTAGACGCTTGTCTGATGAAGACCATCAGTTTTAAGTGTACACTGCTCTGTACTAAGGACTTGTCCACACGGAGCAGCAATGAACGGTACAAGGAAGAGGGCGTGATTTCTAAAGGGCGCTAATATGTTGCATGTTAATTGATCTGTCCTGCCGACGCACACTAGGGCAGCCGTGGCCAACCTGCGGCTCACAAGCCACATCAGCTCTTCCCTCCCCAGGGTGTGGCTTGCGAAGCCCTTCGCCCCTTCTCCCCCATGGCTCGTAAGCCAGCCCCGTGCCCACAAAAATGACCCTCTCCTCCCAGCTCCCTGCACTGACCTGGGCAGGGGAGCTGTCCGACACAGCCATGAAAGATGTAGAATTAAACATGTCATTGGCTGGTGGGAGCCTAATGTAGTCAAAAAGCCTCTAAACATCTTTAAACGTGTTTTCTTAAAGGGGCAGAGCTTTTTTTCCTTTTTTTTTTTTCCCCTCGACATCTTTGCTCCAGCTCTTTGCACTGGATCCACCGCTATCTTGGCTCTTTGCCCAGAATGGGTGGGCCACCCCTGCACTAGGTAATCCTCACCACACACCGGTAAGGTCTGCATAGACCAATTAGCATGAAACATCTGTGTGTGAACTTTAGAAATCACACCCACACATAATCGGTCTGTGTAGACAAACTCTGAGTTGTACTGGGACCAGCAGCTCATACACACAAACTAAACACCACAGCTGGTTGAATAGCAGGGACAAAAGCAAAATTGAAACTTTCATTATTATTAGGGTTTTTTGTTTGATTCCACCACACTGAAGTCCTCTGTCATCTACAAAGCTTAGAAACGTCTGCATGATTTGATACACGTGTAAGGCTCTTGTGCGTTGACGTGCCAACATTCACCCTGCTCAGCCAGGTGCCAAAACACCATGCTTTGTATTATTATTTGTTTTAGGGAACACACAAGTGTGCGAGGCACATCTCAGACAATGCATTGGAGACAGGAAATGGGATTGGTAGAATGGTGAGGATCAGAAAATTCCTACTTGGTAGAAACGTGATTTTAGTTTGCTCACAGAATTTGTGAAATATTTGCAAATTCAAAAGAGATTCAGGAATTGCTCACAAGGGGTTCACAAGGCTCGCTACTCTGACCAACTTTAGTAACCGCTTTCAGTAACAGCTGGCTTGCTCTTTGGTTGACCCAGAAACTGTAGGCAAAAGGTCTCATTGCTAACCCATGACACTTTGGTTTTATACACCAACCTCATCCTGAAAGTTGGTGCATTAGGAGAATTCTAAGGGACACTTGCTAGGAGTAGTGTCTATACCCCACTAATCCAAAAAGTCTTCCTAGACACTGACTGTTCAAATAAATAGAGGAGAAAGCCACAGGAGAGGTATTACACCCAACTGTTTTAAAAAAAAAAAAAAAAAAAAAAAAGCCTGTATTTTTGTAAAAGCAGCTAAACTTCCTTCTCTCTCCTGTCAAGTATTTTCCTGGAAGGCACGGCATAAAACACACATCTTAGAGGGCCTGACAGGATTAAAACAAACTTAAATGGCAAAAAAAAAAAAACCCACCATGCAGTCTGTAAATAAATTGGAGCTGGCTTTGCAAAATGTGATAGGGTATTACACGCTGAGAGGTCAACAGCCGGTCTCCCATCCTGGGGGCAGGCACATGGAGTCCAAGCATGTTGTGAAAGTCAGTCTCTCAGGGAAGGGTGCCAGCTGTGCCCATCTCCACAGTGCCATGTAGTTCTGGAGGGCAGCACGTGTGAAGGTTGAGAACTGGGGGGGGAGGGGAGAGGAGTACAAATCGGGATCAAGGTATTTTCCTGCGGTTCCTTATCTAAACCTGCTGCATTTGAAAGCGGCAGCATCTTCTCCAAACAGGAGCAGATGAATATCGATTGCAGTAGAGAGGTTAGTTTGCCTCTGTATTTGACACAGGCATGGCTGCCAGTGCCTACAACTCAAGACAGAGGTTGATAAATGGGAGGGGATGCAAGAAGAGCCAAGAGAATGATTAAAGGTGTAGAAAACATAACAATAGCCTACAGGAGCTCAAACTATTGAGTTGAGCACAGAGAAGGTGAAGAGGTCACCTCTTCAGAGCCTGCCAGTACCTACGTAGGGAACAAATATTTGATGATGAGATAGCTTAAGTAATAATAGCGCTGCTCAAGTTTAGAGCCAGGATCGGGGGCAGGAGGGCTAGCCCACGCAGCCACCCACACAGCTGGTGCGTCACTGCCCTGGTGACTAATTTGGATTTAGCCAGATCAAAGCTGGTTCTGGTATGTTTACACATGCTTCAATTACACCTCCCAAATAGGGTGTAAATATACAGTGGGGAAAGCAAGCCCTTCAGGTGATTCCACTGAGCACGGGTTCACCATACAGTCACTTCCCAAGTAGACCCCCTGACTCTGTGCACTGAAGTCCTGGAGCGCCTCTTGACAAACTGCGCTGGAACTCTCAGTGCACTGGATTAGGCTTAGGAGACTAGATGTCCCCATTTCATAGGGACATTTGGGAGCTGTGTGGGATATAGGCGCCCCTTATCCCCCACTCTCTACCCCCAGTTTTCACACAGGCTCTATGGTCACCCTAATCAGGGTTCACTTGGAGTATGACTGTAACACCGGCAGGCGGAACCAAACCCGGGACCTCTGGAGCTTAGTGCATGAGCTTCAGCTAAAAACCATTTGGCTCTCGGCACATGCTCCGTCTCTCTCTATAAGTGGTTTAAGTGCCACTACATGGAACAGTACCCCACACCCAGCAGATGTGTAGGTTACTGTCAGGATGCGCACCCCCCAACTGTGCCTCAGTGCCCCCTGACTGTCCTCATCTAGCCCCTCTCAGGGCAAGTTACAGTCTGTACGGGTTGCTCATCATTGGCATTGGGGTTCTCTCTACTGCACCGCTTACCTAGACTGCATTGTAATCCGCCTCCGAACCCTGGGCCTTGCCTCCGGGCCCTAGCCAGGGGGAGTCTTGGCTGGCCTTCTCCCAGCCCTAGCTGGCTATCCCCCACTGTTCTCCCTCTTGGGAGCCCCTGCTTCCTCTGCAGTCATCCCTTCACTGTCTCTCCCCCCTAAGCACACTGTGCTTCTCTATATAGCTGCTGGCTGGGCCCTGACTCGCCCTAATGGCTTCAGCTGGCCTCTCCAAGCAAACTGGGCTTCACTATATAGCTGCCAGCTGGGCTCTCACTAGCCCTAACGGCCTCAGCTGACCTCTCTGTTCTCAGCCCCGGCTCAGGGCCTGAGTCTTGGCCTTAAAGGGTCAGTGCAGGGCAGGTGCCCTGTCACAGTTACACACCTATGCAGCAAGGAGTGCATTGCAGGTTTGCCAGCTGTAACTTGCCCCCTAGAGAAGCCCAAAGACACCTAACTTCTCCATGTGCCTTTCGCTACAACCACTAAGATTTTTCTGACAGCTGGTACCATCACTAGTGTATTTTGTGGGTCTTGAATGGATCATTTGCACCTGATTTCAGGCCCAGACCTGCAGCCTTTACTCAGGAAACATCTCCCCTTAGCTTCAAGGATCTCCATGTGGCCCACCACCACCACCGTCAGTAGAACTGGGCTCTAAGATCACAAGCCCCGTAAGGCCAGGAGCGTCTCCTCTCTGGCTCTGTACTGCATTGCTCCCATTATCAGTGCCCGCTGAGTACGAATACTGGGGTTGCTAGTGCAAGCCCCATCCGCAGAAGCAGCCACCCCACAGCTGTTAATGTGCAAGTCTCCGGGTGCCAGCTGCTGCCAAGTGAGCCAAAGCCATCTCTGTTTTTCCACGTGTGCTGTGCTCAACTGAAGCCAGGCCAGGCTTTAACATGAATAACCGAGTGTTAGGTCTGGCAAGGTCCCCACGCTCTTATCCTTCTCCCCAGTCCTGAGGGCCTCCCCCCGGCCCAGACTCTTCCTGTCAGCCCATAATCCACAAGCAGAGGTTTGAGGTCAGCCTGCTCCCTTCCAACACTGGGAACAGCCCAGGCTGAGTACCCTAACCCACAGGCCCAGGACTAGGTAATAACCAGACGTTGCTTTGGAGATGGGCCCCTCACTCTGCCCCGCTGGCTCCCTTTTCACCGGGAGTGGGTAACACCACAGCGTGGGTTTGATCCTCTCCCCACTGCAAAGCAGAGTGGATCTGCTCGTGGATCATGGAGAGCCAAGAGCTCCCGGAGAACTCACAGTAGAAGCTCTGGAGTCAGCAGGGGGAGCTACAAACCAACCAACCAACCTGCAAGGGAACTCTTGCCCCACAGGGAGCCATGGATGGGCTCCCAACGCTGCTGTCCCTCCCCCACCGTGTATTCAAAGATGGGTCATAGAGGGTGATAGCATAAAGCCCAATGGGACAGCATGGGATTTGCCCCTGAAAGATGACAGACTGGCAAAGGACACTGGTGAGAGCAGCAGGCTCGAAGTCGGGTCAGTTGGTCGCCGCAGACATGATGCTCAGGGTCAGGTTTTCAGAGGCACTCAAGTTACCTGATTAGGCTTATCTGCCTCTTTGGGCCACACAAGCTGTTGCCTCCATCCCAAGGTGGTGCTGGGGTCCAGGCTTCTCTCTATTTTGGTGTTCCGGTCTCCTCCTGAGGCCTACACTACCCCCCAGAGGAGCCCCCAGGCCCACTCCTCTCCTCTGGGTCCAGCTCGGAGCCCTTGTGATAGGCAGTGAGGGTGCATTTCTTTCAAGCCCTTGTTGCTCCCTACCTTTGCCTGCTTGCAGGTATCTGTCCCTTGGCTGCGTTCTCCAGCTCTCTCCCCCTGCTGTTTGGTCTCTCGGTGTGAGCCTTGCCCAGTGTGCTGCTAAGGAGAGTCCTTGGGGGCTCTGAACCCTTCACCTTACTGCCCTCCGGGCCAATCACTGAGAATAAACTTGCTGCAGCTTCCTTCAGTTCTCCCCCGCGGGCCTTGCAGGCCTTCCTTTACAGCAATCACACAGTCTAAGTCTCTCCTGCTGGGTCTAATCTTTGACTGGCTGTCTCCTCTCCAGGCCACTGAACAGGCTAATCAGGCCCTGGGAGTCCTTTTAACCCTCTATTTGCCCTATAGAGTGGAGCATATGCCCCATAATCATAGAACTGGAAGAGACCTCAGGAGATCAAGTCCAGCCCCCTGCCCAAAGCAGGACCAATCCCAACTAAATCAACCCAGCCAGGGCTTTGTCAAGCCAGGACTTAAAAACCTCTAGGGATGGAGATTCCACCCCCTCCCTAGGGAACCCATCCCAGTGCTTCACCCACCCTCCTAGTGAAATAGTTTTTCCTAATATTCAACCTAGACCTCTCCCATTGTAACTTGAAACCATTGCTCCTTGTTCTGCCATCTGTCACTACTGAGAACAGCCTCTCTCCATCCTCTATGGAACCTCCCTTCAGGAAGTTAAAGGCTGCTATCAAATCCCCCCTCACTCTTCTCTTCTGCAGACGAAACAAACTTTGCAAATCTGATCTTTACCTTCTCTGTGCCTCTTTTCCCCTATCCATAGAACCAGGACAATGCTTTCTGACAATAGCTTTGTGTGAGCCAAGTCATTCCTTGCAGTCTCCCACTCATGTGGATTTCCGACTGGGTTTAACTCTGAATTTTGATTTGAGGGACCTGCGGTTAAACCCTAACCATGGCCGACAGAAGCCGTGGTTCGCTGGATCACTGCAGAGCTGCTCCCAGGAAACCCGGCTCCCACACTGCACTGTAAAATCCAAAGGGAAAGGCTCCCCGTCATTTACACTGGGATGGGCTCCAACTCCAGTACCTCTGCTGATCAGAACTGCGGTTGCTCCGCACGGCCAATGCGGCAGTCCCATCTGTAACTGGGTTGGGGAGCAGAGCTTTTGTTGGCATAAGCCCACTCGTTTGTCTAGGGCTCCCCCAGTGGCTGGGTCCCTGGGTGTGGCACAGTGGCTAAGAGAGCACGCCAATGAGCATAGTATGGTCCACCACCCAATTTGCCTACTCAGATGTAGCCCTCAAACCAAAAGATTTTCCTAGCCCTGATCTTTGGTCTCTTAATGGAATGCAACTTTCACACTTTTGAGCTTGCATTATGTACGAAGGAGCATTTTGTTCCCTATAATGTATTTCCAGAGCATTTTCAAGGCAAATTAGGCATCAGGAAATGCCATTTGATGTCCTTCTGACTTGGGGGACTGGGCAGGGAGAGAGGTCCGCACTTCCACTGCATGCAAAGCGGTAATTAAATGCTGCTTCTTCTAGAAGGGAAAGGTTGTCCCTTGGATACTTCTGTCAATCTGTATTTAGCAGACACAGCAGCCTCCTCAGTTCAAACACAAGAGCTCATGTTCTGCCTTGAAGTGACCTTAACTGTCAGCCTCGCCCGCCCTGCTCAGTATCCAGAGCTCTGCTTAGAACATTATGTGAACATGTTTGGAGATGGGAAAATGTACAAAGTAAAGGCACAGGGAGCCAGCAAGCCACTGGCCTCAATTAAAAAATTAAACAGGTGTCCAGAGACTGTCAGTTTAAAGATGGAGCATCTACATTTAATTAAAGGGATACGTTTAGCGGAAAAATGCCACTCCGGCTACTGTCAGAATGCATGATTAATTTGTGATAAAATACCCAGTCCTGTCTAACAGAAGCAGACAGCTGGGGGATACATATTTACACAATAGCTTGTTACTTCTTCAAGATATTACCAATGACCCTGGGCTTAGCATCAGTGCATTAAAATGAAATTCTCACATCTGGTCTTCGGGAACTCTTAAATTTGCTGGAGGCATTTTGAAGGAGCCCAGCGTGAAAAAAAAAACACAGGAAGCCTCTAAAAAGCAAAGCCAGCTACCAGTGGAGTCAGTTGCTTTGCCACAATTTACAGTGGTCTCACATTAGCTCCCAATGTCACAGCTCATCAGTCCATCTCGAGGGCTGACAGAAAGAATCACTCTTGCTTAAGCTCATCAGCACTGTGTGTACCCGGCCTCCTCTTCCTTGATACTTCCTAAATTATGTCTAACTCATTGGCTCCTTTTCCCCTCATCGCATTAACGCAGCACCTGCCAGTAATCAACCATTGTTTCAATTAGCAATTTAATTTTTTTCCAGGGTTTTATAACTCCCCTATTGAAATTCACCTCAGGCCCAGAGTATCTTCAACACGTTAACTGCAAAGTTCAATCGTTAAATGGTTTTAGCTGGCTTGCTTTGTACCCACAGCCTAATGTGAAAAACGCTGACATTTTTCAGGTGCCTAACTCTTAAGTGTGGCTTAACTCATTTTCATATGAAGCAAAAGCGCTAACAGTGTGATTTTTTTTTTCACTTCAAATTCCAGCTATTAGGAGTACAGAAAGGCTGTTTTACAACCCATTTTGGTCAACTAACATTTACACTTTCATCTCAAATTTCTGCTCCTCCCTGCCATTTTGTGTATGATCTGGTGACAGGATGCAGGAGCATTACCTGTTATCCAGTGAACAGGGAGTTAACTTCTGCTCAGCCTCCCAGATCCTTTGCTGAGGAAAAGACCTTTTTTTAGTTGCTTAGGAGAACATCCAAAAAGAAGATGGAGGTTATTCACCAGGTACCTGCACCAACACGTTCTCAACGGCTTGCGGCAAATTCACGACCGTGGTTGTTCGGGGTTTTTCCCCCTTCTGGAGCAGGAAGTAGTTTCTGGTTGTAAGCATTACTCGTGAGAACAAACCACTGTTGAATCTGTGTTTCTGAAGAGTCCTCTCCCCAGTTTACAGAGCTTTAACGAAGCCTTTCACATTACTATGTCCATTAGACCTGGAGTAGGTACACTGCATCTCTACACCCTCCTTCCACTGCTGCTTACAGCTAACTGCCTACAGCCCAGAGAAACGTCACCTGCATCTCAGGCAGCCGCTGGGGCACCAGGAAGCAACAATACAAGAGTGGGATCTTTATCCCTGAATGTCTAGGTGGTGCATAGTCTAGATCCGGGATGGGCAACCTGGAATAGTTTTTGGGCTGCAATGGTGACCCCATGGGTAGTGTGAAGGTAAGGCTGGGGGAGGCAAGCCCCCAGCCCCGTCCCATCTGTCCAGGCCCTGCCACCCACAGAAGCCAAGCTGCTGTCACCCCCACAACACCAGAGGGAGGACAGGAGGTACGTGGCCCCAGTCTTCCCAGTCCCGGAGCATGGGAAGGGAGGAGAGTGCACGGCTCCAGCTGCCCCAGCCCCAGAGCATAGGAAGGACAGGCGCTTAGGGGCAGCAACACTCCACTTCCAGAACACCTATGGTCGGTCTTCTGGGGACGGAGTGTGGGCGGGGCCAAGCTGGCGGTTTGGGAAGGCAATGACTTCTCCTGCCTAGCATACCTGGTGCCCATGAGTGATTCTCCTTCACTTCAATGGGCCACAGCAACCCGCTGGGGCTCCTCCTGCAGCCCCATGGCCCACTTGTCTGCACACACACACACACACACACACACACACACACACACACACACACAAACACACACCCCTCTTGTGCACCCGAGCTCTGGAACCCACACTTACCTGCTCCTCCCTGCTCCCTCCCAGCACTTCCAGAGCATGGAAATCTCCTGATTTACACTCTGTCCCCACACCTCCCCCTCTCTTTTGAAGCTGGAACACTGTGAACAGCTGATTTGCAGCATTCCAGCTGTGGGAGGGAGGATGAAGCGTGAATCAGGTGATTCATGTGCTCCAAAAGTGCTGGGGACAGGGGGCAGCCAGGGAGTCCATGGGCCACAGCTGGAGCCCCAGTGGGCCACATGAAACCCACAGACCACAGGTTACCCACCACTAATTTAGATCTCGATAATACAGGCTACCAAAAGCCAGTCATCTCAGCTCTATGCTTCCTGTTGGATTCATGGTTTGGGGCTTTGCTAGAACGCCACATGGTTCAGGCCCAAGGTACCCACTCACCCAGAGTGATTACGACCGCCTACAACAGCTGTATTTTGCTAGAACCATTGTGCTGCCAGATTCAGGAGCTTAACTGCTCTCTGCAAGAGACCGATTTCTCAGTAAGCAGCCTATGAATCTGAAACCCTTCCCCTGAAGAGCTACACATGGCTACAAAAGCATAATCGCCAGCCTACTTCTAACTGAGCCACTCCGAAGCCTCATCAAAACACGAACGCCACCAAAAAAGTCTGGAGTCCCTACTGATTAGAAAGAGGAGAGAGAAAAAATATACACTTGCGTACACCGCATGATTTTGTGAGGCTCACAGATACCACCAGTGGGTACCAAATTAGAACACAGAGGAAGCAAGGAAATGCACTTCCAATAGAAGATACCAGAAATCCCTGGGACACGAACAGTTTATATCCTGTTTACAGAGAGGCAAACGTGGTTAAGTAAAGGACTAAGCCTCTGACCTGACTGAGGGGCTGTTTCTCTAACCACTAGATCCTACTGCCTCCTATGCCCACTTTCTAAATAGAAGGATTCATTGCAGCCACACTGCTGTTCTAGTATTTTCTGCAGTTAAACTTATCATTGATGCGATCACTTTTAGGATGACCAGACTTCCCATCTACCAGCTCAGAGGGTCAAAACACTAAGCTGCCCTCCTGCTAGCTAGTTTATACCACTTTGCTAATGGATCATTTCCCTCCATGGGGGTGACACATTGTCTGTTAGGCATTCTCTCTCAGTTCAATGACACTGCTTGCATGGATATCATAACACAAGATCATGTTCCTATATTTAGCATATGTTGTTTTTAAATGCAAAATGGGGTGACAGTAACGTGCCCCCAATATGTTGATTTTTCTGGTAGGAGCACTTATTACTCATTAGATCACACAAAGTGAATGAGCTAAAGTGATAGCTTTTTTCCTACTGTACTTCAATGCCATTACATGCATAGAAAGTAATAATCATTTGTCAGACTCTCCACTTCACACATAGAACCTCATTTCCATAGAGGTGAAAGTTTAATAGTTCACTTCAGTGCTCTTATTTTTAAGAATTTGGAGCAATCAGTGCAAATCTCATCATTTTTATTTTTTCAGATGGACTCTGGGCAACCAATCTGGCAGGGTTTCCAGTCTCAAGAGCTCTAGACAAGATGAATTAAAGTTAATTGGGGGTAAAATGAAGTACTTTAAAGTGTGTCTCTGGAGCTCACAAAACTGGAATAAGCACAGACAAGATCTATTCAATTACCTGTGGTTGCAAGATTTGTTTTGTGAAAGCTCCAATACTCAACCCACTTACTGTCTTGGGCTGTGATCCCATCAGACCAGAAAGGCCAAGCCATCTGGAGGGATCAGTACTATCACAAGACACCTCCTGGGAAAACCTAAATAGCAGAAGACATGGACCGAACCATTTCACATATGAGACAATTCTCCTTGACTCAATGAGCCAAACCACCAGCAAGGCATAAAGACAGGGCCGGCCCGAGCCATTTGTGCACCCTGGGCATACGCGGTGCCACCCCCGCCTGGCCCGGCAGCCCTGCGCGGCGCCCCCTACAATGGGGCGCCCTGGGCAGTAGCCTGGTCAGCCCGTACCTTGGGCCGGCTCTGCATAAAGACCCACCATGTGGAGAGAGTAGGGATGAGATCTAACCCTGAAATCCTTGTAGATCATTCACGGGGATTAAAGTTTCTTTAGGCCTTTTTTTTTGAAAGAGCAGAGGTCTAAAACCGATCTCCTGGAATCCAAGCAGTTGCATCCTGGTCTACTGATATCCCCTGTAATCTTAACTAAATACAAGGATTTTCACTTCCCGTCCTACATAGTTCTGCAGAATTGCTCTTTGCTCTTAAACAGCTGTACATTTCACCCAGAGGCAGCTGTACTTCAGGAACGGGTGAAGTGAATGTTCATACAGGTATCTACAGTCTGAATTCCTTGGGGATCCTCCTAGATGAAAGAGTCCCAAAATATGTGACCTCTGTCTCTCGTTCTCTTATACACACACTTATTCTAATTTAGGGGTCTCGTGTTGTGCCTTACCCTCATTGCTTTGCTTTCTTCTTACAGTGTGCTAGACATTTTTTGCTCTCTGGCCAAAATGTTCCTTTCCACCATGCCATTTTCCAACTCTCGAACTCCCATTACACTCAACAGGAGTATGATTTCAATAGGAAAAAGATCGTCAGTGCAGATCAGGAATGAGGATTGTGCCTAATTAGTCTAACACCCCTTACATTCAGCTACATGAATGGCCTGCTCCTTACAGCTCTCTTTAGTAGAAATATATCCCAGACCATGCCTCAAAATCGAGGTGTAAATTTCTCCAAAATTCAGAGGCCAAATTTGCTTTCAGGCCTATCTCTGACGGTCACTAATCAAGACCTGTAATATCGGAAAGACAACAGGCAAATTGACACATCAAGATGTTCTCAGAGCTAATTTACAGCCATGGGTTTAAGGTCAAACTGCATCTGACTTCAAACAGGTCAGCCAAGGTTCCTTAAGAAGCCAGCCATTTAAATGTATAGTGTATCTTGGGTTTTACTAGGAAATCTCACTGAGTTATACTAATGGTAAATGCTCAGTGTATTGGCGTACCTTGGTGCCTATCTTTCACCTATTGTGCATCACAGTTCGGTCTCCTCGGGGCTGTAAATATGTTGTCTATTTTCAGTTGTTGGGTTTAGTGCGCAAGTGTTGAGTGCTGTTGTTGACCTGTGACATACAGTAGGTCAGAGCTGATCATCTAGTGATCCCTTTTGGCCTTCATTTCTATTATCCCATTTTAAACTAATATGGTTATCAAACAACAGTCTTGGTCCAGATTGGATGCCAAGTCATGTTTCTATAGTATAAGCATCAGGTTAATTAAAAGGATGTTACTTTCTCAATGCAGACAAGCACTTTACATGCAAAGAATCCTTCAAACCCAAATCTCAATACTGCAAATGATAATGATCACACCATGGTTTAGAGGGGAGGGAGGTTGGAGACATCTTAAAATGTCAAAATGAGTCCACGCTATGAGGTCCAGAAGGAAGGTTTTAGTGCACATCCTTCTCTACTGAATACAAAATACATATTCTCTTCCCACATCCTCTCTGTTGCGTCACTCCAATAAAGAATAAACGAAAACAGTTCAAAATAGTATGTAAATGCAGACCCCAGATTTTCAAAAGGAAGAAAGCTCCATCTGTCATTGAGAAACCCAAAAATCCAAAGCACCAACGTAGAGCACACCTACCAAAAAAGGTTTTATTTTTATGTGAAATGTTGCTTTAAGGAAGAGAAACATTCTGGCAGATAAAGGCCATCAGAAGAATGAATAGCTGAGATGCTCCAACAATAATTCTCTCCTTGGATTTCCTCTGGTGCTGCTGCTATCAGTTAGACAACAGAATAGAAATCAGCTTATAAACAGACCACCAATGTCTGCTTTAAAAAATGCCCCAGCAATCTGCAAATACTTAAAGAAATCCAGAACTTTGGTGCTCTCTTTTATACCACCCTGGCTGAACATTAGGGCTTTGGATAGACAAAACCCTAAACCCTTCCTACCCTTCTCCAGAACTGTAGTTTATGCTCAGAATGCCTTGTACCCAGTGTTTTGAAATGCGGTGAAGTGGAATAATGTTATTTTTCTTTCATCGACCTAGGGGTTTTCCATTCATGGTGCACTGTAGTCTTCATCTGAGCTCAGAGGACGCTGTGTCTTCCTCTTTTGTTCGCTTCCTTCCAAACACAAGGGAGGAAGGAAATGTAGGACGTATGGGAAACAAATTCGATCAAGACTGATCAGGGCCTGCATTTACCAAATATATTGACCCTCCTTCAAACAGGAGGGAAGATAGGGTATGTCTACACTACCCCCCTAGTTCGAACTAAGGGGGGTAATGTAGTCGTACAGAGTTGCAAATGAAGCCCGGGATTTGAATTTCCCGGGCTTCATTTGTATAAAGCCGGCCGGCGCCATTTTTAAATGCCGGCTAGGTCGGACCCCGTGCCGCGCGGCTACACGAGGCATACAGCTAGTTCGGATAGGAAGTTCGAACTAGGGGGGTAGTGTAGACATTCCCATAAAGACCTTGGGCTCCCCTATATAGATGCTTCCCCCTCCTTGCACCTGCTTCCTTCTAAACAAGGGTTCCTCAGCCGTTTACTTTGAGCCCCCGAAGTGCTATAAACCCTTCACATCACATCTGAGCCACCATAGTTTTTCCGCACTTATTTGTCATTGGAAAGTGTTGGTCTATCAAAGGGAAGGTTTTTGAAGCATCATGTTGGATTCAGTAAGTTGCCAGAAAGGTTTCTTGGGGCAAGGATGGAATTTGAGAGAGAGAGCATCCAGCCCAGAATAGCCAATAGCCCAGTGCTTTGGGCATTCACTTCTGACTGGGGGAAGATGCCGATTTGAGTACCTGTTCCAGATTAGATTGGTCTCCCACATCCCAGGAGAGTGTCCTAACCACAGGACTTTTCACCATTCTGGTTGGTGCCCCCTCTCTATCTGTTTAGTAGGAAAATATTTCTGCAAAAGGTCTTGCTTTTGTTCTCCCTTGGGACAAAAATAAAAAGTTGAATCCTCAATGTTTTTTGTGACTTGAAAGTCTCGTTTTCCAGCCTGTCCTTGTCAGGAATGCCAAAGGAGTTGAACATTTGGCTTCTGTGCCAACAATCCTAACCCCTTCCCCCCTTCACCTAAAACAAAAAGTGTTAACTGCACGGTGAGGTTTTCAATGGCACCAAAGGGTGGTAGACTCAATACCATTGAATTTCAATGGTATTGGATGACTAATGCTCTAAACCACAATCAATCAAGTGAGCATTAGTTGTACTCTCTCATAAGAAGACTGGGAAATAAAATGGCAGATGAAATGTAATGTTGGTAAATGCAAAGCAATGTATATTGGAAAACATAATCCCAACAACACATATAAATTAAGGGGTCTCAATTAGTTGTTGTTATTCAAGAGCGAGAGTCATTGTGGATAGTTCTCTGAAAACAACCAGTGGAAGTCAAAAAAGCAAATAGAATAATGGCAATCATTAAAAAGGGATACATAGGAAGAGAGAGAATATCTTATTGCCTCATTATGAATCCATGGTACACCCACACCTTGAATGTGTGTGCAGATGTGGTCACCTCATCTCAAAAAACATTCAGAACAGGGCAACAAAAATGATTAGGGGTTTATCAGCTTCCATATGAGGAGAGATTAACAAGATTAGGACTTTCAGTTTAGAAAAGAGGAGACTAAAGGAGCATATTGCTAGAGGTCCATCAAATCATAACCGATGTGGAGAAAGCAAATAAGGAAGAGTTATTTACTCTTTCCCATTACACAAGGACTAGGAGTCACCAAATGAAATTAATAGACAGCAGATTTTAAAAACAAAACAAAAAGGAGTATTTCTGTAACTGCCACCAGGTGGATTTGAACCTAGGACTTCTGGAGCTTAAGTATTGGCACCTGTGCAGCTTGAGCTATAAAGCCAGCTGGCTTTGACTGAGAGCTGTAGAGCTCACTTGTTCTTATCTCTTGCTGTAAGTCGTCTAAGTGCCACCACATTGGAGAGTGAACCACACTATGGCTATGTCTACACTCACGGCTTCTTGCGCCAGAAATATGCAAATGAGGCTAAGCGTGGAATATCGCACGCCTCATTTGCATACCTAATGAGCTGCCATTTTTATGGAAAAGGCTTTTGCACCAGAAGGAGCTGTCTACACTGCCCCTTCTTGTACAAAAAAAACCCCCTCTTGCGCAATGCCATTACGCCAATTATTTTCAGGAATAATGGCATTGAGCAAGAGGGGTTTTTTGCACAAGAAGGGGCAGTGTAGACAGCTCCTTCTGGTGCAAGAGCCTCTTCCACAAAAATGGCGGCTCATTAGGTATGCAAATGAGGCTTGGCGATATTACACGTTTAGCCTCATTTCATATTTCTGGAACAAGAAGCCATGAGTGTAGACATAATCTAGGTATGTTGGTTACATTTCTTCACATTTTACAAAGTCAACCTGTGGAACTCCCTGCCAGAGGATGTTGTGAAGGCCAAGACTTTGATAGTGTTCAAAAAAAGAACTCAATACATTTCTTGGAGGACAGGTCCATCAATGGCTATAAACAGGGATGATCCCCCCAGCCTCTGTTTGTCAGGACTGGGAATGGGCAACTGGGAATGGAACACATGATGATTCCTTTACTGTTCATGCCCTCTTGAGTACCTGGCTTTGGCCACTGATGGATGTTTGGTCTGACAAAGTCTGGCAGTTATGTTCTTTCGCAAGTGCAGGCTTTACACTACAACTCCTGATTGTTTTTCACATCAAGTACACTAGTTTTCCCCTGAAAAGTTGTTAAGTATAATTTCTACTGTGCACATAATGCTAGCTTCATTAGAGGCTTTTTACTTTCCAATAGGAGTTATTCTTTGATTAATGTCTCCAGAGGTCAGTAGCTGAAAAACGTGTTGGGGGAAACAAATCTGATGCAACAAAAAATGGTTCAGTGGAAGAAGGGTGTTTGGGATAGAGAAGAAACTTAAATTGTTTTAATTCAATTTTTATCTTGTGACCATTTATGGATTCTCCACAATGACTCTAAAGGGAAAAGGTCACCGAACATGAGTATTCACTGCCAAAAAGGAGCATTAAAAATGGCAAATGCCAAAGAACCTAAAAACCACAGCTACATCCAGAGAACTGAGTTTCCCACCAAAACTCCAGAAAAGAGTAGGCAAACAAAGTGCATATGGGAGCCAACTACAGGGAAAAAGTAGAGGTGGGAGAAAGAAAACCCATCCAGTAGAATAATCAGCCAATTAATCAGACTCCTAGGGCTGGAAGAGACCTCAGGACATCATTGAGCCCAACCCCCTGCCCAAAGCAGAACCAATCCCAACTAAACCATCCCAGCCAATGAGAGCCCAATGGATTTTTAGATGTATTTCCACTATATTGGTTATCTTCTCCATCATCTTGTCTTTCGTGTATTTGCGCTCTCTGTTACCATGGTCTCAGTTATTGCCTTTTTCTTTCTACAGATGGTTTAAAATATATATCTAAAACCTCCAGTGATAAAAGACTCCAGCTAACATCAAGACTTTACTGGATGTTGATCCAAAGAAAGAAGAAAAAAATCAATGAAGGAAGAGGGAAGAATGTGTGTGCTCTATTTCCCTCACTTGCCTTTTTCTGATTTGCACTGCCGGGAGAAATCCCTTTTAGAATAGTGTCTCATTTATACTGCAAGAAACATCTCAGCACGCGGAGGGTGGGGTGGAGGCTTTCATATGGAAAAAAAAAAACATCTGCCTAAACCTCTCCTTACGTTCTCCTCCATTTAGGTTTACACTGGCGAAAATCAATGCTAAGAAATTAAATAAATATTTATTGAACTGGCGCCTTTCACTCGCAAGCTATAGCATATGCTGAACACGCTCTGTTTTCCTGGGTAGTTTTTTCCCTCCTGCATCAAGCCCTTGTTCTGTCAGAATTGTTTTCATGTTAGTATTAGTCAGTCGCTCCCCATGTGTCAGTAAATGCAAAACATGCCTGCTGTGAGAAAGAGAGAGCTGGTGCCACTTTGCAGTTCCCCAGAATGGGAGCTGGCGCAAAGACAAAGCTCACACAAAAGATGACAGGCACGACCGCCTGCTTTTCTAAACAACAAACAGAGGAAATGACAATGCCTTGGGACTGAGGGTGGAGGAGAGTATATAGACTTCAGGAAGTTGAAGTTCAGTGCAGCCTAACTGAGGGAGTAGAGTATGAAACATTTTACTTAACAGCCCTGTGCATTATAGCTGCTCAAGGAAACCATCCTCTGTGCACTGGGGGTATGTCTACACAGCAAAGTTATTTCGAAATAACAGCAGTTATTTCGAAATAACTTTCCTAGCATCTACACAAGCCAACTGCTATTTCAAAATTAAATCGAAATAATGGAGGGCTTATTTCAAAATTGGTAAACCTCATTCCACGAGGAATACTGCCAATTTCGAAATTGCTATTTCGAAATAAGTGCTATGTAGATGCTTATTTCGAAATAGGGGTCCTCCAGCCCTTCCCAGGGTGCACTGGGAAGACAACTTCTGAACTGATGCCCTGCCGGAACTGATTCCAACCAGCCTTAAATGTGATTCACTCAGTGTGGATGCGCTATTTCGAAGTAGAAAAATGCTATTTCGAAATGCATTTTGTGTGTAGACACGTTATTTTAAAATAAGCTATTTTGAATTAACTATTTAGAAATAATGCTGATATAATTAAATATTTCGAATAATGCTGTAGTGTAGACATACCCTGGTCAGTTATCACATCCTGGTTGTTGAGATGAGGAGGCAGCCAACTACAGCCTGTTTGTTTATTTATAAGCATTTCTAGGTGCTCCTCATTGCAGATCTGTCAATGCCTTACAAATGTTAATGAATTTAGCCACATACACACACACCCCTTGGAACAGGGAGGCTTTAATGTAGCCACTTTGACTAATGAGGGAAGACATTTTGGGTGAAGAAACTGATTTGATATGGACAGGAAGACCAGTCATAGGGTTAAGGCCCTAGACTGGGCCCTGGCAGATCTGGGATCACACACAATTCAGATCCGATCATTGGCAATGTACTTGGGGCCAAATTCTTATAGGTGCTGAGGAACCTAAAGATGAAAATATATGCCCAACAAGATTTGAAATCCACATAAGTTAGGTGCCCCGGGGCTTTTTAAAATGTTCACATGCACCAATTTGCATCTTCAGGCAGATGAATACGGGTTTTAAAAAAAGAATTAGAGGAGTTCGTACGGGTTAGGCCCAGCAATGGCTATTAGCCAAAATGATCAGGGACACAACCCCATGCTCCAGGTGTCCCTACACATCCAACTGCCAGATGTTGGGAGTAGACAACAAGGGATGGGTCTCTCCAAACGGTCCTATTCTGTTCCTTTCCTCTAAAACATCTGGCACTGGCCACACTCAGAGATGGACTTACAGGGTAAATCTTCAAAAGCATGACCATGAATGGGACTTGGGCTCTCAAATCCATTACCGTGCGTCTACACTGCACAGTTATTTCGAGATAACTAGAATTATTTTGAAATAACAATGAGAGAGTCTACACAGCCATTCCATTATTTCAAAATAATTTTGAAATAACGGGCAGCTTACTCCGACTTCTGTAAACCTCATTCTACGAGAATGAACGCCTATTCTGAAATAGCTATTTCGAAATAAGGCGTGTGTCAACACTCCACTTCTGCTATTTTGAAATAGCCCCTCACCAGGGCCATTCTAAGTTATTCTTCCCCGGTGCCTCCTGGGGGTCTAAATCGAGATAGCACATCTACATTAGGGAAGCCTGCCTCGGACTAATTTTGAGGCTTCCCTGCAGCGTAGACGTGCTGTTTCAAAATAAGCTATTTTGGAAAAACTATTTCGGAATAGCTTATTTCAAAATAAGCATGCAGTGTAGACGTACCCTTAGGTGCTTTTATCTACAGATGCAGATAGAGCATCTAGGGTATGTCTAAACTACATGGCTCCATTGATGGAGCCATGTAGATTAGGCTGATCGGCAAAGGGAAATGAAGCCGCGATTTAAATAATCGCGGATTCATTTAAATTTAAATGGCTGCCGCGCTGAGCCGACAAACAGCTGATCAGCTGTTTGTCGGCTCAGTGCGCTAATCTGGACACTCCCCTGCCAACATGAAAGCCCTTTATCGACCTCCCCGGTAAACCTCATCCTATGAGGCATAACGGGGAGGTCAATAAAGGGCTTTCAGGTCGGCGCAGGAGTGCCCAGACTAGCACACTGAGCCGACAAACAGCTGATCAGCTGTTTGTTGGCTCAGCGTGGCAGCCATTTAAATTTAAATGAATCCGCGATTATTTAAATCGCGGCTTCATTTCCCTTTGCCGATCAGCCTAATCTACATGGCTCCATCAATGGAGCCATGTAGTTTAGACACACGCCTAGAGCTTAGTGCATGAACCTTTACAGCTTGAGCTAAAAAGCCAACTGGCTCTCAGCTAAGGTGGCAGAGAAAATTATTTTCCCCCTCCCCCACTCCTTCTCCTCAAGTGCCACTAGGCGGGACAGCACACTACACCCAGAAGGTGTGTGGGTTACATATACACTTGTATTCCTTCTTTTTTTTCCCCCAGGGTAAAGTACCCCAGTGCCCTCCCTTCTATCAACCAACGCTGTTCTTAAAGGATAACCAGCAGCTTAAAAGAAGGCTTAGCACAAATGCTGCTTGTAACAAAACACTCTGGATAGAAATAATATTCCCAGACACCTTTTTCAGCAAGGGTTTAATAAGTGAGAAATCAATGCTATAATCAAACCTAATATTCATTTCCCACAATAATCCTCTGACACACCACTTGCTATTTCAGCTGATTAGAAACACACCTTAAGTAATAGAAATTCCCAATCTGTAGCCCAGGAGTCTGCAAGTCAATTTTTTTTTAACCTAAGGCAGTTATTTTTTCTTTATACAAAATGCTTGCAATGAAGGAAACATTTGCTGGAATTCTACCGTGTTCTCCTGGCAGTGGTATAAATGATGATGATTATGCCTTTTATGCCTAAAAACTGATATGTTTGGGATTAAGAGAAAGACCTGCCGTCCTAGTGTTCAGGGGGCTTTTTATTTTCCATATTTCAATGAGCAGTAGCAAAGGGAGGATTTTAGACCATGAGACCCAGCTAGGGGGGTATGGTAAAGACCTGAGGCAACAGCAGTGGGACATTGGCAGTCCTAGGTGAGCTCTACAAGTTGAGAATGTCTATCTTCAAAAGACTCGCTGTCAGACAAGATAGCTTTATATAAAATGATAAAACTGATGGGGGTTCTCTTGCAATATTTCTGCCTACTTTTGGCAGTGCAGAACTGTGTGTAAGACGAAAACTAGGGCTTTATGTCAAATTGCAAAGCTTTGCCGTCTTATCAAGAAAGAGCAGCTGAGGCAGCTTCTTCAATAGTTGGTTTATTAATTTGAAAGATGAGAAATTCTCTTACGCAGTTTGCATGAATCACACAATTTTACAAAAGAACCTGGATTGTAGGTGTTCCTATCATCTGATAAACCGAGGGACAAAATTGGCAAAATCTGTCATCGAGATGAATGAGTGAGGCTGAATAAATATGAAGGCCTCCTACTACTGCAATAAAACACGACGTTCAAAAAAGTTTGGCCAACTCCTCCGTAGTGAGTTATTATTTCTATTAGTAACACAACAATCAGAGCCCGATTGCGCTCAAGTAATACTGTGTCCAGTTCTGGGCGCCACATTTCAAGAAAGATGTGGAGAAATTGGAAAGGGTACAGAGAAGAGCGACAAGAATGATTAAAGGTTTAGAGAACATGACCTATGAAGCCAGGCTTCATGAACTGGGCTTGTTTAGTTTGGAAAAAAGAAGATTAAGGGGGGACATGATAGCGGTTTTCAAATATCTAAAAGGCTGTCACAAGGAGGAAGGCGAAAATTTGTTCCTCTTGGTTTCTGAGGACAGGACAAGGAGTAATGGGCTTAAAGTGCAGCAGGGGAGGTTTAGATTGGACATTAGGAAAAAATTCCTAACTGTCAGGGTGGTCAAATATTGGAATAAATTGCCACGGGAGGTGGTGGAATCTCCCTCTCTGGAGATATTTAAGAACAGGTTAGATAGACATCTGTCAGGGATGGTGTAGACGGAGCTTGATCCTGCCTTGAGGGTGGGGGGCTGGACTCGACCTCTCGAGGTCCCTTCCAGTCCTATGTTCTATGATTCTATATATGTAGGTAAAAGATAGGCCATATCCTAAATGGGCTTACAATCCACCATCATTTTCATGATCATCTAGAAGAAAAGGTGCCTAAATGCAAGCAGAGAAGCTGGGTGGTTTTATGATATTTTGGTTTCAACCACATGTAGGAAGTACCAAAGACTTCATGAGAAAGCCTGCTCCTATGAGAGTTAGTCTGACTGCTTAACTATGTCTGCATATCTGAACCACAGTTGGGCCAGAACAGACTGTTTTAATGATTAGGGGGCTGGAGCACATGACTTATGAGAAGAGACTGAGGGATTTGGGTTAGTTTTGTCTACAGAAGAGAAGAGTGAGGGGGGATTTGATAGTAGCCTTCAACTTCCTGAAGGGGGGTTCCAAAGAGGATGGAGAGAGGCTGTTCACAGTAGTGACAGATGGCAGAACAAGGAGCAATGGTCTTAAGTTACAATGTGGGAGGTCTAGGTTGGATATTAGGAAAAACGGTTTTACTAGGATATTGGAAAAGCACTGGAATGAGTTCCCTAGGGAGGTGGTAGAATCTCCATCCCTAGAGGTTTTTAAGTCTCCGCTTGACAAAGCCCTGGCTGGGTTGATTTCGTTGAGGTTGGTCCTGCCTAGAGCAGGGGGCTGGACTTGATGACCTCCTGAGGTCTCTTCCAGCTCTATGATTCTATGAAGGTGAATTTTCCAGTTATAGGGGGGGAAAAAACGAATTCCAATGTGAAATTCCACTTAGCAAAGCTGGGGGGAGGGGTGCCCTTGATTCTCTGAGTGGAGAGGCTATCTAGTTTCAAGACCAAGGGTCCCTCTAAGCCGCGTGGCAGCACAGCTCCACAAATGCTTAATGAGCTCCGCCCAACCAGGGGCTCAGGTCTCGTGTATGGAGCTGCCTGGCTGAGGAAGGGGGACTTCAAACATCAACATAGACAATCAAATTTTACCCAATTACTCCTGTATTGGGATCAATAATTTCTGTTTGTCTAAAACATATTTTCCAGAAAGACACCTACCATGTAACCCACCTAGCTGAAGCTAACCTTGCACAGACGTAGTTTAACCGATACCAGCAAAGAATCAAGAAGGTTCACTTTGCTACATATTTCTCCGCACACCCATCCTGACCCCAATGGGCTGCCTGCCTTCCCTTCTTCTTGTACTCAAAGAGGGATTTGGGTACAAGAGATTGTATACTCAGATGGCAGAGCTGGTGCAGGCAGGTTGAAGCCCCCTTTGCACCATATGAAAGCCCTCTTATGGAGAGAGTTCACCAGGGCTAGCCTCTGGCTACTTTAAATAAAACCACCTAAGAATCCAGCCAAGAAATCTTCGCATGCGTATTCACAACAATGAGGAGACTCCTACAAAATATCACTAGTGGGTTTCCCATTAAAAACACTGGATAATAGAGATAAACAACTTTAAAATGGATAACATATGGTAAACCCATTAGCTCTTGTCTACACAAAGTGTCACAAAGACAAATGTACATTTTTCAATGTTATAGTTGCCTACACAGAGAAACACTATCAGGCTACAGTGATTTATTATTCAATCAGTAATAACAAGAAAGAATACAAGCAAAGTTCCCATGAGAAAGCACAGTGTGTGCGTGACTCCCCTATTCCATACTATAATATCATGGAAAAGCACATGGCTCCTAAATTCTGTACACTAGGAGGACTCCTAGGGCATGTCTACAGTAGGAAGCTATTTTGAAATAACTAAATTCGAAATAACTTCTGAAATAACAAACTCGAAACAGCACGTCCTCATTATGGGGAAGCCTCGAAATTAGTCCGAAGCAGGCTCCATTAATGTGCACGCTCTACCTCGACTTAGGGCCCCAGGAAGCACTGGGGAGTAATTAATCTGAATGATTCTGGGGAGGAGTTATTTTGAAATAGCAGCACCAAAGTATCCACACTGCCGCTATTTTGAAATTAGCGTTATTCTGCAAGGAAAGCAGGAGTGCAGATTTCAAAATAAGCGGCCCATTATTTCGTAACAATGGGCTTGGTAGTGTGAACGCTCTGCTTATTAATTTGACTTAAGGGAGGTTATTTCGAAATAAAGCCCTAGTGTAGACCAGAGCCTAGAGTCAGCATGCAGAAAGTGATTGCCACACCATTTTTAGTGACACACACTAACACCTAAATCTAAACTATCAAGTAAGTAGGAATTAGGCCCACTCACAAGGATTTCTGCAACCTATCAATTTTGCAGTCCATTCTGGTCAATTTTACTGGCATAGGGTTTTAAAAAGAGTAAGGTTCATGGATTGCAGCAATCGAAATCTGAAATTGCACAGTGTTGTAATTGTAGGGGTCCTCACACAAAAAGGAGTTGAGGGGATTGCAAGGTTATAGTAGGGATGGTTGCAGTACTACCAACAGGGCTGCCTTCAGAGCTGGACAGCTGCTAGTTGGGAGCCCCACTCTGAAGATGGAGTTGTGACCAGCAACAATGCAGAAGTAGGGTGGCATGGTGTCGTATTGCTATAATTACTTCTGTGCTGCTACCACTGCCGGGGCACTGCCTTCAGAGCTGAGACCCCAGATAAGCTGCCTCTTTCCAGCCATCCAGCTCTGAAGGCAGCCCAGAAGTAAGCATATGATTATGATGATACCCCTAAAATGACCGTGTGACTGCCCGACTGCCCTGCAACTCACTTTGGGATTAGGACCCCAGTTTGAGAAACGCTGGTCACTCCTGTGAAATCTGTATAATATAGGGTAAAAACACACAAAAGACCAGATTTCACAGTCCGTGACATGGTTTTTGTGGCCAGGAATTTGGTAAGGCCCTGTCCATTAATCTATATTTTATAATATCTAGATCCCATGTGGGTGTAAATTAGTGTAGCTCTGACTTCAGCATCTCTGTGTTCTACTTCATTTCACCTGGAGCTACACCAAATCAATACCAATTGACCATCTGGCCCGATTTTTAAGATCAGTAAGAGAAAAGGAAACACTTCTCTCTCCGAACATGTCCATCACTAATCCATTCACCTCTGCACCTTAGACCTACAGTTCATTCTTAAGGCTCTGCAAAAAGCAATGCTATGAAAGGTCCTTCCTTTAAGTTTGGCATCTTTCCTAGGGAGAGGGCAGCAGTTAATAAATGCTTCCTTCCCATCTCTTTCCCTCCCTCGGGGCATCTCCTGCACCTGTTGGGGGTTAAACTCACTGAAAGAAAGGCTTTAAAAAAAAAAAAACCTAGTTTGCACCTACCCCGCTACAGCAGAAGAAAATAGTGAAATGGAGTTTGTTTGAATGTCTGAATGGACCAGCCTTCCCTAAATCTCCCTAATGATAATCCTCTTTTATCCTTCATCATGGGTCTAGTTGCAAAGGAAAACCGGATGCCAGTCATATATACTGCAGCATAAGAGTATTGTCTATTGTTCAAGGCATAAGCCTAGAGCTGGGGCTGAGTGCACAGTGAGTTAACCCCTTGCAAAAAACATAAATACTTCAGGATGCTCTTATGTAAGTCTGCTGCTGCTGCTGCTGCTGCTGCTATCTCCAGTATATCAACCAGAGATGAGCAAGAACTATGGGTAAATAAATCTCAGAACTAAGAGGATACACTCAGGGCCAGCTTTAGAGCTAGATTGAACCAGCACCACAGAATGGAAGCCAGACAATATATTTTTATTCATCTCCGTGCAAGCACGCTTTGAAGTTCATTGTAGAGATACTCCGGCTTTTAACTAATTCCCACTGTTTTTATATTACAGTAATGACCAGAGGCACCAAAAGATCCAAACCTAAACAAGCAGGATGCTGTACAAAAAGACAGTTGCTGCATACCATTTGCCATTGTAGCTTTTCCCCTCATACACACTGTTTCTGCATTCCTCTGGACAGTCCAGCAAATCAGAATCTAAAGGACGAATTCATTACAGTAATTTCCCCCTTTTCCTTTATCAGAGGAGACACATCCTTTTCTGAAAAGCTTCTCAAACCTCCAGAACGCTATGGGATGTTTGCAAAACTGCATGGCTGCCCTAGCTGGAGAGACTCACTGGGCCACATCAAAACACAGGCCTTTAAAAAATAAAAAACAAACCAAAGAAAGCATTCTTTGAAAAATGCATGCCCTTTCGTCTCATTCTCCCCAGCTGGAGGACAACTTTGTGGCAAAGCTAGAATGGAGTAAATCAAGTGCCTCTCGCTTGTTGATAACGCTTTCCAATTTTTGTATCTTACATCAAACAACGTGTTCCTTTATACATTCACAGCAAATATATTTATCAGGGAAAACATAAGGCAGAAAAAGAGGGATTTTTCTTTCCTGTTATCTTAACATTTCCTGTGGAGGTGCTTTTCCATGCAACACATTAACATAATTTAACGCAGGAATGTATGTTTCATGCATTTGCTGTGAGTGGCTATACTATAGCCACCCAGACCATGCATATATATTAGCATGTTGTGCACAAGTTACACACCTGCTGCACAGATAGTTCAATTCTGATGAAAATAGAGGAAACTCAGTGATACCCAGGACACTATAATCTCTGCAGAGCAAGACTCTCACAGTGTGTGTGTGTGTGTGCATGTGCGCGTGTGTGCACGCATGCAAGCATGCACAAGCATGTACACATCCTAGTGTAACCCACACCTAGTGTGGCTCAGTGTCCCATGCAGTGGCACCTAAACCACAGCAACAACTAAGCTCAAGAGACCTCTACAGCATAGGTTGGAAGCAAGCTGGTTTTTAGTTTGGTGGATAGAGACTCCTATACTCAGCTCCAGGGGTCCCAGGTTCAAATCTGCCCGGTGGCAGTTATAAGTGGGGGCATGTCTAGGATACCAGCTGGGTCTCTGAAGTTCTGGATGCACTTCCTCACCTGGGGAAGTATGTAACCCACACACCTAGGCTATGCCTAGACTACAAGCCTCTTTTGAAAGAGAGCATCTAGACTACAAGCAATTTTTTTGAAAAAGCAAGCTGCTTTTTCAAAAGAGTCTAGATGCTCTCTTTCGAAAAAGCACAGTTTACATTCAATAGCGCCTTTTCTCGAAAGAGTACTTTTGAAAAAAGGCGTTATTCCTCATAAAATGAGGTTTACCACGATCAAAAAACCTGCCACGTTCTTTTGATTTACTTTTGAAATAACACAGCTGCAGTTTAGACGCAGGGGAAGTTTTTTTTTTTTAAAAAAGCTACTTTTTTCGAAAAAATTACTGTAGTCTAGATACACCCATAGTGTGGTTCACTGACCCATGCAGTGGCACTTAGACCACAGAAACAGATAAGGTCAAGAGACCTCTACAGCAGGGGTTAGCAGCCAGCTGGTTTTTAGCTCAGAGGGTAGTGGCTCCTATACTCAGCTTCAAAGGTCCCAGGTTCAAATCTGCCAGGTGGTGGTTACACTAATACAGTTGCTTTCAAGCTTTTTTCATTGGCAGACTCCTTAGAAATGTGAAGGGTGGTGAGGACACATTTGAAAATGTTAGGCATAGTCTTAAAGTACCACAGGTTGAAAGCTATTGGACTACTACAATGGAGTCAGTAGAGCCATGTCTACACTACAGAGAATATTGAAGCTGCTGCAGTCAATCTTCTAGGGTTTGAATTAGCAGGTCTAGTGAAGACACTAATTCAAACTGAGAGGGTGCTCCCTTCAATGCCAGTAGTCCTGCTTCTATAAGGAGTAAGGGAAGTCGAAGGGAGAACGTGCTCCTGTCGACTACTTCCCGCAATGTGGACAGCACCAAAATTTGATTTAAGATAATTGTGTAGCTTGAGTTGAAGTATCATAGAATCATAGACTGGAAGGGACTTCGAAAGATCATCAAGTCCAGTCCTCAGGATCAAGCACTGTCTAGATCATCCCTGACACATGTCCGTCTAGCCTGCTCTTAAATAACTCCAGTGATGGAGATTACACAACCTTCCTAGGCAATTTATTCCAGTGTTTAATCACCCTGACAGCTGGGAAGTTTTTCCTAATGTCCAACCTAAACCTCTCTTGCTCAACATAACTGGAGTTAGGCATCTTAATTTGAACTTATCCCATAGCATAGACCTAGCCTAGGATGCTACCACAATTCAAATGATAATTAGCCACAATGGCAAAGAACTATGGCAAATTGGAAAACTCTAGGAAGGAAACTGCATTGCAAGAGGCACATTTATTTTGATCATTATAGTTCCATTTTCACTATTTGTTTTGAATATTTTAAACTACATGCATAAGCATAGAGTTGTAGGTTTTTTTTAAAGCTCTTAGCAGCACCTTTGCTGAAATGTTGAGAGATATGCAGGTTTGCAGAATGCAGATGAGCAAGGCAACACCTGAGAGAAATCTCAAAACTTTTGCTGTCTTCAGAAACACACAGGGCTTGTGCTTTTGCTCTCAAAGTTCATTATTAGCCTATCTAAGGGGAAACCAAAGATGCTGTCATTGAATTACCTTCTTAATGCTATTAACCTAGTGAGAGAACTGGATTAGAACTCAGGGGTTCCAAGCTCCCCAATATGCATGTGTCTCGAATAAATCATCTTTAAAGTTACTGGTTCAGGAATGTTTTGTCCCATGCTGTCTAATAATCTACCCAGTTGGTGTTAAATCTTCTCTTCCTATCTGGAGGAACAAATGGTTTGCATGTGCCCCATACTCCCCCCCCGCCCCCCAAAATATATCTAATAATGGTTACTTAAATACTTGGAAGATCTGTGATTACATCAGTGTGGACAGTCTTGCCACCAATGCAGATCACAACTATTCCATGCCATCCTGTTTTGCCCAATTCTCGTCCATGTTCTTCCATGAATCCTCCAACATCCTGGAGGCCTTGCTCTTGTTCTTTTCACAACTTGTGCATGCTGTCCATTTGTTGTCTCTTAGTCTCACTACATGGCTAGCCCATCTAATTTTCTGATCAGACATAATTTGGATAATATCATTGACACTGTTTCTTGCATGCAGATCACCAATAGTAACATGCTGTAGCCTGCTTACAACCACCATGCGTCTTTCCATTGCTCTTCGGGTGATTTGCAGCTTTGATTCTTCTGTAAGCGTCAAACTCCATGTTTTGCACCCATACAGCATTACTGGAAAGATGGACTTTCGCTCAATGGGAAATTTGGACTCAGCAAAAACACTGTGCAGATTCCCAAAGGCAATCCAACCCGACCTTCTCCTCCTGCTCAGCTCTGGGCCCAACTCATTGTCCATCTGCAATGTTTGTCCAAGATATACATATTAATCCACCAACTCAATAGACTGTCCATCCAGCTGCATGTCGTACTCTGAACAGTGTGCGTTTTTTATCCACTTCATTTTTCCAGTGTGGATAGTTAGGCCAAATCTCCTTTGCATTCTTACTGATATCACTGAAGAGGATTTGCAATGTTTTGGGTTTCAACACAATTAGAATGACGTAATCTGCGAAAAGGAGCATCTGATGAACCTCACCATCAATCAAAAATCTATCCTTTACTTCGATCCTCTGCGGGATGTCTTCCAGGACACTGGCAAACAACTTCGGTGAACAAACGTCCCCCTGCTTTATGCCTCACTTAATTTTGATGATCAAGGGATCATCAAAAAGCATAATTTCTGTAGTTGCGTCCATCACAGAGTCTTTTGTCAGACAAATTGTCAGACACATAGATGAACATAATTTGTTGGGGGAAAGTCAACATGGTTTCTGTAAAGGGAAATCATGCCTTATTAATCTACTAATGTTCTTTGAGGGGGTCAGCAAACATGTGAACTAGGGGGATCCAGTGGATATAGTACAGGCAGTCCCCGGGTTACGTACAAGATAGGGACTGTAGGTTTGTTCTTAAGTTGAATTTGTATGTAAGTCGGAACTGGTACATATTGTAGGGGAAACTCTAGCCAAACATTTCTCCAGAGCTCAGTTTTATTCTCCCACACCTCACTTCCCTCAGTCTTTTATTCTCAAGCTGAGGTGTCTGCTGAGAAAAGCCGCTCTGCGTCTCCCTGGTCTGCTGGAGGGGGGCGCTTGCTTCGCGTCTCCCTGGTCTGCTGGGGGGAAGCAGCTAGTGCAGGGTTGCCTCTCCCCGTTTGTAAGTAGGGATCTGATGTAAGTCGGATCCATGTAACCCGGGGACTGCCTGTATACTTAGATTTCCAAAAAGCCTTGGACAAGGTCCCTCACTGAAGGCTCTTAAGAAAAGTAAGTTGTCGTGGGATAAGAAGGAAGGTCCTCTCTTGGATTGATAACTGGTTAAAAGACAGGAAACAAAGGGTAGAAATAAATGGTAAGTTTTCAGAGTGGAGAGAGGTAACTGGTGGGGTCTCCCAAGGGTGTGTCCTAGGACCAATCCTATTCAACCTATTTATAAATGATCTAGAGAAACGGGTAAACAGTGAGGTCATAAGGGTGTGTCTAGACTACAGGGTTTTGTTGACAAAAGTGCACTTTTGTCAACAAAACTATACCTGTGTCTACACTGCCGCTGAGTTCTGTCGACATAATGTCGACAGAATTCAGCAGTTTTGTCGACAGCTGTAAACCTCATTCTATGAGGAATAATGTCTTGTCAACAGAGTTCTGTCGACAGAAGGCATTATTGCATCTACACCACCCTTTGGCTACGTCTACACTGGCCACAATTTCCGGAAAAGCCATGCAAATCAGGTAAGTCAGGATAGGGAAATCCGCGGGGGGTTTAAATATCCCCTGCGGATTTAAATAAACATGTCCGCCGCTTTTTTCTGGCTTGGGGAAAAGCCGGAAAAAAAGCGTCTAGACTGGCGCGATCCTCCGGAATAAAGCCCTTTTCCAGAGGATCTCTTATTCCTACTTTGATTCCTAGTCTCCTCTCCATTCCCTGCATGTCCATATAGGGTGAGCCACAATCTGAACTACCGACCATTTTGAAAGGTTCCAGTGCGGCTTTTCAGTCATGCTGACTTTCCAGCTGATGTGGCTCTTAGGCTACGTCTACTCTGCGGGGTGTTTTGCAGAAGAAGAAATGCAAATGGTGTGCTCATTTGCATCTCTCACATTCATTTGCATATCTTCTTCTGATCCTTTTTGCAGAAGAGGTTTTTGCAATAAAAGGCCCTGTGTAGACAGGCCCATTTCTTGGAAAAAAAACCTTTTGCGTAAGAGCCTGTAAACATCATTTTTTGAGGAATAAGGGACCTTGCGCAAAACGGGGTTTTTCTGACAAATGGCCCCATCTACACGGGGTTTTTTATCGCAAAAACCTCTTCCGCAAAAAGAATCGGAAGAAGATATGCAAATGAGTGTGAGATATGCAAATGAGTGTTCCATTTGCATTTCCTCTTCCGCAAAATGCCCGCACTGGGGACGAAGTCTCAGAGAGCTGGAGGAATCCATCAGATTTTCCATTTGGCGCTTCCTCAAATATTTGTGGGTTGGATTCTCTCAATAGAGGAACTGCCTAATGGATACCCATCCCATTTATGAATGGGTAGCCTCTCCCATTCATGATCACATAGTATTCCCCTGTCAACCATAGCAACTGCTTACAAGGAAAAATTGTATAAAGACCGTATTTAACGGTTTCAGCTGTCACTTGGTGCTTTTTAGAATCTTGGAACAAGAGACACAGCACCATGAGAACAGTCTAAGAACCACAGTTTAGAAACAATCAGTTTTCACAGTAAGAGAAGATACATGCTTAGAATCATGTCACCTTAATTAAAGCATTCAAAAATGTCATCCAAATAGCATTTAGGTTCAGGACCACAAACCTACGCATTATTTTTGAGTATGGAAATGGTCTTTGCAAATCTCTTGTCTCCAGAAGGGATATACAATGTAATTTTAAATGTCAGGCAGTTATTATACAAACATAAAATATCCAGATTTGCAGTTTTCCCTGCTCCTTTATGAATCCTCTTTACTCCTGTAGCTGCTTATTCGTTTGCACTTACCTTTTAGTCTGATCCTGTAAAAGGTTTTGGAACAAATACAAGGGAAGAATAAAAACATAATGGTTTCTCACTGCTGGAGGGCATAACTCTAATTAAAAAGAATGTTCTTTCTTTTAGCACCCAGACTTCTCTCTCTTCTAAACCTGAACTTTGACATTTTCCAACTGAGATTTAAAACAAGAAAATAATTTTTTACCACAATGCAGGTCTAGCTACACTATACAAGGGGAAGAGGAAAAAAATAGGGGAGAGGTTCAGGGACAATCAACTCATCAAGAGCTTTGGTTTAGGAGCATGCTGGTCCCAGAACAGCTCCTAAACACACAGCAAGGTTATAGCAAGCATTATTTCCACATACATTTACATATAAATATCTCTATACCTGCATATTATATATATATATACACACACACATGCATATAGATGCCTGATTCTGATTTTGTGTAGACTGAGGTTACACCTGATTTCCACTGAGATCAGACACAAGTCAAAGAAGGTAGTGAGTCTGGATGCATGTATTTAGGTACACAGAGATGACACTCAGTAAGACTCAGTGTTAGCCTGATTCTGAAATCTATGGTGTGTGTTTTTGACACACAAGCACACACCTCTGTATATTGATATTTCTACTATTTTCCAGGCACTACCCCTAAAGGGACATACATATCATTGTAAACACTGAGACAATTATTAAATAAAGAGAATTTCTTATTTTATCTAGTTATTGTGCCTAATTATGCTACCAGTTCCACTTGTGGCTCTCTTTTGAACTCACGGGGCTCAAGTGTGCTTTCAGATACATACACACAACTTCCACTGAAGTCAGTTCTCACCTACCCCCTGTACTGAAGCACCAATTTCCTATAAGTGTTTGCCATGTTGTCTAGATGACCATGGATCTCCTGGTCCACCCACATAGTACTCTCTATAGAACTACAGACTAAGTCCCTATGGGTAGTACTCCGCGGTACACAAAAGGCAGGGACCCACCTAGTGCTGGTTCTTTGTGCTCGGTCTGCCAGATCCTCCACTAGTGTAAATTGTCTCTGGTTTCCTCCACTGTCCCAGAATTATTCTACCTCAAATGACTTTCTGGCTGCACTGTCACATGAGGGTTATGGCACCAGTACCTGGGTTTAGTTCCACTACGAGGTTACAGACAGCATGAGTTATGTGTGCGTATGCTCCGTTAGCCAGCGCCATGTGGTGTACTATAGAACTGGCTGTCTGAAATTTTAGTCTCACTACACCTGACCAAAAAATGTGTGTCCTTCCCCCTACTCACCATTGAAAATTTCCTACTTTTCATTGGAAAAAAAATGTGAAAACAGAAAATGTTAGGCTTTATCAGAGACATTTAAGTTTGCGGGAGGGAGTTGAGGTATAATGACACCTTCTGTAAAAAAAATATTGCCTCAATCCCCCCTCAGAAAAAGTCGATCAAAATATTGGCCAGCCCTGTCTGTAACATCAAGCAAGGAGATGGGGGCGGGAGAGGGGATTAAGTATAGCATTGCTATAATTTAATCTACTGTAGTGCTCTCCAGGGAACTGTCCAGCCCGAAATCCTCCTGAAGTGCTACATGTTACCAGGAAAATACTTGTATGTTTTTCTAGCACCTTCCATCCCAAAGCATCCAATTGGGCTTTTGAAATGAAGTATTCACCCTCCATTGAAATGCTGACAGATCAGCCAGGGAACGTGCTGTAATATGACAACAGTTTAGAATAGACAAGCTAGGACACTGACAAAATTGTTCAGTTTTGCTCTCGCTGAAGTCAATGGGTTCAGAGTTAGGCCAAGACTGATCGTTTCTGAAAATCTCAGCCATATATTTTGACTGCTTAATCTATGTGTGCGCTATGTTGTGTTGTGTTTAAGTGTGCACACATAGGCCTACGAATTCAAAGGAAAGTTACAAGATCCAGTCCTGCAAACAGATGGTTTAATGCAGACCTCTGTAGAATCATTGTGGATGAAGGGTTGCTCAGAAACATTTGTCTGCAGAATCAGATCTAATACCAGCAGATTCCTGGCTGACAGTTGGATTTTTCTCCTTAAAACGTATAGAGAAAATGGAGCATCTTAACAGAGGCAACCCAAGTGATCACAGAGTATTTTACATCTACTACATATTTTAGAGAGTTTGTCTGTTTGATCAAAAACTCTTTCTACACAGTAAGAGCTAGGATCATCACATCTGCTATGCAACTTCCTCTTATCGTAACCTAAAGCAACATAAAGGTTTGGTTGTGCCAGGAAAATGGGATGTGCCTGGAATGAGATTGCTTCTCATAAAACCATACAGACGAAAGCTAAAAATCATCAAATCAAATACAGTCCTGAAAACCTGACATAACAGAACAAATGTTGAAAGACTGAACCAAGATGACCCAAAAAAATAGGATGAACCTGGAATAAGATTGTTTCTCAATAAACCTTATGGAAAAGAGATAAAATGGAAAAATTTGGAAGAGTGCTCCATTTTGGTACAGCTAACCCAATGCTTAAGGTTTGAACACTAGACAAAAATGTTACTGGAAACCAAATTGACTATAGTCCTCTTTTTAAAAAAAAATATAGCAAATGATAAAGAGTTTATAGGGATGAAGAATAAATACTCTTCATGAAATTTCCTTTTCTAAAAATTTACTAAAAATTAAATGGAAAAGTTTTAACAATCCCATTTTAAGAACTCCAAAATAAAAATGAACTTTATAAAAATAGCACAATATTTTTGAAAAATATAATCGTTTAAATAAAGCATGTACATTTTCCTTTTATTTTCCAAAAAAAAGCCCATGTAATTGCATTAAGGATATGAGTGATGCTGGTAAATCCGCTAGCTGCATTTTTTTTTTTACCTAAATCATCCAACTTTCTTTGTAACCACTTGTGACGGGGCAGGCACAGGGTCCGCGCCGCCCCGCACTGAGACGGGGAACCCGGGAGCAGGAGCCCCGGCCGAGACGGCCGTCGGCCCGCCGCTTTCCCCGGCGCCGGGCGATGACGTCACCGGAGGCGACGGGGAGAGCGCGGAGAGGGGCGGGGCCTGGAGTCACGGGACCACGCCGGCCCCGGCGTCCGCAGGGGAGCGGGCCGTCCAAAAGGCGCCTGACCATGGACCGGGGGAGAGGAGCGCTGGAGGCAGGACGGAGGAACCGAGCCCGTTGGGAGGCCCTGGGGAGGAGACGCGTGACCCGCGGCGGCTGAAGCCCCACCCAAGACAGGGGCTCCGGGTGAGTCTGTCCCCTTGCTGGGGGGGGAACGTGCCGAACAACCGGCCGGGAAGAAGTGACCCAGGGCGGGGCCGTGGTCCCCGCGAGTGGAGGGTTTGGGGGAACGTAACCCCCTCCACTGACTAGGGACTAGCGTCCCCGTCTTAGGGCCCTGGGTCGGGGCTCGGAGTGAGGGAGGGCCCGAGCCCCCTTCCCGGCGTCTGCGAGCCAGTGCGGGCTCTGACATCCCACACGGTCGGTCGGGAGCTAGGATCGGACGGAGGGCCAGGAATCCGATCAGCTGGTTAGGACGAGGGTCACCCGAACTCGGGGTGACCACCAGGGCAACGGGTTACACCACTTTTCACATTTCTACCTTTACTTTACTTACTAAGCCTTCAGCAAATCACCAAACTGCATTAATGACCAACAAGTCAACAGACTGTCCAGACAGTGAGTCAGAAGTGTGATACAAAGTCATCTTAGTTATTGTATTAATGACATTTTTGGACAAGGCAGTGTATTACATATGAATTGCTTTCCTTGCATTGCAGTGGTGCTTGTTCAGAAATATTGAAAACAACTGCCTACTTTGTAAAATTATGAGCTGAAAAGTATCATCTCTGGGATTTTAAGGAGAGGGGAAAAATCATTAGGTGGTCTTAGACCAGAACCTCATCTGAAGTAAACTGGCATAACTTTGTTGGAGCCACATCAATATATACCAGTGGAGGCTCTACCCAAATCTGGCAGAGACAAATGTTTAGGGATGAAATTCGAGCCCCTAAACCAGGGTAAAATTACTTTAGAAATATTGTTTTAATCATCATAGAAGGAACATGGGTGCACAAAATGTTCCTAGCTCAGAAACAACTCCTTATCCTTATCTGAGTCCTGTCTACACAGGGTCACCTCTTCAAGTCCTTCTTCTCCATCCAACTCTATCCTTGAAAGCACGTAGTCAGAAACTCTGCAGCTAATCAAATCCTTCTGCATGACCTTCATCTGTTCACTTTTGTGTCTTCCAATTCTTTTCTTGTCCTCTTCTTTTGGTTTAACACATTGTTTCCTGAATATTTTTTTCTGATCTTCTTTTCACATGAGGCATGTTTACACAGCAAGGCTAAACTCAAAATAAGCTATGCAACTTGAACTACGTCAAACACGTAGCTTAAGTCAAAACAGCTTGTTTTGACTTTGAACACATCTACACAGCACTTATTTCAAAATAGAGCACTCTTCCTCTGACTTCCCTTACTCCTCATACACTGAGGTTTACAGAAGTCTGAGTCAGAAGCCTGTTATTCCAAAATAACGCTGCTTGTAGACATGCCCACGATCAAGCCACTATGCCTGCATTCCCTCTACTTTTCTGTAATTGGCATCACCATCATACTTCCCCAAATTCATTTCTTTCAAACACAGAGTTAAAAGGGTGGTCCAAGCATCTATTATAAGGTTTGTCCCCACTATATTCAGGAGCTGGTCCTGTCTCCCTCAGTTCCCAGCATTCAGAGCCATACAAAAGTGAAGGTTTAAGTACCAACATGTAGATCTCACTCATCAGTGTGATAGACACTCACTTATCTCCATTTAGTCCCTCCCTTTTCTGTTCAGTTTATAAGCTAGTTGTTGAGTTCGCCAGTACCCTGTCTATCAAACCTACATACTTGTATCTTTGGTAGCAGCTAGCCCCGCATACTTCGAATCTTGTTACCTCCCTGGGAGGTGGCATTGAGTCAACAGATTATATGGTTGGTTTTATTTTTTACTGATTTTCATGCCATTTATTTCGAGTATGCAAATCCATCTCTCTAGATCAGTTGTTCTCCCATCTTTTTTCATGGACCACTGGTTGAAAAACAGTGCAATAAATCTCCTTCCACTCCCTCTTTGCTCTCTCCCATATGCACTACATCATCTGCAGACAGCATGCAGCAGAGTGCCCGTCTCTGGATGTTTTCTCTAAGTACGTCAAGCAGCAATAGAACAAAAAGGGGGCGGGTGCTGATCTTGACTGTGCTCTCTTTCTTGCTAGAAACCAGTGGTGCAGCAGGGCTGTGACTTCAGGTTGGTGGGCTTGAATACGGGTGAGGGGAGCAAGCACCAGCCCCACTTCCTGGCTCACTCATTAGGTGCAAAGGGATAAGCCCCAGTACCCTGGCCCACTTTCCCCAGCCAGCTCACTGAGCAGGCTGAAAGAAGACAAACCTAGGTACATAGTGGGTGAGCCACGGCCCCCTTAGGCTGACCCATGTCTATGCCCCTTCTAGAAAGTGTTCAGGTCCCCCCATGGCCTGTACAAGTTGGATACAGCCTTCAGAGATCTGTCAGTTACTCTCACAAACCACCAGACGATTTCTCTCAGAATGTGATCATATGTAGCCCTGCGCAGATACAAAATTTGTATCCACATCTGTAGCCACAAAAATGAACCACAGATATCCACATCCATACCCACAGATGCAGATAGCCACAGATATAAAGCAGATATCCACGGATTTGCAGGGCTTCAATCATAAGTCTTTTTGAGTTTAATGAATACAATGTGCCGGATTTTTCTCTTTTCTCTGTATTTTTCCAACAAGCAAAGATAGAAACCACTGTTGATTTGCCTGGCACAAATCTCAACTGATGGTCACTGACCTTTGCTTATAGCTCAGTAACTAACAATATTAACATGAAAAAGGGATACCGTGTATTAGCATCAAAGGACACATCTTCTACTGTTAGTTTTAAATATCAATAAATGGGAAACATTTGATAACAGCAAGTCAAAGGCAGCAGACATTCTCCAGCCACAGATTTCTGCATTGAAAATCAGCTCACTGACTAATATGCACCGCGGACCAAGCTTCATCAATAATTCATAGCCCGCATTGAGTCAATTTTTGGAAAGCTGCTAGCGTCTTCCTTGATCATGCACTTGTAGTTATGGATGAGTGGAAGAGGCTGGCAAATGAATGACGTCAGAGTACGAATAAGCACGCGTCTGCAGTTGGCTACGTACCACATTGGCCTCACAGACAAGTAAATTATCTCTGCACTTTTGAGTGTAATCGGCCCTTGGAAGCTGCCCAGTAGCAGCCCTGAAATGCAATGTAGAGAGTTGATTATTAGTTAACACCACATGTTGCCCATAGAAACGATCATACAGGAAATTTCATTATGATAGTCCATGATGAAGGGCTCAGAAGCAACAGCTGGATAGATTACATCCCGTTTGGATGTCTCCTGCAGAAGAGATGACATGCCAGCTAAAGAAGAATATGGCGGCAAATCAGAAGACATCATGTACATCAATTTCTCCTGCCTTTCCTGATAGAAATTGTGGCACTGTCCCTTTTCCTTAGATTTTATGTCTCAGAACATCATCCTGGTCTCGTTATGCTACTGGCTTGTGAGAAAAGAAGGAGCAGTAAGGAGCGGAAGAAGGAAAGAGCAGAGACAAGATATCTGGCACGCTTTGAAGGCCAGTGGCTACTCAACCAATCCTTTAACTTTCTTCCAGTTTGGTATTAGAGAAGAAGCTGGATACTTATGCAGGAGATGGTCCTGCTCTCACCCAGAGCATAAAAATTTGTGGGCATTTTACACACTGCATAAGGACCTTTACAATCAGTTCCCAGTGATCAGTTCTTTCCCACCAAAATGGAACCACTGGAAATGCAGCAGCCAACAATTGCTTGTCTGAGGTGGTAAAGACGTGAGGCTGCCTCAGAAAATTGTGTAGGTGCTTGTAATGATTTGGCTGGTCTAAAATTTTCCAGACCCATAAACTTTAAAGCACCACAAAGCCCAGAGAAAACAAGAGAGATTCGTTTGCTTCATTTCTTTTTCTGTTCACCTCTAACAAGTGCGTGAGCCAGAACATTAGGTGTGAGGCCCTGACTCCCATGAAAAATTGCTGCAGGATCTTTAATGATCCCAAAGCTTAAGTCTTTCATTTTACTCCATCAGCCGCACGTCATCCACTGCCAGCAGACCGGCCGCTGCTTGAAGCTGGTTTGGGAAAAGAAGCGTCACCAGCACTGCCTTCTTGTCCCTTCTCTTTTTCTCTTGGGCATTTCCCATCCAGACACATCTTGACCTGACCCGGGGTGTTTAACGGAGATGACGAGTGAAACTTTCACATGCACCTCAGAAGCCCGAGTTCCATTTTCAGATGCGCTCTAGAAATAGAATACATTTTTGAAAATTGTTCACAACTGATAGCTTCATCAAACAGGTGTTCTGATTTTAAGGCTGGGATTCTCAGAGGAACCGACAGTTGTCCGGCTCCCGTCTAATTGGATTGGGAACCTAATCCCACTCTGTTCCTTTGAAAATCCCAGACTTATTTTCTGAGGAAGCCTCTTGTTTACAGAATCAGGGCACTACCAGAGCGGACTACAGTCCTGGCTGAAACAGAATGCATCGCATCTATCTCCCTGCGTATTTCTGTCCACACACCTTTAGTCCTCACCAATGATATCCATGCTAACCCAGACGTAGCCCTCTCCAGCAGACACTACTAATTTCTACAAATCGTATGTTAGTTTTGCCCTGTTGAGAAATACCCCTTAGTGAAAGAGCTGAGAGAGTTAGACTCATTTCCATAGGTAAATAGACAGTAGGATAGAATTGAAAGCCAGGGTTCCACACCAAGGCAGCTGCTCAGAGCCTGTTATGCCACTATCATAATCCCCCACCTATACTTCACAGCCAGTGTTCCCTCTAAGCTGTGCGGCTGCACAGCTTCACAGGTGATTAATTAGCCCTGCCCAATTAGTCAGCTCCATGCATGGGACCCTGAGCCTCTCATTGAGGAGGGAGTGGCTAATTAATCACCTGTGAAACTGTGCTACTGCCTAGTTTAGAGGGAACACTGTTCACAGCTATTCCCCAATAAGCTGAGTTACCTGCATAATTAGTTCCCAGTACTTCAGCATAAATCACATGTTAGCTGTTACTATAATACCAGTGCAACTTCAGGGGGTTAGTGAAAAAACAATGATTGGTATTGATTATATTACCATAATTGCATCACCATATGCAATTATGGCTATATAATAATAATAATATAATAATGCGGGTTAGTAGAGACATTTCACAATTAAAGAGCCATATCATAATTATGTATTTACCATACTAAGTTACGTTATTCATAGAAATATTCAAGATGTAATTGACACTATGATACAAGAGCTCCTATTGGTGGCATCGTGAGTACTAGCCAGACTTTCCCCTGTGGAGCCCCACATTTAGGTACCGTCGTAATATTGACCCGCATTAAGAAGTTTTAGCTTTTTCCATCAGCATCATATCTCTGTGGATGGCATGTTCCTAAGCAATCAGCTTTAGAGGAAAGCTCCTGGAGTGGATTCACCCATTTATTCCGACTAGTCAACCCATCAGTGCAGTTCTACTACAGTACTGCGGAGGATACCAATTCAGACCTGTAACATGATGCTTCCTTCAGGCCAGACTAAGCACTGCATTATGGAATCGGAAGGCCCTTACTGGGGAATACCTCCTGGTGCAGAAAGCCCTCAGGAGGCCTGACTGCAAGGGATGTTCCAAGCAGAGGCAGAACAGAGGTGAGCCAGAGGAGAAAGGATGCCGCTCAGGGGAAGGAAGATGCAAAGCTAAAATGAACTCATACCCTGGTGATTCTGTATCCTTGAAGTGGCCAAGTAGGGCCATTGGAACGAGAGCACTTCATCTCCACCACAGGCCTTACCTGCCCCACAAGCATCTGGGTAGAAGAGACACAAATTGACTCCCCTCTATTTCCCTGCAAGCACCTACTCCAGTTCAAGGAGGCCTCTGACTCTTAGGACAAGTCTACATTGCATTCCTCTTGCACAAAAGCCTTTGCAAATGAAGCACGGATTCGTATATTGTCACACTTCATTTGCATAATTAATTAGAGTCTGTTTTTGCACAAGAGGCTTTTGCACAAAAAGGAGCCATCTACACAGCTCCTTTTTGTGCAAACTCCCCCTCTTGCGCAAGACCTGTTCTTCCACATTTTTTCAGGAAGAATGGCTCTTGCGCAAGAGGAGGATGTTGCTCAAAAAGGAGCTGTATAGATGGCTCCCTTTTGCGCAAAACCAGCCCCTAATTAATTATGCAAATGAAAAGTGTGGCAATATGCTAATTCGTGCTTCATTTGCATAGGCTTTTGCGCAAGAGGGATGCAACAAAGACGTAGCCTTAGATTCTAAGGGCCCGCAGCAGAGATGTCTTCTCAGTCACAATATTTATATCAGTTCCTTCCAGCAAGTGGGTGTACAGTCTTTATTCTGAGCAGTGATGCAGCACAGCAAGACTGTCTAATTACAAAAACAATACTTATTGAATGCATTAATGCTTCTGCAATTTTAATAGCAATATGATAGCTGGGATTTATATTATTTTCTCTTTCTGATTAATTATTTACACAGACAAGCAAGGGTTATTAAGAATGTGTGTGCCTTCCTATACCGCCCAGAGATTTTAGAGAGGTTGGGGGGAAGAGACACACAGATGCTCAACATCTGAGCACAGAGTATTTTCATATTCCATGACTCAGCACTTAGCAACGGGACTGCCATTGTCCGACAATGGAATCTCATTAGGAACACAATTTTTCAGCTGGGACATGTTTCATTAAATGCATCTCTAACACTGCAGCTTTCTTATTTGATGGGCTGGTATTCTGAGGAAGCAAAAACAAAGAGGGGGGAGGTTTCTAAGGTTAGTCTTAACATATCAGTCATAGGACTGCCTCTTCCCATCAGCCCACTCAGATACCAGACTGAGGAGCCCAGAACAGCATTGCTGAAGTCTGACCTGCGCTCATTGCTTTCACTAACACAGCTGGTTCAACAGGGAAGTTTTGGCTTGAATAATTTGTATGAGCTAAGAACTACGCTTTGCATAAAGATCCCCCTTAAATGTTCTGCCCACAGATTTGGAGAACAGAAGAAATGCCCCTTGTCCAGACCCCACATGTACAGAGTGTGCCTAGGGCCAGATTTTCAGAGATGCTGAGCATTTGCAACTCCTGTTGACTTCAATCAGCAACAAGGCTGCATTGCTGAAAATCAAGCCTAGGAATGTCTACACTGCACTTAATTTTGCCTCCATCTTTCAGCTCCTCGAAGGGTGCGACTACACTGCAATAAACAATCCTGAGCAGAATGTCTCAGAGCTCGGGTCATAGAATCATAGAATTATAGGACTGGAAGGGACCTCGAGAGGTCATCGAGTCCAGCCCCCCGCCCTCAAGGCAGGACCAAGCTCCATCTACACCATCCCTGACAGATGTCTATCTAACCTGTTCTTAAATATCTCCAGAGAGGGAGATTCCACCACCTCCCTTGGCAATTTATTCCAATATTTGACCACCCTGACAGTTAGGATTTTTTTCCTAATGTCCAATCTAAACCTCCTTGCTGCACTTTAAGCCCATTACTCCTTGTCCTGTCCTCAGAAACCAAGAGGAACAAATTTTCTCCTTCCTCCTTGTGACACCCTTTTAGATATTTGAAAACCGCTATCATGTCCCCCCTTAATCTTCTTTTTTCCAAACTAAACAAGCCCAGTTCATGAAGCCTGGCTTCATAGGTCATGTTCTCTAGACCTTTAATCATTCTTGTCGCTCTTCTCTGTACCCTTTCCAATTTCTCCACATCGTTCTTGAAATGTGGCGCCCAGAACTGGACACAGTACTCCAGCTGAGGCCTAACTAGTGCAGAGTAGAGTGGCAGAATGACTTCACGAGTTTTGCTTACAACACACCTGTTGATAAAACCTAGAATCATATTTGCTTTTTTTGCAACAGCATCACACTGTTGACTCATATTCAACTTGTGGTCCACTATGAACCCTAGAACCCTTTCCGCCATGCTCCTTCCTAGACAGTCGCTTCCCATCTTGTATGTATGGAACTGATTGTTCCCTCCTAAGTGGAGCACTTTGCATTTCTCTTTATTAAACTTCATCCTGTTTACCTCTGACCATTTCTCTAACTTGCTAAGGTCATTTTGAATTATGTCCCTATCCTCCAAATAAGTTGCAACCCCACCCAGTTTGGTATCATCTGCAAACTTAATAAGCATACTCTCTATCCCAAAATCTACATCATTGATGAAGATATTGAACAGTACGGGTCCCAAAACAGACCCTTGCGGAACTCCACTTGTTATCCCTTTCCAGCAGGATTTAGCACCGTTAACAACAACTCTCTGACTACGGTTATCCAGCCAATTATGCACCCATCTTATCGTGGCCCTATCTAAGTTATATTTGCCTAGTTTATCAGTAAGAATATCATGCGAGACCGTATCAAATGCCTTACTAAAGTCTAGGTATATGACATCCACCGCTTCTCCCTTATCCACAAGGCTCGTTATCCTATCAAAGAAAGCTATCAGATTAGTTTGGCATGACTTGTTCTTCACAAACCCATGCTGGCTATTCCCTATCACTTTATTACCTTCCAAGTGTTTGCATATGATTTCCTTAATTACCTGCTCCATTATCTTTCCTGGGACAGACATTAAACTGACTGGTCTGTAATTTCCTGGGTTGTTCTTATTCCCCTTTTTATAGATGGGTACAATATTTGCCCTTTTCCAGTCTTCTAGAATCTCCCCTGTCTTCCATGATTTTTCAAAGATCATAGCTAAAGGTTCAGATACCTCCTCTATCAGCTCCTTGAGTATCCTGGGATGCATTTCATCAGGACCTGGTGACTTGCTGACATCTAACTTTCCTAACTGATTTTTAACTTGTTTTTTGTGTATCTTATCTTCTAAACTTACCCTCTCTCTGCTTGTATTCACTACGTTAGGCACACCTCCAGACTTCTCGGTGAAGACCGAAACAAAGAAGTCATTGAGCATCTCTGCCATTTCCAAGTTTCCTGTTACTGCTTCTCCCTCCTCACTAAGCAGTGGGCCTACCCGGTCCTTGGTCTTCCTCTTGCTTTTAATGTATTTATAAAAGGTCTTCTTGTTTCCCTTTATGCCTGTAGCTAGTTTGATCTCATTTTGTGCCTTTGCCTTTCTAATCTTGCCCCTGCATTCCCATGTTGCTTGCCTATATTCATCCTTTGTTATTTGTCCTAGTTTCCATTTTTTATAGGACTCCTTTTTTATTGTGAGATCATGCAAGATCTCCTTGTTAAGCCAAGCTGGTCTTTTGCCATATTTTCTATCTTTCCTACACAGCGGAATTTTTTGCTTTTGGGCCCTTAATGTCCCTTTGAAATACTTGCAACTCTCCTCAGCTGTTTTTCCCTTCAGTCTTGCTTCCCATGGGACCTTACCTACAAGTTCTCTGAGCTTATCAAAATCTGCCTTCCTGAAATCCATTACCTCAATTGTGCTGGTCTCCCTTCTACCTTTCCTTAAGATCATGAACTCTATTATTTCATGATCACTGTCCCCTATACTGTCTTCCACTTTCAAGTTCTCAACTAGTTCCTCCCTATTTGTTAAAATCAAATCCAGAACAGCTTCTCCTCTGGTAGCTTTTTCATCCTTCTGAAACAGAAAGTTGTCTCCAATGCAGTCCAGAAACTTATTGGATAGCCTGTGCCCCGCTGTGTTAGTTTCCCAACATATGTCTGGATAGTTGAAGTCCCCCATCACCACCAAATCCTGGGCTTTGGATAGTTTTGTTAATTGTTTAAAAAAGGCCTCATCCACCTCTTCCACCTGGCTAGGTGGCCTGTAGTAGACTCCTAGCATGACATCACCCTCATTTTTTACCCCTTTTAGCTTAACCCAGAGACTCTCTACACAGCTATCTCCTACGTTCATCTCCACTTCAGTCCAAGTGTGTACATTTTTAATATACAAGGCAACCCCTCCTCCCTTTTTTTCCCTGTTTGTCCTTCCTGAGCAAGCCGTACCCTTCCATACCAACATTCCAATCGTGCGTCCCATCCCACCAGGTTTCTGTAATACCAATGATATCATAGTTGTATTTATTTGTTAGCAATTCCAGTTCTTCCTGCTTATTACCCATACTTCTCGCATTTGTATATAGACATCTAAGATACTGATTTGATCTTGCCTCCCTGTTGTGCCCTGACCCTCCTTTCTATTTGCCATTATAGGCCGTAGTCCCCCCCATTTCCAACCCATCTCCCAGTCCTGCACATTCAGCACTTACCAAGGATTTGTGCTTGCATGAAAGGGCCCAAACCAGCGGTGTAGCCTTTCAGGGTCTGTCTGAAGAGTTTCAGAGGCTGTGGTCCAGCCTGTGCCCAGCCATCTACACTGTTATTTTCAGCCCCAAGGCATAAGCTTGAGTCAGCTGATACAAGCTCTGAAACTCATTGCCAACTTTTTTTTATTGCAGTGCAGATGTTCTTTATGAGGAGTTGAAAGATGTGGACAAAATTCTTGATGGCATACACAGATCAGCCTCATCCAATAATACTGCAGGGTGAAATCAGCTCATGAGCCATTTCAATTCCTATGCCTACTGTATGCCAACGTGAATTTCTTTATATATTTAGTAGATTATATACTAGAATCTGGTTGGTCATTTACTGTAAGCCTAGATTTGTGTACAAAACTGTACTGTTATAGCCATGATTTTTAATTCATAGAATCATAGGTCATCAAGTCCAGTCCCCTGCTCCAACAGCAGGACCAATTACCATCTAGATCAGTGGTTCTCAAACTTTTTGGGCTCCGGAGCCCTTTACATGTGTAAAAATTTATGCGAAGCCCCAGCGGTCCACTGATTGTATGTGTTGTATGTATCAATGTTTCCAGTGTGTCAACCTCGCGAAGCCCCTGGAGATGTCTAGCGGAGCCCCTGGGGCTCTGTGGAGAACAGTTTGAGAAACACTGATCTAAATCATCCCTGATTGGTGTCTATCCAACCGGCTCTTAAATATCTCCAGTGATGGAGATTCCACAACCTTCCTAGGCCATGGGTTCCCAAACTCTTTGACACGGGGACCAGTAAATCCATTCACGAGCTTTTGGAGGACCGGTAACATTCATTTGCATATTTGCATCTTCATTAAGCAAATGATGAATATTCAGATAAGTTATTTCTGATCCTCCCAAAGACCCCAGTGTCAGCGTTAGCAAAGCTTTTGATACAGCCACCCACAATATTCTTGCCAGCAAGTTAAGGGAACATGGATTGGATCAATGGACTGTAAGATGGATAGAAAGCTGGCTAGATCAGGGGTTCCCAAACTTTTTACTTTAGTTGGAACCCGGTTTTTTTTTTCAGTACTGTCTTTTTCAGCCCAAAAATATAAACACACATAAAAAAAAAGAATGATAAATGAATACATTATCAGTGTTTCACCTGGCTGCATCTTCCGCCCAGCCTGGGCCAGGTCTTGGGGGACTCGGTGCTGCATGGGCACTCCAAGAGGCGGGAGCAGGAGCAGATTGGGGGTAGGGTATCTGGCTAGGAGGGAGGGTGCAAAGAAGGGTAGGGTTGCCAGGTGTCCGGTTTTGTACCGGACAGTCTGGTATTTGCGGGTTTTGTCCTGGAAACAAATTGAGAAATTACCAGACAATAAAATGCCTGGTATTTTCTAATTAGGTACGTTTTATTATAATTAGGTGTATCAGTCTTTAGCTGCAAACTGCCTGGCTGGTAGATGTGCTCATGCTGCCTGAGTGTGTCTACCTGCCAGGCAGTTCGCAACTACTCAAGGGAGGGTATGTGTGTGTGTGGGGGGGGGGGGGGAAAACGGAATACCCGGCCAGACTCACTCGTCTGCCAGGGTCTGCAGGGTCTTCATGTGCCAGGGTCAGTCCTGCTCCCCCCCTTCTCCTCCCAATCTCCCCAGTCCAGCCCTGCTGCCCCCGTCCAGCCCTGCTTCCGGTGGCTGGTTCCCCCCGCACCCCACCAGTCTCCCCCAGTTAGCCCCGCTCCTCCTCCGACCCCCCCAACCAGCCCCACTGCCCTCGTCTAGCCCTGCTTCCAGTACCTTGTTCTCTCGTGCTCCTCTGCCTGATCTCTCCCTGGCCAGCTCTCCCGCCCCCTCCCCGCCCCCGTCAGCCCTGGTTTCGTCGCCTGCTCTCCCCAGTCTCTGCTGGACAGCCCCGCTGCTCCCAACCCTGCTTCCGTTGCCCGCCTGACCCCCTCCCAAACTCCATGGGACAGCCCCGCTGCCTCCAACCCTGCTCCCACTGGCTGCCCACCCAGATCTCTGCGGGACAGTCCCACCACCCCCAACCCTGCTTCTGCCACCTGCCAGCACCGATCTCTGTGGGACAGCCCTGCTACTCCCAACCCTGCTTCACAGAGGCCAGTTTCCCCCCCACACACATGCACCTCCTCCCAGCCCGCCCCACTCTGCTTCCCTCCCAGCAGCCACACTGAGGCCCTGTATTTTTTTCCCACGGCCTGGTACCGGGCCACGACTCAAAGTTTGGGAAACGCTGCCCTTGGCAATTTATTCTAGTGTTTAACCACCCTGATAATTTTTTCTAATGTCCAAACTAAACCTATCTTGCCACAATTTAAGCCCATTGCTTCTCATCCTGTCATCAGAGGCGAAGAAGAACAATTTTTCTCCCTCCTTATAACACCCTTTTAGATACTCGAAAACTGCTATCATGTCCCCTCTCATTCTTCTCTTCTCTAAACTAAATAAGCCAAATTCTTTCAGTCTCCCCTCATAAGTCATGTTTTCTAGTCCTGTCATGATTTTTGTTGCTCTTCTCTGGACCTTCTCTAATTTCTCCACATCTTTTTTGAAATGTGGTGCCCAGAACTGGACATAGTACTCCAACTGAGGCCTAACTAGTGCAGAGTAGAGCAGAAGAATGACTTCTCGTGTCTTGCTCACAACACACCTGTTAATGCATCCCAGAATCATGTTTGCTTTTTTTGCAACGGTGTCACATTGTTGACGCATATTTAGCTTGTGGTACATTATGACTCCTAAATCCCTTTCTGTAATACTCCTTCCTAGATAGTCTTTTTCCATTCTCTAATTTTGACCCTATACTCCAACGCAGTTGCAACCACTCCCAGCTTGGTATCATCTGCAAACTCGGTAAGGGTACTCTCAATGCCAATATCTAAATTATTGAACTATTGAACAGAACGGGTCGTAAAACAGATCTCTGTGGAACCCCACTTGTTGTGTCCTTCTAGCATGACTGAGAATGGTTATCCAACCAGTTGTGCACTCACCTTATAGTAGCCCCAGGTAGGTTGTATTTCCCTAATTTATTGATAAAAAGGTCGGGCGAGACCATATCATAGAATACTGGGACTAGAAGGGACCTCGAGAGGTCATCGAGTCCAGTCCCCTGCCCCCATGGCAGGACTAAGTACTGTCTAGACCATCCCTGATAGACAGTTATCTAATCTACTCTTAAATATATCCAGAGAATATCACATTCTTTACTAAAGTCTAGGTATATCACCTTCACTGCTTCTCCCTTATCCACAAGACTTGCTATCCTAGTAAAGAAAGCTATTAGATTGGTTTGACATGATTTGTTCTTTACAAATTCATGCTGCCTGTTACCGATCATCTTAATATCTTCCAGGTGTTTGCAGATGAATTCCTTAATTGGGGCGGGGGAAGGGAATTCAGAGAGCAAAAGACAAATCCTCATGCATTGCAATGTTAAATTGACTCCGCTTGAAAACAAATTGGTCCTACTAACTTTTAGATAATTGGTAGGTTGCTGCCCCAAAGTTTCTTTTATCACAAATATTTGTAATATTTACTCACCTATATCAATTTTATAAAAAGACGTATGAAACGAACAGAAGAGTCTATAGCACAGAGTGACAAACTCTGCTGTGAGACTGGGAGTCAGTAATTAATGATAAAAGAACTGTCATTTTTTTAAAAAAGAACTTATATCAGCCAGGAGCTACACAGCTCCAGAGAAAGATCGCAGGCAGGCAGGCCCAAAGAAAGTACCAAAAAAAAAAAAAAAAAAGGAGTAAACCTAGGGGGAAATTATAAGTGCAAATCCCAGGTAGGGTGACCCTTTAAGATCACACAGTAAACTCATGAGTGAGTGGAGGAGTGGAAAAGTTTCCAAGACAAGGTAGCGAATGCCACTGTCTTTATCTTACATTTGGCTGTGCGGCAAGCTATATAGCCCATACTCACTCCAGGACAAGTTTCAGCCCATCCCTGCAAGAAGGTGCAAATGGGGTGTAGAAAAAGGGCAAAGGGAAAAAGGGGTAGGCCAGATACCAGGTCTTGTCTTTGATTTTGAGTTTCCCCAAGAATGGCACATCTCTCTTCTAATTAAGATGCCTACTATAGTATCTTTATGCTATCATGTGCCAAAAGCGTCCGTCTGCTTTGTACATTGGACAAACGTCTCAGACACTTCGCCAAAGGATCAATGCCCACAAAACAGATATTAGACAGGATCACGAAGAAAAAACAGTTTCTTGCCATTTCAACCAGAAAGGACACTGTCTCAACGACTTAATTACCTGCATCCTGCTCCAGAAGCCTTTTAAATCTGCACTTGAAAGGGAATCCTCTGAACTGTCATTCATGCTAAAATTCAACACTCTACGTGTCGGTCTCAACAAAGACATTAACTATCTTACCCATTACAAAGCTTCCCCAATTATCACCTCTAATACCATTAGCTCACAGACATTTACCTTTCTCCCCGCATCCCGCTTCTGTTCTGAAATGTGATTTGTCCTTTTCATATGTGTTCATTTTTTTTAAATTGTATCCTTTGGAATATATGGTTGAGACTATTTTCTTCCACTATTTGATCTGAGGAAGTGGGTCTGGCCCATGAAAGCTCATAACCTAATACAGGCAGTTCCCGAGTTACGCGGATCCGACTTATGTCGGATCCGCAGTTACGAACGGGGCTTTTCTTGCCCCGGAGGACGGGAGCGGCGGGACGCCCAGATGTGCCGCGGTCCGCCGCCCCCGTCCTCTGGGGGAGAAAAGCTGCTCCCTGGTCTGCAGGGAGACGGGGAGCAAAGCTTTGGAGCACGCCCGCAGCGGGACAGCCCGAGTGCTCTCCAAGATTCCTTTGTTCCTAATGTTCCTCTCTGTGGGACCATCACGAATATTTCTCAGCCCCAAAGAACGTTGTCAGTGACTTTTCTAAAGCTGCTTTCGGAGCTATTTACTATTTCTCATGCATCTCGCAGCTACGTCTTCGCCGAACCGTATTTACTTCTGTTTTCCAATGCTAAGAAAAAGCAAACAATGCAGAAACCTTTAATTTCACATTTTCCCCCAGCTGGTAAAAATGGTAGCTAGATATGCACGCATCAGTATAATCATCTCCTAAACAAATGGCACAATGACAAACGGTGGGGGGAGAATACTGCACAAGCTGGTGTTTTCAATTTAGAAAGTATGCATTATTTACACTGCCATTATTCCACTCAATTTGAGTTCACGCTTTAGTCCTAATTTCAGTATAATCAAAGTCAATGAATATTTAATCAGCATTGCTTCCAGAAATTGAGTAATGCCATTAACATAATGTCCCCAGGACTTCAGAGCCGATTTTCCTCAAATGCACAGGACTTCACCTCCCTCCCCACAACCCCCTTCTTTAACCAGTTGATGCTCGGGGCTTCACCTCAGCTGGTCAGAGAAGATGGAAACTGTCCATTTTTTTAAAAGGACAGATGGATCATCGGCCATACTGATTCGGCCTCATGAGAGTTCAACGATGCATACTAATATAGGAACCAAGGGTAATTACAAGAGTCCAACTGCACTCATGCAGTATAGCTCCTTTCATCAAAGGATCGCAAATCATTTTGCAGATAATTGATTCTCACTGTTTGGCTGGCTGTTATTATTGCTATAGACATGCTATAGAACTGCCAAAAGAAGCAGAGAGAGGTCAAGGGACTAGCTGATAGGCACCTCGAACATTAATGGTAGTTTGGGGCAGAGCTCAGCTGTCCTGAATGATTCCATGTTCCATTTTCTAAATCGGACTTTTCTGCCTCCTCAAAACAAGAAAAAAACATCAGACTACATGAATATTTATGAGCAATGCAAAATTACAGCATAAAAAAAACTGTTCGGACATATCAAAGCAGCTAAAAGTGATCATTCAAAAGCTATATCTTTTTAAGATTGGGGACTGAAGCACATGATGTACGAGAAGAGGCCGAGGGATTTGGTCTTATTTAGTCTACAGAAAAGAAGAGGGAGGGGGGATTTGATAACAGCCTTCAACTACCTGAAGGGAGGTTCCAGAGAGGATGGAGAGAGGCTGTTCTCAGTAGTGACAGATGGCAGAACAAGGAGCAATGATCTCAAGTTACAGTGGGGGAGGTCTAGGTTGGAGATTAGGAAAAACGATTTCACTAGAAGAGTGGTGATGCACTGGAATGGGTTCCTTAGGGATGTGGTGGAATCTCCATCCCTAGAGGTGTGTCAAGCATGGTTTTAAAAAGCCCTGTCTGGGATGATTTCGTTGGGATTGCTCCTAATTTTAGCAGAGGAATGGATTTTCACCCTATGATTGTGTGCATGGAGTTCCCTAGTCAACACACACACACACACACACCCTTCTGGTGGGGTTGCATCTAATCTATCAGCTTTTCTAACATGCGTATCACTAGAACATCTAGACTAGACATCCAATTAGTGTCCTGTAGCTGCCCTTCACTGTCTGCATTCATATATAAGGCCTTCACTATGATACATGAGTATCCAAAGGGGATAGATTTAACACACTGACAAATTCCAAAATGCCCTGCGTTTATGCCTAGTTAAAGTTAATGAAATCTGGGTCAGCAACTTTGCTTTGGTCGCCCAGACATCTGCATCTTGCTCTGTCTCTGTCATTAGATTAGTATGGATCCCTTTGCACATTAAGCAAGGGAGCAAAACTGTAAGTTCAATTTTGCAAATGCTGACAACTTATGCAATACACTAACAGAGTCAGGCGATGCAAGAGTGTATTCAGACGGTTAGTCCTACATGCAAAAGGGAGAGTTTCAGTAATATTTACCTTCATTGCACTGTCACACAGCATTTCATATGGAGTCCATGTTCTTAAGTTTAGATCAAATCAGGAGCAGACCCTTGAAGGATATAGTTGTTTTCATTCTTCAATATAAAATAAGATGCTACCACTGAAAATTGCTCTGAAGAGGTCTGGGAATGCATAAATACACAAGGTACCATAAGCCCTCTTCAGTGTAACAAAAGGTAAAAGTATGATGCTCTCTCAGAGAAAAGCCACAACGCTAGCAGTAGTATCAGAGGAAGGTGGGCTATGCTTGAATGCACAGCGTGTAGAATACTTCAGTTGTGGTCTCTTCCACAACTGTCTTCAAAACTGTCCTTCCAGTGTTTTCTGAAAGAGCTTGGGAAGCTTTTGAGGGGAACCATTAAGCAGAAAAATGTCTACGTGCGAAAAGTCTATTGTTTTGCTGAGTTGACAACACATTTGGCATTCAAAGGTCAGGACCAGTTCTAGCATATTTGGGGTCCCCTTGTCAGGCTACATGAGTGAACCTTCTGCTGCAAAGCAATCGGCCTTGAATACCCATCCCTTGTCAGTGGAAAGGGTTGGCTTTTACAGATGGTAACGAGGAAAAGCCAAGACATCGGCGTGCGTGAATGACAGTGGAAAACATGCCATGGGCCACAAAGAAAAACGCCTCATTTGGCCACGTAACTCATGTCGGCACCAAACATTAGCTCCCGCACAGCGAGCGCTAGCAGTACACATCACATGATAGTAGGGTCCCCATAAACTTGGGCACCTGCACTTGAAAGTCTCACTGCATTGTTTTAACCAGCCTTGACATTCATACCAATGAGTCAGCTGAGTTCAACAGTGACCTCTGGCTGTTTGGAGCTCAAGGAACACACAGGTAATGTAGTCTGCCTCTCAGGAGAGGAAGGTTAGGCCCCCGAGTTCATCCAGCACTCTGTCACACCTGCAGCCATTAGTATCGCATAGAGTGCTAACACATGCCCCCATATTTTTATGGAAATATACATTGAATACGAATATGCTTAACTCAAATATGCTTTATTCAAGAGCATATCGTTCAAGAGCTTTGTGAATTTCTACAATGTATTGTCAATGCTGCAGATAACAGGTTGCAAATTGTATTGTATAATGGGAAATAATTTAATCCATGAGCCCCATTAATAGAGTAAGGTAGGCTTCTAAGAAATATTTATGATCTACAGCCTAATTCACTGATGATGGGCAACATTATAGCTGCAATGATTTTGTACATTAAAGATATAGGTCTGGTCCAAACCACACAGAGTTGGCAAGCTGCCTTATGTCAACCTGACTCTGTAAGTATCTACACTAAAACGTAGCTCCCACTGCTGTAACATGCTCGCTACAGTGACTTAACTCCACCTCCGCAAAAGGCATAGCGCTTCCACCAAATTAAGTTGAGGTAGCTAGGTCACAGCAACATCTCAACTGTTGCTGCCTTTCAGAAACTGTCCACAATGCCCAAAGGCTGGCAGGGAAATTGGTGCTTGTGTTCCTGGTGAGGAAGCACACTGCTGACACAAGCAGCATAGTGTGGACATGTAAAAATAATTCAACTACCATGGTGGCTGAATGTCAATATATCTTAGATCCATTTAATTGAGTAGCGTAGGCTTGACCAAAATAACACGTGATTTGCAGTGCATGGCCATAGGAATCTGCTACTTGATGAGGAACGGACATTGTTGATAAATGGACAAAGAGGATCAAACCTCATACATGGTGTGTAGCGTTATCCTGGGCCGACTAATCTGTCTCTGGCAGATACCTAAGGTCTTTCTTTGTCTCTCTTTTTCAAAGCACTTTGATAACATGGCCACATCCATTAAAAGTGGGCATCCGACTAACTAAAATCATATGGAATGAGGGATGTTTCTGGACTAGAGAGGTTCAACCTGTACTAATCAGGTACCTTTCACACACTCTAAAAACACCAATGTGCTATTTTTTCAAAGTTCTGATTTTAAATTGTATGTTGAATAGCACTGTGAAAATAATCAAGTTAGCACTTGGTAACAACACTCAACTGAGGATTGGGAGTGTATTGCACTGTTCTGTGTGAGAGATGATTATTATGACACACATTTTACACTGGGAAACAGAAGCACAAACAACTAGCTTGCCAAAATCCACAGATTAAGTCAGTGGCAGAGTTGGACAAAGAACCCAGGCATCCTAGAACCAAATGTATTCCTCTCACAATCACACAGTCCTATCCTTCTGACAGTGGATTTAGCGTTGGTCAGTGTTTTATTTCCATTGTCTTAACTGTTTTCCTACTAGTGAAGGCTCATTGTAGGTTTATTGATTGGTTTTTAATCTGCTAATTGTGGCTGTGGCCTTATTTAATTACAATTCAAAAGAGGCATGGTAAAGTGTCCTAGAGAAACACCACAGTGTAAGGTTCTTTGGCAATGGCAACTCAGAGGAAAGTGATAGATAACAACATGTGGGGCTACATGGTCACAGAAAACCTCTGTAAGAGCGGATAAAACTTTGGCTTAGTAGGAGGCCCTGCTTGGCTTCCAGCAATTAGGGAGCTTCGGACTCACACATGTTTACAGGGTGGAGTCATTAAGCAGATATGGAAACTTAAGGCCCACCAAAGCCACTACATTTGTGAGTCAGACTGAGAATGCCTATGAGAATGAAAAGCTTCCCCCACACCTCCCAATCATTAAAAGGCTGGGCTGTGCATCACATTGGGAGGGTTTCCATTTTTCCAGTGATTTTAACCAATTTCTTTCTGATCACTTGGAACCGGTGCTTCCTAACATGTCAATATAAAACTTTCTAGGGGAAATTGTGCTGACTAAAGTGCCGGCCTTCTGCTGCTGACCCTAATGAGACATGCCACTGGTCTATCAATGTTCAGGCTTCAGAAACTCAGGGCCTGATCTAAACCCACTGAAGCTATGTGAAGATGCCCATTATTAAGTGCAAGGGCCTTTAATGCAGATTCTACATGCCTAATTAGAATAGTTGCTTTCAAAAATGTTGTGCACATTAGGAATTCCAAACTTTTACACAGGCTAATCTGGGCATACGGGAAATGCTTAAGTATTATGGTAATGGATGTTATAGACAATTCTAAAATACATGGAAGAGTAATCTGGACAAGAAATTCTGAGGTCTCCTTCAAAACTTGGGTGCATGGAATAAATTTGCCCCCTCATTATCCTGGTTATGTATAAAAAGCACTTCTAGCTACAAAAAGAGAAATAAGATGACATGGATTACACAAAGAGACGTAAAACCTGAGGATAAGTGGTGGTTCTCTAATGAGCATTTGGTATAAATGACAATGATGGACCAGCCACTCATACGATCAGAAAAACCACACTTTGGCTTATAAACCAAACTTTATATTCTTCCTTCTTCTCGTTGTATATGCTGTCGTTTGCACAGGTTACAAGACTGATTGAATGGATAGTAGACAAATTCATTTTTTTTTAAGATGGCATGAAATTCCATTTCCTTTACAACTTTAACAAACCCTTGTATAAGATGAACATCAAACTCTGAAATGGGACCTTTTTTTAAAAAAATTTACTAATCTGAAATTCATTTGACCTCCCCTATAATTCCCATTTAAATCTTCAGCAAAACTATGGACAAATAGAAGCCAGAAATGCTTGAAGCCTGTTTGAGTGATGAAGTTTTCAGAACCCATGCTAAGCAGTGAAGTCACCTTGTAATTTCAAGGCAGCTAGTGTGTGGGGGTGGCGGTGGGGGGAGGGTTACTTTTGCCTAGGAAATAATGCAGGATAATTTCACCATAGCAAGCAGTTATGCATTTGACAATTAAAGGCTCTGGTCAGCCAAAGAGTTCTACCCTCGAGATGGTGCCTGCTGACAAGTGCTGATTCTTTCCTTCAGAATGGTGTCAATATCGCAATTGACTCCCGACCTTTTCCTACAGGAAACCTAGTTCTAATTTAATCATATCGAACAGGGTGTCAGGGGCGCCCGAGAAAGGAATACATTCACTTCAGTCAAAGAGCAAAGGAAGGAAGGTTTGGTACAGCCCCAAATGGAATGCAGTTTGCTTTATTTTTGTAAAGCTTTTGTGATCATAGCGTGCTTATTTATCCAAATAAGCACATCACAACCTGTTCCTATCTCTTTCTTATTAAATAGAGACACATTGTGAAAGGGGGGTTGTTTAAATCTCAAAGTTTAATTTTACTTAACAGTGAACTGGAAAAATGAAAAATCAAGAAAACTGCGTAAGAACCAACCTCATTAGCCAAATGCTAGTGGTGGTCATTGTGGGAGGTCCATGGCAGCATATGGATGCTCTTGTAATTACTAGGACTGGCACTCAGGTCCCCATGCTTAGCACCATGTACTTCCCCAAGCATCTCTCCCATTGCTGGGCCAGGGGAATTGGAATAAAAGGATAAACCCACACAACTGCCACTCCAACTGCAAAAGGAAGAGATGGTCCTTGTCTTTCCTGGCTGCAGCTCCGACGTCAGACAGATCAAAAATTACAGCAAACAGAAGGGACTTGTCCTTTGTGTTCTATGCACCTGCCAAATTAGTATCTTCTTCCCAGGTATATGCCATTTACCCTTTCTTTTAGATCACGGGTGAAACCACACCCAAGACCTTTCCCCACACATCTATACAAGATGCATGTCCATTTCTCACCACCATTTGTTTATGGATCTACAAGCAGACCAGAGATTATATCCAAGCAGCTCTAGAAATGATCCAGCAGAAGTTGCTCTGCAATCAGTGTACTGAAAGTCAGCTGCAGGTGGAAGGGGGAAAACGTGTAGGTTATCTTTCCAGGAGGATGTAGAGTAGGAAATATGCGCTTGATTTAGGCTGATCCACAAGAGTATATTCCACATGAAATCCAGCATGTGTAAACTTTTCCTCTAGTCCATAAGTTCTAAGAACAGTACCTTAACATGATGTTTCACTGGAGCAGTGGAATAATTAAGGTACACAGATACACATAAGTGATTTATTGAGGAGTTGTATGGATTTCAGGAGACAAACATACCAAGAGACAACTTATTCAATTTAGAGTCAGCCCAAATTTAGCCTAGCAATCATAGTTTCATTTTATTCCTGGCACAGATTTTGAGCTGGTCCCTTCTCACCCCTCCATGGGCACTAAGGGTACATCTACACAGCAGAGTTATTTCAGAATAACTGACGTTATTCCAAAATAACATAGTGCATGTCTACACTACAAGGTGTTATTTCAACATGATGTCAAAATAATGTCCTGTAGCCCTCATTTCATGAGGAGTAAGGGAAGTCGGAGGAAGAGTGCTCTTCCTCGGACTTCCTACTGAGTAGACCGCTTATTTTGGCTTTTGGTGCTATTTCGACTTAAGCTAAGCAATTGACGTAGCTCCAGTTGTGTAGCTTATTTCGGCCTTAGCCCTGCTGTGTAGACGTGCCCTTAGATGGAATAGTTCTACACACAGACAGGCCAAGAGTATATACTTCCATTATAAGAGGCTATTGTCAGTTGCTTGCAACTTTGACAAACTGTAATCTATGTTGGGTGTTTGCCCTAAGTAGATTATTCATTATTATTGTGAAAGCTTCAGTAAAAATGGTTCAACCATTTCCAAGAACAAGATTAGGTAAAAATGCATTTACCAATGAAAATTTTGTGGTTCTACAAATGTTTAATTGAGAATCTATCATGCACCCTTGCTTCAGAGATAGACCCTTTATATCAGGACTGTGACTTTAGATATTCCCATAAAAATACCAAAATCCAGGTAAATTATAAGCCTGTGGGGGGAAAAACTGCATTTTTCACAGGCCCACCCAGTAAAGACTTATTTCACGTTGGTAGCTAAATTCTCCAAAGATTGGGTTTGTGAGCATGTCCCAGCACTAGCTGTAGGGGCTGGACAGGGCTTTCTCTGAAATTGCTGCTCCTGGTTGAACAAGTAAAGGTCCCATCTAAAAAATAATGTGGTTGTGTAGTTAAAGACCATATAATCATACATGTGCAGAAGTGCTCTACTTTACAGCCTTGTATCCTCTTCACACAGTTCTGTGTGTATATGTATATATTTGTCTTACACAAGGCATCTCCTTGGCTAGCAGGCAATTTTATTTTCCACTCCTAGCATAGAGAAAAAGAACACTCCCAGAAAAGAAGATTCAGTGCAAACCTAGCCCTAAAACATTTCACTTTGCCATTCAGCAGCTACCACCTTACATTTTGGCCTCTGACATTGTAAACCAGCACCCACCAATGTACACTTTAGGAAAATTGTGGTGGAGAGAATGCACGTTGATCTGATGTGTTAAACCTACATCTCCTGAGCTGCCTTTCATTCTCTGTTGCCACCCTCCAGGGGAAGCAGCAGCGGTGGGATAAAGAGAAATCCAGCCATGCTCAAAGTCTAGTCTGTAGCCTAGATCCATTGTCTGGAACATGCTTTCTGCGAGCCACTTAAATAGTTCTTATTGTCCGTGATTATCCAGGGTACTGTAGGTTTTATTCCATCGCATTCAATCTCTCACTTTGTTTCAATGCACTGTCCATGTGCTTTAATGAACAATTAGCAACACACACAGTAAGGGGGAAGAAAAAAAGAATGTAATTGAAGCTGGGGAAACCTGCTGATGCAGCCCCATCCATCTTTAGCATTCCATAACCTCAACAGCATCTGCCATGGCCACCAATTCATTAGACTGATGTAATCTACTAAGTAAAAGGCAGAGGCTGTGTATCCCCCCAACGCCTACTTGGAAGCAACAAGTTAAGTGCCTACAAGGTAGCAAATCGATACAAGACCATTTTTCTTGGACTTCGTTGTTTCCCAGCGTTACCCTTATTAACCTTTAAGCACAGCAGCTGAGTTTTTATTTGCTTACACTTCTGTTCTGGATTTAAGCAATAACTACATGGTAGAAGAGGATGGGCAAAAAAAATCGACCTCCCCCCGCCAGGCTGACATACCTACTTCCAGGCTGTAGACAGAATGTTTACGCACTGATCGTCCGCTTTATGAGCACACCTGAAGTCACCTTTAGAGTCACTGCTGTCTCTCTCTTGTTTCCTTAAATCCCGACCGTCTCTACAGACATTCAGGTTGAGCTCAGCCTTCCCTTTCATCTACTACAATGTGGAACACCATGTCCCTCCCCTCCCTGACTCCACTCACACCATTTACTGGAAGAAAAACTGGAAGCGGAACCTGATCATTTCTGCAGAACTTCCAGAGCATATTAGAAAATCTCTTCCCTTCCACTTGAGTGGTGTCTAGTTTTCCTTTTGGGCTGTCATGTTTTGAAGGGGAAAATCATCCAGAGCAGGAGACCCCAAACTTGACTCACAATTGTCTTCTAAGATGTGTTTCAGAAGATCCACATATTCGCGCGTATGTGTGGGGTGGAAGTTTCTCTCTAAAGGTATGTCTATACCACAGAGAAGATCGAAGCTGCTATTGTCGATTTTCCAGGGTTCAAATTAGTGGGTCTAGTGAATACACGCTAATTCGAATTAAGAGGGGCACTCCAGTCGATGCTGGTAGTTCTGCTTCTACGAGAAGTAAGAGAAGTCAAAGAGAGAGTGTTCTCCTTTCAATTTCCTGTAGCGTGGACTGCGACAAAAGTCAAGTTAAGGTATTTTGACTTCAGCTACACAATTAATGTTGCTGAGGTTGCTTATCTTAATTGGACCTTATCCCGTAGTGTAGACATACTATTACAGTGAAGTCCTAAGAGGACTTTACCCAACAGTGCCACAGGCCCAAGCAGGCTTACAAGCAATGTGTTTAACAGTAGAGTGATAAAAAAAACCCTCAACATTTCACATTAAATACTTTTAAATTATTCAGAACACGATGCAAATGTTAACGCATTGTACTCTTGCAAGAGAGGTAAGTTGATATTCCCATATATGGGTACAGAAATGCACCACTGAACGCCTACATTTAGGAAAGCATTCCTATTGATAACAACACTGACGCACTTAACTTTCAACAATCTGACTTCGGCACATTCAGAAGTTAGGCACATGGTCATGTGCTTTCCGGAAACAGTACCTAAAAGTCACATCTTAGAAAGCACCCAAATGATTATAAAATCACAGTTCCATTTTGAAAAGTGAACAGCAACCTTGGAAACTTGCCTTGGAATTCACAAATTCCTGGCTAATCCCTTGAGAATTGCTGAAGATTGAGTATTAGAGAAAGAAGAGCCGCAAGTTTATACAAAATGTCCTGGCAGTAAGCGACTTTAAATATTGCTCTTGGAATTGGCACTACACCATGAAATTGCAGGGCCAAAATCATGGATTCTTTTTAATTAAACAAACAAACAAACAAACAAACCCATTTTGCTAGAGAAAAGTGCAACGGCTTTGTTCACTAGCAAACAGTGCCTGAGAAGCCATTGGAATTTGCCATTTAAATAAAGAAACTGTAGATTGACTTGGCTCAGTGCCTTCATAAGCCTCCATCCTGGCTTAATCCAATGCTGTGGTGACAACAGCATATTGAAGTTCTCACTAAGTCAGTTTAGCTTCCATTCCTGAAAAAAAAAAAGTTTATTTGCTGGATGCAGGAGAGGTATTTTTGGGTCCTTTCTTGGGCGCCTGAGATGGCGAAAGAACTCATTCTGGCTGTGAGTCATTCGCTGACAATACATTACCCTTAAAATTCCTTTTAGTATTCTACTTCGACACACTGTAAAGGAAGAACGGAGAGCCAGAATAATTAAAATCTGTTTAATTTGCATGGCGCTCAGGGCATTGTTCTGACATCAAACATCAGTGTCAACCATATGTGGAATTTCAACTGCCAAGTGCTTCATTTATGTGAAAATTAGCTAAAGTGTACAAAGAATGAAAAATTTATGATTATTTCACATTTTAATAAATTCAGCACTATGCATTAATTTGGGCTTCTAAAACAATTTTGACAGTGACAAGGGAATCCTTAAACTAAATGCTGGAGTATGCTAAGTTTCACGGGGCCTTTGGACTTCTTCGGCTGATAGCATGAAGGCAGTTACATTTTTATGTTTAGAAACAAAGATATTCTACAACCTCACTTAAAAGTGTCACTTCCAGTTCTCTCTTTTGCTTTCCTATCTGCCCACAAGACAGTATGTTCAAAGTCTTGCATATTGAGTTGTAAACTGAAAAAAAAAAAAAACCCACATTAGCAGAAAAAAAAAAAAAGTTCTGTTGTTCAGTTCAATGGGCACTAGTAATTTTCTGTCGGTTTGCGTTGCAAAGATTGTGTCAGTATCTTCCCCCGGGGTAAATTCTGAAACAAATGCATCATTCTTCATGGGCATCTTCTGATTTGCATAATATAAAATGGGATTGTTTCAATATCCCCCACTCCTTAAGGGCCATGTAACGCACTTGAGTTGCAGACAACAATGATATTAAGTGTGCATGTCTGGGTCACCTCAAATGAAATAGCAAGAATATTAGTGACATCTCAGGAACTTCCTTATGGGTCACATCTTGTCCAGCATGTTAAAAATAATACTTCTACATTAGTCATTACAAAAACTTGATAGTAAAACGAACACAAGCACTTTGCACACACCCAAAGTGCCAAACACAGAACAGGGCCTGAAGAAATAAGTTACATCAAGAATGAATACTACTCAGAGAAATCGGGGCCATGGGCAAAGTCCAGAGCAGGGTTACACTGGCCCAGAGCGAACATGGTCAGACACTCGGTCTCAGGCAGTCATAATCTGTCCCTGAAATGTTAAGAGCCTCTACATAGAGCTGAGGCCATCTCTGGTGCACAAAAAGAGGAAGTTGCAGTGGCCCTACAAACCCCATGAACAATGCTCCATATTCTGGAGCGCAATCTGCTGGCATTTCTCTATGAACGTTCTCTCATCTTATTCACACACACACACGGACACACTCACTGATGTGTCCGTAAAGGAGACATGTTTTAGCGGAGAATGCCGGTTGAGAAAAAGGCTACTGAAAGTATGTAACATCCTGGTAATTTTTTAAAAATCAGTTCTATTGCCCCATGCTTTGAAACAGAAATTTGGCAGAGAGGTGGCCTTTCTGTCAGGAATGTGTCTTTTGTCGGTCTCGTGAAAATCTGCCCAAACTTGGCATAGGTGTTGTCTACACTTTCCATGAGATCAGCACTGAGGGGATTGATCCCTCGGGGGTTGATTTAGTGAGACTGGTAAAGGGTTGCTAAATCAACTGCTTATCATGCTCCTATAACTCTGCTACTCCACCAGGTTGAGAAGCATAAGGGAAGTCAACAGGAGAGTTTCTCCTGTTGACTCCATCACAGCAGAGGCACCAGGGTAACTATCTAAGGTTCAGCAACTCCAGTTATGCTATTCATGCAGCTGAAGTTGAGTGCCTTAGTTTGACATTGTTCCCTAGTGTAAACCTGGGCTGAGATACAAACCTCTGGACTATTCTTGCACAAAAACTTGCCTGCTGTCTATACTGTACGAGCATTTTTGAGCAAGTAAATTCACAGTCTAGCATTGTAAAACAGGGCTTCTTCCGGAGGAGTTATTCCTCTTCCCATGAGAAATAAGCCCTCTTGCGCAAGAGCTCTTCCACAAGAGGGCAGCGTAGATAGGCAACATGAATTTCTTGCGCAAGAAGCCCCTATGGTTAAAATAGCCATCAGAGCTTTCTTGAGGAAGACAGCGTCCACACTGCCATGGATGCTCTCGCGCAAAAGCACATGGCAGTGTGGACGTGCTCTTGTGGAAGATTTTTTGCACAAGAACTCTTCCGCAAAAGAGTTCTTGCACAAGAAGCCGCCACTGTAGACGTAGCCCTGAAGAAAAAAATCTCAGTTCACACAGGCTCAGTAAAGGACTTCTTAGAACTTAGCTGCTCCTTTCAAAGACACTGTCCTGGCTGAGCATCTTCCAGCCACTCATAATTCCCTCATCTATAATAGATGTCAACAAAAAATTGCAGGATACTTACCTCATTTTCTCCGTTCCATTTCCCCTTCTCTCTGTCCCACACTGACTGTTCAATTCACGTACCCCTTGTGTCTGTGCGCTCACAAAGGAGTCTCATATATTTCAATGGACTTTGCATCATGGCCTACCACCTGCCATCTTGTGCCTTGGGGCACACTGGTTGGGTTGGAACATAAACCACCAGCTCCCAAATTCTTCGCTCCCATATGTAACAAATTGCAGGGTTGGGGCCTCAGACTGCAAGCTCTTTAGGCCATATCTTTGACTATGTGTCTGAACAGCCACAGCATAAAAGGGCATCAGACTGGCTGGGAGACATAGACATGTAATATACATGAAAGAATGGACCTGCAAAGCAGCATCTGAAGAACAGATGGACACCAGAACCTTATCCATCAAAAGGAACAAGTCCAGTAAAGGAATCAGCAGCTAACTGCTTCGGTTTTGTTTTGTTTGAGATCTCTGGCTTCGCAAAGGAAGCCTGGGCAAGCTGTGTGATGTAAACAAATTGCCTTCCCGATAAGAAATCCATAAGAGCTCTGGGACTCTCTTTCACCAAAAGAAAAGCAGCTTTGACTTCTGTATGTAACAAGCTTCTGGATTCATTCAGTCAGAAAGCTTTTTTACTTGAATTTTCATGCGAGACCATAGGGGGTCCCTAATTCTTGTCTAGTACTATCCGGGCCAGCACTGTACACAGATATTGAGGACAGTCGACCTGTAACATTGTTATTGATCATGGACAGAGTTTGGCACTGCATGGGAAAAGATGAACCATGTTCTTTGACCTGTGTAGTTTCTAATTACAATGGCACTATTGTCTTCTGAACATGGAAGGCTACAACTTGCAATTTGTTCACTTATTGTTTGGCCACCAAAGAAAAGCACAGACAGGCAAATCCATTTTTGTTCTTCAACAGAGTCTTCCCATTTGCCAGCACAACTGACATTTGGCAATTCTTCTCCCCATGGAACAGAGAGTCCTTGATTCCACAAGACACCAGAAGACCCTTACTTTGCTTCCACTGCTCTATCCGTGCAAGAAGCATGCCTCATAGGGAGAAGGGGTAGCTCAGTGGTTTGAGCATTGGCCTGCTAAACCCAGGGTTGTGAGTTCAATTCTTGAGGGGGGTATTTAGGAATCTGGGGCAAATCTGTCAGGGATGGCACTTGGTCAGTGCTGTGAAAGCAGGGGACTGGACTCAATGACCTCTCAAGGAGCCTTCCTGCCCTGAGATAGGTATAGCTCCATAGAGTATAATTTGCCATGCAGTGGAAGGGCTTTCAAAGGAGTGCTCATTGTCCACCTACCTCTGCCTCCATAAAAGCCAATGTGAGCTGTATCACAGCTGATGTTACCAGAATTAACATGGCACATGTCAAACAGTTTAAAAGCTGGCTAACCCATAAGTCTCAGAAAGTAATTGGCAATGGGGAATTACCACTGAGCATGGGATTCTGAAGGACTCAGGTCTTACCCCCAACACTATTTAATGTTTTTAATCAATGACCAGATTTAAAAAAAAAAAAAAATCAAATCACTGAAAGTTTGTAAATATCACAAAAGCTAGGGGAGTGGTGGACAGTGCTGTGCGAATAGCTTGATAAATTGGGAGTGAGTGAGCGAGCAAGCACTATATATTTGAATCTGAAAATATGCCCCTCTAGGAGCAAATAGCATAAGCCATATTTACGTGATGGGGGGCTTTCATCTGGGACACAGCAACTCTGAAAAAAGATTGGGGGGGCATGATGGATAATCAGGTGAACACAAGCACCCAATGTGTTGCTGTCACCAAAAGGACCAGAACAATCCCTGGATGCATAAACAGGAATCTCAAACATGAATAAAGAGGTTATTTTACCTCTTTATTTGGCACTGGTACAACTACTGCTGGAATCCTGTGTCCAGTTCTGGCACTCACAATGTAAGAAGGATGTGGAGAAATTGGAGAGGTCTTAGAGGAGAGCTCTGAGAAAGATTAAAGGATTAGAAAACCTGCCTTCTACTGATAAGACTCAAGGCACTCAATCTATTTAGTTTAACAAAGAGAAGTTTAAGAGGTAACTTGATTACAGACGGTAAGTACCTGTACAGGCAACAAATGTTTAATAATGGTCTGTTCAATCCAATGGCGGTAAGCTGAAGCTAGACAAATTCAGACTGAATATAAGTCGTACATTTTTAATGGTGAGAGTAATTGACCATTGGAACAAGTTTCCAAGGAACGTGATGGAGAATCCATCACTGACCTTTTTAAAATCAAGACTGGATTTTTTTCTAAAAGGTTTGCTCTAAGAATTATTTTGAGGAAGTTGTCTGGCCTTTGTTGCACAGGAGAGCAGACTAGATGATCACAAATGGTCCCTTTTGACCATGGATGGTAGGTGAAGGTAGGGCTTGGGGAGGCAAGTCTCAGCCCCACCCCTAAACTTGCCCCTTCTTCCCAGGTCTTGCCCCCCAGAGCCACAGGAAGGTGGAGCACCACATGGCCCCAGCTGCTATGGTCCTGGAGCACCAGGGAGAGTAGACACTGGGGGCAGGGCCATGTCTGGAGGTTTGGGAAGGGAGTGCCTTCCCCCACCTAGCATACCCACTGCCCCTGCTTCTGACCTTGGAACCTAGGAATAGCAACTGAGAGGCAGAAAATCTCTCTCCTGCTCTCGAAATCTGAATTCCTTTCAGTGAACTGTTGTACATCCATTAGAGCAGCTGAGAATTGAATCTGCATATTTGTAAATATGGTGCTTTGATCAATTCCTCTCTCAGAGCCTACCTCAAAAGCATTATCAGAAAATTAAAATGAAATCTCTCTCCATGAGTGCAGGCTGCTAAAAAAAAAAAAAAAAACGAAAGAAAGAAACAAGACAGGTATCAGAATCTGAGTCTTCATTCAGCTATTGATTATGCCATAATTAGAACACAACGTTTTAAATTGCCATGTGAATTCAGAAAGACTACTCAGAGTTTTGATAAACAACTATGTGGCAGAATATATTAAGGTGTTTAAAGTCATATGAGGCCAAATGCAGCCCAGTGGTAAACATCTACTGGGGATGTAAAGGGTTTTAAAAAGTATGTCAACTATGTACAATCGGTCAAAAGTAAATGGCGCTCCAGGGGAAATGGCGCACCATAGTGAAGTGGATTCTTCAAACTAGTAACATGAAGCTAGAGTAGTAGGGAATGGGGGGGGGGAAGCAACATAGGGAAAGAGGGAGAGGCTCAGAGGATGTGATTTGAAGAGACGAATAGCAGCAACAGCTGGAGAGACCAACTGGCAAAGAAGCTTGTAAGATCAGAGGAATGCAGAGTGCTGCACCCCTTTGTCTCTATCACCTGTGCCTACACAGGTAAGTCTCTCACCAGTGCGAATGATGGTGGGAATACTAGCATACACCGGGCCTGCACAACATGGGGGTAAAACATCAGTGACTAGATATCGCTAGTGCCTCACGTCTGCACTGATGCTATTACAAGGATGGGAAAGTTTCAGAAAAAAAAAATCAGTGCTGATGAGGCCCTTTCTAACATCCCTGCAGTCATGCAATGGGATCAAAGAGCTACCAGGGAGTAGTCATGTCTCTTGTACACAGTGTTTAAATGCTTGGTTAATGCTCGAAACATTCCCGGAAAGGGAAGGAAACACCACCAAGCTGAGATTTTGAGCACAGGATCTTTCACAAGAACAAGGACAAAGGGAAACAAGGCTGAATCAACAGAGTTCCTGATGCAGCGGAAGGGTAAGTAGCTGCCCCAAAACACACGTGAGCAGCGGAAGTCGATTGGCTTGGACAGGTTCGACGAAGAACGGGTCGTGTTACGCTTTACATTAGTAACTAAGAACCGCATGTTGCCAGGTGCCCCGAGACACCGACTGAGAAAACCTCGCAGAGCCTTTGTGACAAGTGCCCCAGAAACGCATGGGTTAAGATGAGAAAAATCCTGAGACACCTGTCTGCAGGAAACAAATTCAATGGAAAAGTCTTCCCCGTGTGAGTCCAGGGCTCAGCATGTTGCTGTTCAAAGGAGCAATGGGTACAAAAGTTAATATGCATAAATGTTTCAAAAAGACGTTGGAGTGTAACTATGACTTGATCTAATATTTCTTTGGTTACAGATGTTTAAATAGATAAACAGACTGTGTGCGCACATATCTCCAGCTCGACATATCTCAGACACAAACATGGATGTTTTAGTTCAGTTTCCCCACTGTCTTTAGCTACCAAACTGACCTGACCCTCCAGCCAGGCCTCTTTCAGAATCCCACCGCTGCCTCACAGTTTTTCATGACATGTCCAACAGAAACCAGCAAAATAGGCAAATTAACAGTCCAGCTGGGCTCAACTACCAGCCTCCTTTTCTTGCAGGCAAGGTCTACCTGCAATCAAGTACCCTCACGTACGTGTGTATTTGCAGATTTGGAAATAAATGTGTGCACCCAACCCGCCGAGCAGTAGGCAGAAGGACACGCTCCATCACCAGAAAGCACATGCCGAGTGCATTCTCCCCTCACACCTCCTGCCAGCTGCTTGCAGAAGTGCTGGCATGAAATGTATAGCCAGCTGCTAACCCTAGCAGAAGGCATCATGCCACAATAGCAGGTAGTTGAAATGGGGGAGAGTTTGTCAAGTATATAACGGGGAGGGGGAAAATAGAATGAAAGAATTAAATGGAAAAAGGGCTTGGGGGATAATTATAAGACAGGTATTTTTAATGCTTGCTGGCGGACGCCCCAACTCCTGTATTTAAATGGCTTTTTTAATTAAAAAACAGCAGGCTCTGAATGCTAATCTTTCTTAGCAGAAAGCTCCTGATGCTTTGCCTGTTTCAGAAAGACTAAATCAATCAGCAAGAAGGCTAACTCCATCTTGCATCTTTATAACATTTAGTTTCAGAACGGCCCAAAGTTTCTAAGCCTTGACCTCTAGCATTCCATACACCCCTACAGAAATAGTACTTAAGTACGAAAGCAGTTAAATTCACACACACACAAAAAATGCCCTGGGGTGGTTTTAGCTTCATTTTCTCTGGATCGGATCTGTCTTTTCTTGTTACTTCAAAATGTTTTTCTAGCTAAAAATATCGGTGGAGGGCTGCCAGGTTTAAATGTGCAGTCAGTTTGAGCCCTTAAGTGTCAGAGTAAAGAATATTCCAATTGCGCCGCATTTTTTGCTTGCGTAAACTATTTAACTTGCAAATCAGAAGGCAATGTTGTATGACACACTTGGGTTTTCCTGGGAATCTCAGTAGACACATTCGATTTTTTTTTAAGAAAGGCAGAAAGAAAGAATCATGTCAACCACATAGTACAAAAATAAATGGTTAGCAATTTTTTTTGAACCGAGGTTTCCCAAATGTAAAGCAATTTAGTAATTTTGTGCCATTTCAATTCACAGTATCTGTGGGTAAAGAGATTTTAAATGAAAATTCAACGTCCTTCTATTCTGTGTCAAGAATTGCGTGCCACTTTGCGTCTCCAATGTTACATAGAAATACACAGTAAGAGAACCAGCTACTGCAAGCTAAGGAGCTAGAAAAGACTGCAGTCCAAAAAAAACAGAACATGGAAAACCTCAGAGTACTGCAAAACATTAGAAGAGACTTTGATAATCTTGTACTAGTCTAACTCACGTGAATCAGACTTACTTTCCCTTCTCTCAGACCTGGGAGTTCAGTGATCGATTTTGTTGAGAGCAGAATTAGACCCTCATGTCTGAGGTAAGAGATGATGGAATGAGACTCCCTATAGCTCTGCCTTGCCAGATTTGCATGATGGGTGATACTCCTGACTGCAGTTGTGCAACGAGCAATGGCAGACAAGCAGAGCACAGCCCATCCCCCTTCTTAGGCAAGGAAAGATTTGGACTCACCTCATAGAGCAAGTGCTTGTGGAACACAAACATCCATTTGGGGTCTTAGCTGTGGTGTGTGCAAGGGCTACATCAGATTGAAAAGAGATTCCAGGTGTGGCAGTGCTAGGGGACCCACTAAATAATTAAGAATATTCTGGTGTATGGACAGATGTTGGCAGATCCTGTGATTATGGCGAAGGGTAACATTACTTCCCTTTCATTGTGCAGAAGCACAAGTTTCCCCAGTAGCTCCCTGAAGGCTCCTTTCCTCAGACATGTTTACTGTCTCCTGTCTACCCCTCAGCTTTGTCTCCTTCTGGCCAGGGAGAGAGTTGGGGGGGCACACTTTGAGGAAGGCTGAAGACTGACCGAGCCTATGGAAGATCCCCAACTTCCCAACGGATTGAGTGTGGACCAGCAGATGAGATGGAAGAGTTCCCACTACTTCCACACTGACAACACCCTGTCAAGACCACATCTCAGTTTCTGTAACATTGTCTGGGGCAGTCTCCAGAGACCCTTGACTCTCACCTGCAGGTCTATGAGCCAAGAATAACAATCCCATGCAGATGGTATCTTGCAAAGCAACATAATTACCCACCCCACAGAAGCATTACAAGCCTCAGTTCATCCACTCAGTGTGCAATGGCAGTCAAAAAAGCAAAGAAAATGTTAAGAATAATTTAAAAAGGGATAGAGAATAAAACAGGGAATATCTTATTGCCTCTATATAAAACCATGGTACACCCATATCATGAATGCTGCATACAGATGGGGTTGCCTCATCCCAAAAAAGTTATATTGACATTGGAAAAAAATTCAGAAAAGAGCAACAAAAATGATGAGGGGTTTGGAACGGGCATCATATGAAGAGAGATTTAAAAGACTAGGACTTTTTAAATCTTAAAAAATAAGAGACTAAAGGGGTCTCCTCCTTTGTATGATAGAGGTCTATAAAATCATGATAGGTATGGAGAAAGTGAATGAAAAAAATTATTTACTTGTTCCTATAACATAAGAACTAGGGGTCATCAAATGAAATTAATAGGCAGCAGGTTTAAAAGAAGAAAAGGAAGTGTTTTCTTGACACAACACACAGTACCAATTGTGGAACTCCTTGCCAGAGGATGTCTGAAGACCAGGACTAACAGGGTTCAAAAAAGAACTAGATGACTTCATGGAGATTAGGTCCATCAATACTTCTTAGCCAGAATGGGTAGGAATGGTGTCTCTAGCCTGTTTGTCAGGGGCTGGAAATGGATGACAGGGGTCATTTGATGGTTACCTATTCTGTTCACTCTCTCGGAGACATCTGGCATTGGCCACTGTCGGAAGATAGGATACTGGGCTAGATGGACCTTTGGTGTGACCTAGTATGGTCTTTCTTATGTTCTTATGCTCATAAGAAGTGCTTTGAGATTTTCCAATCCCCTCCTTCTTGTCTTTGATCAGTGAATTCCTGATGATTTTCAACAGTCATCCCACAGTGTATCAGATGAAAATCAATTCCCTTCACTATGTGTCCTCATCACACTGGTGTGTCATTTCCTTCTCCATCCTTGTGCCTGCTCATGCTGGTGTAACTCCACACACTGAATCTCTGCCCTTCGGCATGGGCTTTTGTCTTCAGATATACCGTGCCATCAAGAAAAGTAAATTCTGAATTGAAGTTAGTTAGGTAGTCCCCAGCTACAGAGCACACTATGTATACCATGTAGTTGTCTTGTGCTAGCTCTGCATTTCCAAGCTGAATGTGCCTTGTATCTATGCCACATAGATCATGAGGGAAACACAGCAGTAATGAGTATGGGGCCAACCTAGAAACAGGTTATGCAACATTTCTGTCTAATACATAAGAGTCTATAGGCAGAGGTGAAGCTGGTCTGTTGATCCTGTTCTAATGAATCTTTGTAGGCCGTTTGCCATAAAGGATAAAGATTTGTTATATATGATGCATACTCCATAGGGTTCTTCTGTTTATGAAAAATTATTTGTACAAGCCTGAGCTTAGAAAAGGCAGGTGAGGATTAGAACCCATTGAGGTTCCCCACTAAACATAATCACTGACAAGCCACTCTTGTTAACACCTTGTGAGACCTTTCCCCATGGCTCAATTCCACATGTTTGATGTCATCACTTTAAGGCACTTAAGCCAGGTCTACACTAGAGGGGAAAGTCAAATCAAGATACACAACTCCAGCTACATCAATTACATAACTAGAGTCAATGTGCCTTGATTCGCATTTCCCTGCCATTCCCACAGTGGGAGACCAACAGAAGCAAATGCTTGTGTCAGCTCCCCTTACTCCTTGCAGGAGCACCAGATGCTGACAGAGGCGCTCTCTGAGTTCGATTTAACGGGTCTTTACTAGACCCACTTAATCGGCATCCAGAAGATCGTCTGACAGCATTGATCTTCTGTGCATTGATCTTCTGGCTTCAGTAAGTAATTGCATACATGGAAGCAACACAAAAGCTACCAAAGCTACTACCCAACCATCGAAATCGGATGCTTCAGCTACAGGGTGGGCATGGTTTTTTAATCCAGGTCCGCCTTCAATGGTGCCAAGATGGGGAAAAGCCCTGCAGAGCCACATAGCAAATTCTATGCAATATTAATTTTGCAGTAAGTGGATTTCTCATTAGTGAGAGAACGCAAAACTACTTGGAAAATAAATGTTTTCTTTCATTTTTAATTTTGTTTCATGACCTATGGTATAAGCCTTGGGTAAATTACAAGATAAGCAAACATTCAGCCTTTTAAATAAACCTTTGTAGGCCACAAAAAGTTTGAGCACACGGGCATATTAGATTAACCAAGCAAAACCAGATGTTGTTCATATTCAGTCACACACAATAGTGGGAAAGCAATAGAAAATGCGGATGATGATAATGATACTTTGCTCACCGATAGCACCTTTCCTCTAAGGAACTCCAAGTCTTTTACAAACATTAATTACTTCAGCCTCACAACGCTGAGATAAATAGTTATCAACCTCCCCTTTCTCTAGGGAAAAAAAGGAGGGCAGAGAGAGGCCGCATGCCTAAATTCATGTAGTCAGTGGCAATATCCAAACTAGAATTAGATAATCTGGCACTCAGACCTGTATTGCAACCACACCATCACCCTTTTCCCCCAAAGCTATTAGGCGTATGGTGTGCACTGTAGTTCTCAATTTCTTCACTCCCTCCTTACCAATGCACTATGATACTGCAAAATGCAAAAAGCCATGTTCTGCCAAAATAGGCCCACTCCTCTTGGCACCAAGGAGTTAAATTTACTGTTCAGTTGTCTAATACGTCGCAAGAAAGACCGGATTAAAGTTCACCCCCTGTCCGAATTCCAAGCAGCTTTTCACTGTTAATCTAGCCACTGAATAGGCCAACATTATAGCTATATCAGAGTGGCTTTCTAGTTTGATTTGCGGTATCTATTGAACAACAGCATGTGGATCAAACACGGCTGTGCAGCTTGCTGTCCACCTGTTTCTCAAGTGCAACGAAGCAGAAGAAAGCTTCTCTGACAATTTGAAAGGGAACGACTACCAATTTCGAAGGAAATGATTGTGCCCGGTCCAACCTGATGCCATTTAAACGACAGCAGAGAGCAATCCCCCCTCACTTAGCACGCCGTGTCTGTCAATCTTTCGATTTAAAAATGATTTTAGGGAAAGTAGCCGCACAGCCACTCTTCGGTATAAAATGGTTCTATTGAAAAATTGTTGTACCTGTTCCTTGCTCCCTTATAACAAAAATCTTTGAGTGTAGAAGATGAATTTTTTAAAACAGGGCATTCGTTCGGCAAATTCACACCTTCCGGTGTTCGGGAATCAGATGCCTCTTGGGAAACCTACTGAAGTAGTTCTGTACGATGGAAGGAAATACCGATTTTCTTATCTCTTGCCTGACCTTAACCTGCTATCAATGTCGTCTAGATTTCCAAGGCACCCATCAGTGTGCCACCTGAAGTGCTGAGTAAACATTATCAGGAGTCATATTTAGCTAATATTAAACTAGTTAACAGTAATCTCTTAACCCCCAGCTCTTCCAGGAGAGAGAGAGAACCCTTCTTGGCTGGTTTTCAGCCCCTCTGTAGCTGTTTCAGGCCCAGCCCTTGGAGAAAGCATTTTCTTATGGTAGAATCCTAGGGTTGGAAGAGACCTCAGGAGGTCATGGAGTTCAACCCCCTGCTCAGAGCAGGATCAACCCCAACTACATCACCCCATACGTCAGCTAGAGACAAGCGTGGCTCTCTGCCACATGGTCCTTATCTCCTGGAGTACATACCTCAGCCAGGACGGAGTCTATACTCTGTGCCTCCTGCATTCTAGAAGACATCTACTTAAGCCCATGCCATGGCCACACTTATATCCATGAAGCCCCAGTGAAGTCAATGAAACCCCAAGCCCCAATGCCTTTTGAAGAATATATAGAGTATCTTGTCTGGACCAGTCCCAGACGGGTAAAAGGACGACACGAGTGGATGTAGCCAGCAGCAGGCAAGCAAAAGGCACAAACTACTCACATGCCTAATAGCAGTGGATGAAGCCAGACTGACAGATGGCTGAATGTTGTACCATTGTGCAGCAATCAAGAGGATGATGTGTGTAAAAGAGTGTGTGTCGGCTATACGTACATTTCCACAGGCCCACACCTACAAGGCCAAAGCATTGCAGAGTTGTGTAGTTCCTTAGGGTCGATGTTTCAAGTATCACTAAACGAGCCAGATTCTCTGCTACTCCCAGTTGCCAGTGAGCACAGCAGAGAGAGCAAGACTGTCAGGGAGCCATAGAGCTTCTCAGTTTTATGCCCTACCACTGGCTCTGGCGCAGGTTAAGGTGCTCTGGAGGTTGCTCTAAGTTGAACCAGCTGGCCATGATCCACAAAGGACGGCCTGATGGCTCACAATACGTCAGACACAATACCAGTCCTCACCCCTTCCTAACCAAGTACACCCCTATTGCTGGGAACACAGGAAGGGAGATGCAGGCACTAACCGGCTTTATACCCACTGGAATTTCATGCTCGTTGGGGAAATACTGACCCTATGGCCTGGCATTTTGCCATGTATTTCAACAGCTATCTACCCCTCTGGTATACAGCCGGCCCCCTACTGGGAAAGAAGGGCAGGACCTAGAGTGGTGGAGTTTTGTAGAACTGAAGAGGCAGACGCTCTACAGCTCCCAGGGGACTGGGTGAGGAAATCCAACAATGTGTTACCACATGCGGAAATCACCACCGCTTCCTTTGATTCTCACCAAGGAAGCTAGCCTGATGGAGTGCTGCGAGAAGTGCCTAAGGCCCGGCCTGCTAATCCAGTTTGCATCGTTAAAGGGCTCCGAATCCAATCTACCAAGACCAGATAGCATCCTCTGTGATTTAAGCGGACGTGGGGCTGCCCTGATGGTTTCTTTGTGGTTTCACCTGTAAGGAAAGGCCTGATGTGTAAATCCAGTGTTCTCAGAGATTCAGCAGCCTCCCAGGCTCTCAGCTCAGCAACATTCCTGCTACTGCACCGTGTTCCTTATGCTCTGTCGAGGCGTCCATGTAAACGAGCTGAGTGCTCAGGGTTTCCCCCCCTCCTTTCGTTTAATTTCTCTTTTATTTTAAAAAGGAAAGAATCAAAGCACCCACATACCAGATATAGGTCCAAGGACACGCAACCATTTCTGCATTTCAAGAGGTTTTAAAATATCACACACGTCCGCCCATGTTGGCCTTGACGAGGTAGGCAGTGTCAAGCACCCCTCCGCCTCCAGAAGTCAACAGCTTTCACAGATGCAGAACTGAACGCAGGATGCAGCTTTCCCTGCTTATTCTGTGCTTATTTGGCAGCTTCCATCCAAAAATGTTCCTCAAATGTTAATGAACCTGCCCTTGGGGGAAGAGGGTGGTTTGTAAGGCAGGGAATCAAAGCAAAGCGTAGAGAAGGGGTGCCAGTTGACCAAGACGATTGACCAAGTGTGTGCTAGGAGTCAGCAGATGGGATCGCTCTCTGTTGGACTTCCTGGAAAACAGCTCCACTTCTCTGCCTTTGTTGACTCCCACTCTAACAACCTCTAATGCCTCTTTGCCCCATTGGGTTCCCTCCAGCCTTCCCCCTCCTTCCCACTTCTGCCCAGGATTTTGCCAAACTTTTGCAAGCAGGAAATACCCATGAGTAGGCAACAGCTTCCTTCACGCCACCTCCCTCAAGGACTTTTCCCCTTTTTTACTTCAGTCACCACCCGAGACAACTCGGTCTCCACTTTCAACCCCTCTACATTAGCCTGGAGGCACATCTTCACGGGTGCTGAAATCCGGACACTTCTGGACCTTGCAAGCCACCCAAATGGTTATTGTTATGACTTAGAACTCTCCTTTCTTTCCAAATGCCACTGCAGACAGCAAAGCCTGTAACTGGCTTGCAGTTGTCTCTCCAGATCCTACATCTGGGCAGGGGGGGTAGATAAATTACTCTTGCAGTCTCTTCTATCCCTACAATTCTAAATGCCCCACCCCTCCTGACAAGGCTAAATCCCCATTCTGGCACGATAAATGCAGAAGTGGGGTCCCGCAAAAGTACCCCAAAACCTTATCTTTCCAGGCTTTGGTATAAAACTTCCCCTCAAAATCTTAAAAACCTAGATTTTGGGGATTGAAGTCGGCTGCCACCACCCAAGTAATGATAACAGAGCGAGGGGAGAGACAACTTGGGAAATCTCAGCCCTACAGTAAAACCAGGACACATACAAAAATTAACCAATACCAGGTTAATAGAAAAAGAAAGAGAAAAAATTTATCATCACCACAATAGTCCTGTTACAAGCAAAATGACTAGATGAAAAAGTCACCAATTAATATACAAAGGAGAGGAAAACCCATTTTTAAATGCACAGACATCAGATTCCCAATCCCAAACCATAAAACAATAAAACCTAATGAATTTATCTAAACTTTACCCTACTTACAGATAGTGAAGTGTCTTTTCTTGGAGAGAGAGACAGGTCTACCTTCCTCAGTATCTGGAGAGAAACTGCCTAGGGACAAAGGGGGGAAAAAAACCAAAACATTCCTCTGTCCCAGTTTGAATTTCCTACCTACATTTCTATTGGCTGCCAGCTACCTGGTTAGGTAAGGGACATAGTTAACCTCTTAGTCCCCAGGCTGCTGGCTAACCCTCATGGTCATGACACCTCCACAAACACACACGCTCCCTTTTCTCTGGGTTCTGTAGGAAAATGTTCAATTGCAGTATCAAGAAAAGCCAGTGGTGTGTCAACAGTTTTAAGAGTGGGGATGCTGAAATCCAGCCCCTTTGCCCCTGTCTACCACTCCCACCCTGAGCTGGGGCTGGCACCCAGGGTCCCAAGGTGCTGTGGCAACACTCGTCCTCCACTCCCACACTGTAGTTCCAGCGCCTATGCTTGATAGATTCAAGGAATTCCTTGCAGCAGCTGAAAATGGTCATTGCTGTAGACGAGTCATTTCCCAGTTCACTTTCACATTATCAGCACTTGCCAGGGACCCATTCCCAAGCTGCACACGAAAGAATCAAAGGCTCAAAACAAAATGCCCCAAACTTGGCAGCACTTGGCCATATTCCCTATGTACAAAGTTTAACTGATTTACTGCACTGATTGATGAGTCTTCTTTTAACCTTGATTAGCATTATAATTTTTACACCTACTTACACACAGCTCTCACTCTCTTTCTTTGACAGACAGGATAGAATTTTCACTACATTTTCTTACTACCCCTATTTACTTACGTGTTAGTTCTGTACTAGCAACCCATTACTTTGTATGCTCTCTGCTATAGTAAATAAGATTTTAAGCATTCTATAACATTCTCAAAGTCACTGGAAAGTATGGAAATATGTACCCACATTTTCCTCCTAGAAATAACAAAGTGCTATATCCTAGCTCTTTTCACGTTTGAGCTGCCCTTTAAATGAGTGCAAATTAAAGCAGCAAAAGCACCGTTACTTGTAGCTCATCTTCTGATGGCCATTCTGGGCCATACTACACAGATTACCCAGGTATCTGCCCAAGTAAAGTGGGCAGTGAATAAGCCTAGGGACATATGCCAATCGTAGGCGTTAAGTGGTAAAATACAGAGGCATTATCTTCATTCCTAGCTCTGCCTCAACAATGTACAAGCTGGAGGGATGAATATAAGAACAGCCATTCTGGGTCAGGCCAAAGGTCCATCCAGCCCAGTATCCAGTCTGCTGACAGTGGCCAATGGTAGGTGCCCCCAGAGGGAATGGACACATGGAATCAAGTGATCCCACCTCTGTGGTCCATTCCCAGCCTGACAAACAGAGGACACCAATCCTATCTCTCCCAGCTCATAGCCATTGATGGACCCTTCCTCCATGAATTTATCTAGCTCTTTTTTGAACACTGTTAAAGTCCTGGCTTTCACAACATCCTCCAGCAAGGAGTTCCACAGGTTGACTGTGCATTGTGTGAAGGAATACTTCCTTTTGTTTGAAACCTGCTACCTATTGGACACTCACTGGATCAGGGTACACTACAACATATCGAGCAGTGCAGTCTAGCTGCAGCTTTTCAGGCATATAAACATCTCACCCTAAGCCCCTGATGAGTTTTCCCCCTCTCAAGTGGTATAGCTCCCAGTATCTGGCATAGCTGTAAGCTTTGAAGAGGTGTCCTACAAACATCAGTAAGTTCAATATCACACATTTCTATAAAACGCCTTCTGACCCCTAGGTGTATTTATTGACTCCCCCTCTCATTTCTTCCAGAAGAAGTGTGGGGAAGCTGCAGAAATACAGATACACGGGGAGTGGGTGTCTATATTTTAAGTTCAGAAGGGACTATTGGGTCTTCTAATCTGACCTGTAACAGGCCACAGAATTTCACCGGGTTACTGCTGTACCGAGCCCAAGATATTCTACAGTCTGGCCTTCTCCCCCCGGTAATAGGTCATTTATTGTCAAATGTGACACACACTAACATATGCCCCCTGATCTAACATCTAACTTCAGCACAGCTCCCGCCTCTTTGCACTGACTCAAACCACTTCTCATCTCCTGCTGCAGCTGTCAGATTCAGGAAAGGCAGATCAGCCTGGAAGGCATCGAGAGGGGAGAACAAATCATCACACGCCTCTCAAGTCACGTGGCTCTTCGGTTTGATCAAACAGACTTCTAGAGGCCAGGATGTCATTAAGCCCTCAATGGATCTGCAAAGAGGGGCCATTACAGTTAAAAGGGCAGAAAGAGCCTTCACAGGGAAATGGGCAGTGGGTCTGTGTCAAGGAAAAGTTACCGGAAAGTTTTGGCATTCAACACATTCCAAAATAAAAAAGTGGGTTTCAGAATTCAACCTCACCCCCTTCCCACACTGGGGTATGTTTGTTTTTTAACAATGGGAGCCCATTCTCACCAAAATCATGCCTCTCAGGCAGTTATATAAGTAATGGACCATTGCCATTTGCCCATGCAAATACGCAATTTGTGTATGCAATCATGGTCGTTGACCATGCCCTGGCATGCCTAATTTGGTTTGTTTAACATAGCTCTACACCAGTTTTATTCCATATTGGCAGTGGGAGCAGGAAATCAGGCTATTTAAGTAGTTCAGGCCAAGGTGCGGTGCTCAGTCCCCCTGTGTGGGTTGCTATGAAATGCACAGGCCCAGGTTCTCTCTCTCTTTAGGCCTCAGTGATCTAACTCCTCGCCTCAGGCAGCCCAGTGCACACAGGCTACCACATCCTTTGGGATGGCTCAGCCTGATCCTACCAGCACAGCGGTCTACTGCTTGCGCCCCTGTGGGAAAGGTCAGGGGGAGCCATGGCCTGCCTCCTCCCCCCTTGAGGTCCCACCTATTGCCACGGCTGCACTGAGGAAGCATTCCCTCAAATTCTCAGACAGGGACTGTTGTCTTGGGCTGGCTGGGCGAGAGGGAAGGGATCTTTGAATGTTCTTGTCCCCACCCATCTGTACCTGCATCACAGCCTGACGCAATCCAACACTTCCTTTCTTCTTCACACAGCGTGTAGTCAACCTGTGGAACTCCTTGCCAGAGGAGGCTGTGAAGGCTAGGACTATAATGGAGTTTAAAGAGAAGCTAGATAATTTCATGGAGGTTAGGTCCATAAAAGGCTATTAGCCAGGGGATAAAATGGTGTCCTCGGCCTCTGTTTGTCAAAGGCTGGAGAGGGATGGCAGGAGACAAATCGCTTGATCATTGTCTTCGGTCCACCCTCTCTGGGGCACCTGGTGCTGGCCACTGTCGGCAGACAGGCTACTGGGCTAGATGGACCTTTGGTCTGGCCCAGTACAGCTGTTCTTATGTTCTTAGTTTGGGGTGTGAGCAGAGGGTGCCTCTGTGGCAGCTTTTGAAAACAGCTCACAAGAGCTGGACCATCCTAGAGCATCCCATAGCTCCATGTTAGAGTGAGAGGCAGGAAACATGCATTCACATCCATACTACCGTCAAGCAGTGGGAGGCTGGCCCACTAACGAGTGTGCTATGGGTGTAGTTGCCCCAGGCCTTGTGATTCCAAGGAGTTCGGGGCTCCTGCCCACTGCCACTGCAGCAGCTGAAGCCCCAGGCCCTTTAAATCGCCACCAGCATGCCTGCCTCTGGCCCTGCCCCTTCTTCCTGCAGCCCCGCCCCCTTCTTCCTGAGGCCCCGCCCCTTTCAGGAGCACAGAGCAACCCCACACACACCTTGCTCGGGGGCCTGCAGAAGCTGTCAGCTCCCCTGGTGGGCGGGAATTGATCCTAGGGGTCCGACCTCCCAGACAGGCGTTCTAATCACTGGCTAAAATTCTGAGGGAAGCGGAGAAGTGCTGCCCCCACCCCCCTTCTTCAAAACACCTAACTCCCATGGAGGTTTACAGCAGGAAATCCCAAGCAGGGATAGGCCCAGGGTGCTGGAACGACTCCCCCCAGCACCCGTGCTATAAATAAACTATAAACCCTGCCTACCAATAATGGAAGCCAGCCCGAGTGTGAGGCTATACACCCCCAGGCACATACTGCCTTATGGACAGGCACCTAACGCTTTTTGAGGGATGAAGCTTAGGTCAGGTTCCTGTCTTCAGTATTTCCTCCTGATTATCTGAGGTAACGCCATACTGTGTGCCGGCTGAGTATGCTCCATTCTTAGATACCTAACTCTACTCATCATGCCTTGTGTAGGGAGACTGGGTGCCTAACACAGGGTGACATCCCATTACGCGGCAGGGTACCTAAAGTTCACGTCAGCGTTGCAGTGCTTCAAAACCTGTGGTGGCTCTAGACCCAGCTGTATAATTTTCCTCATGCCACACAGTTCCTCCGGGTGAGCCACATGTCTCTAGTCCTTTGAGCATAAGCCACATGGCATGCACTAAGGTAAGTTTAGGAACAAAATCCCACTTTCATTTCTTGCCTTAAATTAGGCCTTCTAGGCCATAATTACAGGCCGATATTAAAATGTTCCACTTAAATGGTCTTATTTATCAACACAGCTTATAAGCTAAACAAGTTCTTCTGTAACATTTATCGTATTTAGGAAAATTTCACGTTCTTCTATGGCTGGCAGAAGGCAGCAAAAGAATAAATTCCACACCACTTTATTTAAATATTTTAGAGCGAATCTTGAGCGATATGTTTTCATTTAGCTGAAAGCAACTTAATAGCAGCCTTTCCACTGCCACAGTAAAAAAGTGTGTTTCTTTTTATTGCTCTTGTTAAAATAAATGGCATTTTTAATAAACAGTGTCCCATAACAACATATATGATTTGGTCACATTATGAAATAAATGTCATGTGATATTATACATTTCAAAGCAGACAGTTTATGTTATTTCAGTTATTAAATTCAATCACTTTTACTTCCTTTTTTCCCCTGGAGGCAGGTATGGCTTTGATTAAAATGTGACCCCCAAAAGCAAAATAATTTAAGTGAGTGTACGTTCGTTTTTTAAGGTATATCTGCTTTCCCATAGGAAGTTAAACAAATAAAAAAAGAACATAGTTTTCAATGGCAGAATTAAAATTTCTTTTGACTGACATTTTTATTCTCAAGCGTAACATGCTCCATTAATATGTTGTAGGGAAAGATAATTAATTGTTACTTTTTAATGAAGATAAGGGGTGTGGCAGAAGAGGAACTTTATTAGAGAACTTTTTTCTACAATCAAACCAATACAAGTCTATGTTCTGTTACACGATATGAAGTTAGCACTTGCTAATCAATAGTTCTCTCCTGGCCAGCTTGGTACTAGAAGGCTTCAAGATCTCCTGCCCCCATTACAGAAACTTTTAGCCACATGGCCTGAGAAAAATCCTCACTCCTCACTATTTTTGACTTCCCTGGGAATTGGGCAAACAGTCGGAAAAATTTGACTGTGTGAAATGGAGGAATTGAACTCTCCAAGCTAATTCCCCTCTAAGGATGAAGAGCAGGCCCTAACCAAGATGGGGATCCTGAATTACCTTCTCTTACCCATCATCACACTGCCTTGTGGCCTCTTGGTCATGGAAGTGGCGGGGCCTCAGGTGGAAGGGTGGAGCTGAGACTAAGCAGCCTTCAACACCACCCAAAAGGTGCTGCACATTCTGACATCAGCGTTGTTCCAGTGGTGATGTGAAAGGGCCCGGAGCAGCAGCGGAGAACCCCTGACCCTTTTGTATCACCGTGCCCCAAGGCAGTTGCCTCTTTTGCCTCTTGCGTTGGTGGTCCTGCTCAGCCTATTTAGTTTGCTCAGCAGTAACCCAGGTAAAAACCCTAACTACCTCACAAAACCGTGGTGAAATTCTCCAGTAAGTATTCTGAGATCCTTGGAGGAAAGCAGCAGCAAAGATTTGTGCATTATTATTCACCTCCTCCCAGTGATCTGTGTTGCTGCATGCCTTATCCTGGTACAACCCTAGCCCAGAGCCTCAAAGGGTGCTGAAATACTTCTGAGTATCTGGGCCCTGGAGATGGATGATCAGGACCTAAGATAGATCAGTAGGTAACAGAAGAACACAAAGGGAAAGGTTTACCATGTCACTAATACGCCATTCAAGACACCAAACCATGAATGATGTGCCAAACTGGCCTGGCCAGGGGATTGTCCATTAATTGGGTCATCTTGATTACCCTGAATTTCCCGTGTTTGTTCCTAAAACCCCAATTCCTCCTAACGCAGTCTAATGATGCGAATACACTGTGGCAATCAACTGCATTCCTATTAAAATCATTGACAACACGGGGTTTGGCTTAATAGAGAAATGACTTCAAAACTAAACATCACCATCTGTCAGCGCCTTCAAAAAAGTGTGCAGTGATGCACGGCCGCACAGGGAAATTTTAAAGCGCGCCGTGGCTTTTTCAGGATGCGAGCAGGGAATATTAAACAGACACCTGAAGCGACTCATGCCGCCGCCTCAAACCAGCGCTTCGTTTTCTATTACGTGCAGGGATTGAAAGAAAACGTTCTGGGGGCTGCCATCTGTGTTTCCCTTAGTTATCGACGGGAAGAGTACATACAGTATTTCACAGCTCATTCAGAAAACAACGAACAGGGCACAGCGCTGGGCACACTTCTAGCACTGCCTACGTTGGGGATCCTTTCGGCATCCTTGCCTAAATGGCGGTCACCGTCCTTTCTTGGAACAGGCGGTGCCCTAGTTTGCTAGCTAAGAGAGCAACACCCCTCACCGGCTTTTTGTGCCCTGAATTGGGGAGCGTGTTTTTGTGAAATTTGAAACTGTCTTTGACAAAAGGCCGTTTTCAATTGCTTTGCTATTTTTATTTCTAAGAAGGGGCCTTTCATGTTTGCCTTCGACCAGTGGTGTTCAAACTTTTTTTCCCCCCTCATGACCCAGTTGAAAATCGTTCATGCCCATGACCCAACATAATTTGACTTGTGTGGGGACTCCGGGGTGGGGCTGAGGAGGACAGCTTTGGGGTATAGGAGGGTTCTCTGGCATTGGGGGGCGGGGTCAATGCCTGGCAGGACGGGCTGACCTCGAGCAGCTCCCGGTCAGTAGTACAGCAGGGGGGCTAAGGCAGCTTCCTGCCTCTCCTGGCACCGTCGACCATGTTGTGTCACAGAAGCAGCTAGCAGCAGGTTCCCAGCCAATGCAAGTGTGGAGCTAGTGCTCAGGGGAAGGGCGGAGCACGGAGCCCTGTGTGCTCTTCTGCTCTGCCCCCCTCCCTCCAGCGCTGGGCCTGCTGCACAGTCTATGGTGCAGGACAGGCAGGAAGCTGCCTTAGCACTTCCACTGGTCATCCAATCCCCCTGCAGCAACGCGACCCAGTGCCCAACCTTCCATGACCCGTCACAACCCATAGTCTGGAAACCTTTGTCTGAGACTGATTAAGTTATTCTGTTCCTCAGTCAGGTCCCCAGCAGAACCCAGGCAGATCCATCGACCAAAAAGGATTGCACCTGGGGGAAATGTGGGGCTAAGTCAGAAGTGGTGAGTTCTGGAACTCGGCCCAAGAGCAAATCTGGTCCACAATGAGGTTTCAGCAATCAAAGGTTACTCTGTAGTAGTAGGGAACACCCATTAAGACAAAAGCTGCCAACACCATTGCAGAGAGAGTCTCTTAACCCGGAATAGTTATTGCATTTGGATGTAAACAGAATTTTCTAACTCTGAATAGAGTAAGAGGAATGCTGCCTACACAGGCTCACTCGGAGCCTGTCCAGACAGTAGAGTGGTTAAAATGCTGCTGCCCACAAATGCCTATTTACCAGTGGCAAAGCTGCACAGTTATCAACAGTGCTGCATGGCCTGGTCCTGGCCATCGGTGGGGCTCTTCCGGGAGAGAGACAGGGCTGTGCTACCTGGCCTTGGCCCCACTGATAGTACTTCTGGGCAATGGGGCTGCTGCCCCCCCCCTTCTCTTGCACTATATCTGAGGGCCAAGGAGGGAGAGTTTGGGGGTAGGGGGCCCACTTACCTGGGCTGGTGGCCAGTAACAGAGAGCCCTGGCCCCAGCTGGCCACTCTTCCTGGTGTGGCTGCTCCCCTGGGGTCACTCAGCAGTGTAATTGTCTCTCCTATCAGCCCCTTCCCTTTCTGTGTTATGAAAAATAATCCCATTCCAGGCACATCCCATTTTCCCGGCACAACCAAACCCTGACCTTGATTTCAGTTGGAAGAAGAGGAAGCTGCCTACCAAATGTGATGGTCCTAGCTCTTACCGTTTAGGAGCTCTTGAACAAACGGACTCACAGACATGCAAACTCTCATCTATATATTTTCTCCACACATATACACCCCTCATCCATTCAAAATTTATGCTGAATGAGCTTCGGCCTATGAGAACAGCAAAACCCAACAACTCCACTACTAGCTTTACCCTTCCACCATCTTGGGCTGTACTTTATCTTTGTAGAGGTAGGAATAAAGCCAATTAAAAGTAAAAAAAAAAAGAAGGCAATTAAAAAAAAAAACTCACTCTCCTGGTCATCCTTTTTCCTTTTTGTTGTACATCCAGGGCCAGCCTGAGCCATTTTTGCACCCCAGGCCCCAGGAACACGGTGCCGCCCCTGGGGCACACAGCCCCACCTCCGGGCACACTCCAGGGACATGCAGGCCTGCTCCTGGGGTGCGTGGGCTGATGCATGGCGCACTCGCTGCCCAGGTGGACCTGCCACTGCTGATGGCGTGCAGCCCGGGGCCTCCCAGAGTGGGTTGCGCCTGGCTGTGCAGGACCCTGTGGCCGTGGGGGGAAGGGCACTGCTGGCTGGTGCTGTGGGGATTAACATGGCCCCCACCCCGGGTGGCCGCTGCAGCCCCCCGGGAGGTGGGCACCCCCCAGGCAGCTGCCCAGCTAGCCCTCACCTTAATCCGGCCCTGCGTACATCAGTAATACTGCATGCTCTCCTCAATCTATATGCGCAAGCTCCAATACCATCTGCAGTTAACCTTTGCAAATTAAAACAAGTTGAGAGGCCACTTGATTCATTGCAGTGGCTACATTTACTTTTGATCTTGTTTACTCATGCAGTTCCCACTTTGAAGCATCACAGTCTGTTCGTTTTTGTATATTGTTAATCTAGATGATGAATATAACAGAGCTCATGAAAGAAACCCAAATGGACAAGCATGATAAAAAGACAGGACAAAGTCTGGCAGAGTTCCAGGCTCACGCAAATATTTTTGTGCCCATCCTCCTTAATTACTAAAGCTCATACGCTAGTACGCGAGTGTATCAAACTGGTCCAGTGGCTGTTGGGGGGAAAGATCACTTTTTATGGAAAATATTATGGTTTTAATTTCTTTACTGATATGAGAGATGTTTGATGCAATGCATTTCACCATGATGATGCAGCCAGAAAATTAAACAAAAAGGAAAAACTCAATTGATCAGAATTATGAAAAAGACATTGCCAACGCAAAAAAAACAACAAACAAAAAAAGATTACAAGCTAAATATCGGGGGGGAGGGGACAACAGGACATTCCAAATATCGTCATGGTTGATGGATGGGAGGTCTGTATCATAGCTGATTGGAAAACAGAATTTTCATCCCACAGGAAATTGTTCCAATTCCACATGAAAACTAATGTTGAAATATCAAAGACAAAATATTGACAAGTTTTGCAGAATGAAGACAAATCCCCTGAAAAGTTTCAAATTGGAAATGTCCAAATGGACCAAAAAACCCTTCCAAAAATAATGATTTGTTATTAAAATCATTGATGGATTTTTTTTCAATTTTTTTGCAGAAGGGTCAAACTTTTTTGGCACAAGGAAGTGTCTAAAACAATTTGTGGAAAAGTTTCTTCTACAGGTTCTGGCCAGTAGCTATAGTGATCATCCACTTTATATAGTTTCTTACATCATGCTTACCACTTTAGTACCTGAAACCCTGCCAGTCTTGCCTTAAAGGACAGGATGAATATTGGTCATGTGTTGGCTGTTCTCCTGTCTTCTCTCCAGAAATGTGGGGTGAGGGGAGAAGTGTGTGTACTGAAGCATCTTGTTGCTATATATTAGCAAATCCTACCCAAACATGTGTATTTGTGTGTTATAGAAGGCAAGATCATAAAAACGTGCCTTGAACTTGGAAGGGAAGATCTATGATTGTCTTAGCCAGTAGGAGAGTTCATTCCACACTTTTGGACCAGCACGGAAAAAGCTGCATCCAACTCAAATAAGCTTTACCCATATAGACAACAGTCCCATTGAATCAGAGCTGATGATCTCCAGCTTCATCCCAGAGTTTTAGCTGATCTTTTCTTGGTCCCAGACCACTGGGCATCTTGAAGATACTTAAATATAGTGAAGAGTGGCCAACAGGTTTGATGCATTCACAGTAGCCCATACTGCTGAGGACGTGCATCATGGCATTTTACACAAGTTAATTTCCCGAGTTCTGAAGGCGTCATACTCAGGTATATTGCACTGGCCAAGTCATCATCCACCTTGATAGTATGGAGTCTCCTCTCCAGTCAAGGGTGACTAAAAACAAACAATCACTTCTCATATATGCTGCTAAGCAATCTTGGCATTAGCAAGGAATCCAAGAACATGCCTAAGGAAAGGACTGAATTGACCGATTGCGATTATGTACCACCACAGAATAGGAGACTGCACCATAGCTACAAACTCTTTAAGTTTCTTCTCTTGGTTCATTAACATCACCTCTATTTTGCAGTGGTGTGATCATTTGTGGCAAAAGGTAAGTAGAGTTGTGCATCCTCTGCCTATTGCTGGCACTAGAGTCCATGTTGATCATTTGCTGACCTAGTGCCAGCATACAGATGTTGAGCGGGATTGGTGAGAGAACTAATCCTTATGGGGTATGTGTACACTACAGCGCTAATTCGAACTAAGCTAATTCGAACTAACGCATCTAGAACTAAAAACTAGTTCGAATTAGCGTTTTGCTAATTCGAACTAGCGCGTCCACATTAAGTGGACCCTGAACAGGGCTTAAGGATGGCCGGAAGCAGTGCCGGCAGGGCATCAGAGGAGGACTTAGAGCGTGGAGATGCTGTCTCAGGCTAGCCGAGGGCTGTGCTTAAAGGGTCCCGACCTCCACCCCGGACAGACAGTTCTCAGGGGTGCCCCGCTTGCAAACCAGTCCTGGCTTGGAGTGCCTGAGTACCCACACTGGGCACATCACAGCACTCGGCCATCAGACCGGCTGCACTTGCCACAGGCTGCCATCTGGGGAGAGGGGGCAATCGGGGGGCTGCAGGAGAGCTTCCACCCCCAGAATCCCGCAGAGCCAGCCCAGTCCTCCCCATTGGGGGCTCGTACCCCATTCCTCCCTCACCTCCTTCCACTTACCCTTCCCTAGCCCCTCTTCTTGACGTACAAAATAAAGATAACGTGTCTTCCAAAATGGAATCTGTCTTTATTGAACAAAACTGGGGGAGACTGGGAAAAGGAGGTGGGAGAGGGAAAGAGAGGCTGGGAGAGGGGAGGGCAACTAAAATGATCAGGGGTTGGGAACAGGTCCCATATGAAAAGAGGCTAAAGAGACTGGGACTTTTCAGCTTAGAAAAGAGACGACAGAGGGGGGACAGGATAGAGGTCTCTAAAAGCAGGCGTTGGGTGGAGACGGTGCATACAGAAAAGTTCTTCATTAGTTCCCATAAAGAAGGACTAGAGGACACCAAAGGAAAGGAATGGGTAGCAGGCTTCAAACTAGTAACAGAAAGTTCTTCTTCACAAAGCAAAGAGTCAACCTGTGGAACTCCTTGCTGCAGGAGGTTGTGAAGGCTAGAACTTGAACAGAGTTTAAAGGGAAGTGAGATCAAGTCATGGAGGTTGGGTCCATGGAGTGCTATTAGCCAGGGGGTAGGAGTGGTGTCCCTGCCCAAGGTTTGTGGAAGGCTGGAGAGGGATGGCACGAGACAAATGGCTTGGTCACTGTCTTCGGTCCATCCCCTCCAGGGTCCCTAGGGTTGGCCACTGTCGGCAGACACGCTACTGGGCTAGATGGACCTTGGGTCTGACCCAGGACGGCCATTGTAAGCTCAGGGTCGGGGGTCTCAGTGGACCCCCTTGATTCTCTTGCACACCTGCTCCTGGGTGGCCAGGCTGGCAGCTCTCCTGCCCTAGCCAGCCACTTTCCTGTGCCTAGTGTGGAGATCGTGGACGAGGTCCACGATGTCCGCACTAGCCCAGGCGGGTGCCCGCCTCTTGCAGTCCCGGGCAAGCTCCCGGGAGCCGCCAGCCTGGTCCCGGGAAGAGGGGGAGGGCTGGGGGGCATCGGGTGGGTGGCTCGATCCGTGCCAGGTGCAAGGTCTGCTGGCTGGGTGCTGGCAGGCTTGCACCTGGTACAGGCACCGTAGCCAGCCCATGCCCCTTTAAGGGGTCCGGGGCCGGGAGAGGGGCAGTAGAGTTTCCCTGATGTTGGCCAGAGTGGCCACCAGGGAAACCTGGGGAGGGCTAGCCTCCCACTAGTTCGAATTAAGGGGCTACACACCCCTTAATTCGAACTAGCTAGTTCGAATTAGGCTTAATCCTCGTGGAATGAGGATTACCTAGTTCGAACTAAGCGCTCCGTTAGTTCGAATTAAATTCGAACTAATGGAGCGCTAGTGTAGCGCCTATGAAAGTTAGTTCAAACTAACGTCCGTTAGTTCGAACTAACTTTGTAGTGTAGACATACCCTATGAGACTCCGTGAGTGGATACTCCAGACATGGAGGTGCAGTTTCCAACCATGCTCCTTTTAAGCACATGATCCTGAATCCATTACTATTCTCAGGCAAGACAGCAGCACTAGAGGATTGATAGCAATAGTACTTCAGAGATTGGATATCTGCCCTCTATTCACTGACAGCAGATGATTATCCATTAATGCTCCTAAAGCAGATTCAGAGCCACCTCCTGGCATGAATCCAGACTGTGCCATAGCTGGAATATTACATTCAGCTAAATGAGGTTGTAGTTGGTCAGGAGTAGGTGGTTTCACTCTGGGTAGTAGTTAGTTAGAACTGGCGTGCCTTGAGCAAGATTCTTCAGTATTGGTTGGATTATCCCATGGCTGGAGAAGGGAAGAGTCCTCCCTTGAATGAAGTATTGGCTCATTCAGTTGTGAACCGCACTGGTGCTCCTGGCTCTTTCACAAGCCAAGAAGGGTCTACACGGGACTTACAGGACTTGGTTTCTCCTCCCTCGCCAGTGTGGGATGTAGCAGCAGCCGTTTGAACCAAATTCCAACTGGTCCTCACACCACCAGGAGCAGCAGAGCAAGGATCTCTGTTCACATTTGAAAATTTGGAAACAGAAACGAGAGAAGCATTCTGAAAAGAGACAGGGAGACTCTTCTCCTGGCCTGCCCCTTCAGCACAGGCACCTGACTCAGGAACTAGGCTCCAAAGGCTCCTGTAAGGAGGAAGCACCCAGCTCCAGTACTGCTTCTCTGGCCATCGCCTCCGTGTGCTGATCAACATGCCATACGCCCAGCATCCTGAACCCATGATATATACACTGTTGCAGCTCTGTCCATTACCAGGACTCTGCTATAGCTCCAGAAGGTATCTAACAAACCCGTCTTTTCCATGGCATTGAGCCAACCAAACAACCAATCTTCCATTCCAATCGTCCCATGGCACTGTCCACTCTTCTACCTATCACAGTGAAGGCTGGAAGGAACTGTTCCAATAGACATCAAAGCAGACATAAGAAACCAGATTCCAAACATCTATGACCGACATATAGTGCCCAAAACAGACAGTGCAAAGTCACAAGCTAAAAGTGATGCTTATTAGTGATCCGCTGCCAGCCTGTCAGCAATAAAGGACCAGATATTGCCTGCCTCACTTACACTCACCCCCACCACACACACACTATCCCCTCCCCCCCATTACTTGGCACACCACAGACCCAGGCAGGTCAAGAAGGTAGGTGGCACGGCATTCATCTATAAAATCCAAACAGAGGTGCCTCAGGCAAGACCATCCATTCAGGTGACAATAGAAGTCAAAGCAAAAGCTTACATGTTATGGATGCAGGGCTGTTGTAGCCATGTTGGTCACAAGATGGGTGAGGACCAACTTCTTTAGTGGAAGCAGCAGCTTTCAAGCCTCAGGAGCTCTTCCACGGTGTGGGGAAGATAACCAAGAGAAGATGAATTTCTCTAAGCCCATGAGGAGGATATATTATAGGTGAAGAGAACCTTAATATTAGCCTCCACTAAAGCTGACCAACCCTGTGCCAAGCAGCTTGCCGGGGTACTTCCTCAATTCTGAGTGCATTTAACTAATGTTGGACTAAAACCAGGTCCACACTACTCCCAGGTGGTCAGCTAAAAGTACACAACTCCAGCTATGTAAATAATATAGCTAGAATCACTGTACCTTAAGCTGAGTTGGCATTGTCTCCACAGTGGGAGGTCAATGGGAGCAAATACGCCAGTTGACTTCCCTTATTCCTCATGAATACCAGCAGCAACCAGAGGCACCCTCAGCGATCAGTTTAGCGGGTCCTTACTTCTCCCACTAAAATCAAATGCAAGAAGATCAGTCTCTGGTGTGGTAAGTATAGATGTGGCATAAGTACCATGAAGGACCTCTAAGTTTACTATGAACATGCACATTTGGGAAGGCTTTTCAGACACCCTTGATTTACCTCACCAGCCAACAGCCCATCTGCATTCCCAAAGTTCAGTACATTCCTCATCAAGTAGTTCTGTACACCCGATAGGTGTTTCAAATTCAAACTAGTGAAATTGACCCATGTCAACTGGAGACAAAAGCATGACATTGAGTCAGCATAAGACAAAGCTTTGGCCTTGTGCTCTGAGAAATCTCACAATCACATGTTTGCCATAGTGGTCAATATACATTTATCTCCAAAAATACACCTGTGATGCCAAACACTCCTTCACATTTCAATGGCATATTTTCATTCAAGAAGTTAAAAGAATTTTAAACAAATATGAAATTTTGCCTTACTACACCCAACTGAAAGAGACGTTATTCACTCTGTACAGTAGCGATGGTTCTTTGAGATCTATGTCTTGTGTTGGTGTCGGGCTCGTCCCAGCGCCACGGATCAGAGACTTTTATAGCAGTGTCAAGCAAGAGGCGAGTGGTGTTCCCGCCTTTGTAGTTAGCGTGCACAGCCCAACTCCTCTCTTTCTTCTTTGATGCCCTCCTGGCAAGTTTTTAATGCCTGAAGAAGCAGGGAGGAAGGCAGGTAGCAGAGCACCTATGGAGACTCACATCTTGAAGAACCACCCTTACTGCACAGAGTGAGCAACTTCCCTTTCTTCGAGTGATGTCCCCATGGTTGCTCCACTGTTGGTGACTGTGTAGCAATGCCCAGTTAGATGGTAGGTGGGCTTTGTTGCAGGTCACAGAGAGGACTGCTGTAGCTACTGCTCAGCAACAGACACCGCATGATAGAACTGCATAGTGCTTCATGAACGTGTGATTAGTCAACCACATGGCTGCTTGACATAGTTTGTGGAGCGACACATCTCTGAGGAAGGCAGTTCACATTGTATTCACTCTGGTGGAATGAGCTTTGGGAGTCGTTAATACTCTATTCTGGAGCAAGTAGCTGGTAGTAACACAGGATGTTATCAGTTTTGATATACACTGGGAAGAAAGTGGTTTTCTCTTGGACCTTTCAGCTATAGATACGAGCACTCTCTGATAGTCGAAAAAACTGCATCCTGTGTAAATAGAAGGCAATGGCCCTTCTCACATATAGAGTGTGCAATAAGGCTTCATCCCTGGAACGATGCAGTTTCAGGTACAAAGTGTGGTTCATTGATACTAAATTCAGAACAAACATTGGGTAAGAAGGAGGTTATAAAACTGACAAATCAGATTTTAGATGTGTTCACTTTTTTTGATTGTATCCCTTTGGTATATATAGTTATGCCAATTTTCTTCCACAATTTGATCTGAGGAAGTGGGTCTGGCCCACGAAAGCTCATAACCTAATAAACCATCTTGTTAGTCTTTAAAGTGCTGCAAAGTCCTGTCTTTTGTTTCAGCAAGACCAGACTAACACAGCTACATCTCTGTTACTGTTAAAACATGGTTATTGCAAGAGAAACCCCTTCTCAAAATAACCCTTATTCCTCATACAATGAGGTTTACCAGTTATTTCGAGAGAAGGGTTTTCTCTTAAAATAACTGAGTCTTAACAGTGTCTGTTCTTTTGAAATAGTGCCATAACGCGGCTATGCAAATGAATCACAGGATATTTAAATCTCGGCCTCATTTGCTATTTCAAATGTCTTCATTTGCATCCCTCTCTCAAAAGAGGGTGCAAGTATAGACATACCCGTAGCGCTTTCTTCGGTAGAGGGGAGTATACATCCCTAATGAGTGCAAGGTGGTGCATAAGTCTTTGCTAGAATGCAAAGCTTCATCAGTCTCTGCAGCAAACGATTTGCACTTATCAAATGGTAGATCTTCTACCTTGGCTTGTAGGTCCTTAGGAACGCCAGCTGCTTGAAACCAGGATGAGCGTCTCATTACTATGGATGTTGCCATAGCTCTTGCCACGGTGTCAGCGGCATCGAGGGCCATCTCTAAGCCTATACGAGATATAGTATACCCCTCTTTAATGATGGCTTTGAGGATAGGTCTCCTCTCATCATTTGGGAGATGGTGCACAAGCTCTGTTCGTTTACATAACTGTCAAAGTCTCAATTAGTGAGTACGGCTGTGTAATTAGCTATGCAAAGTTGAAGGGGTTTAGAAGGAGTACATTTTCCTCACAAACAAGTCCAGGCATTGGTGGTCTTTGTCTTGTAGATTTGTTTTGCATTGAGGATTTTTAGATCTTTGATTTGCACCATCAACCACTAAGGAATTGGGTTGAGGGTGTAAGAATAAAAAGTCCATTCCTTTCAATGGAACAAAATATTTTTTGGTTGGGGAGGGGAGTGTTGCAGTTGGCATTTGCCATGCTTTGTTCACTTCTTCAAGTACTGTCTCGTCTAGAGGCAGCACCATTTTGGATTTTGTAGAGGGCTGGAGGTTCTTGAGAAGCTTATGCTGCTTTTCTTGCACGTCTGATAGCACAACCTCCTGATTGACAGCCACTCTTTTGAATAGATCCTGACATTTTTTTAGGTCATCATGAGGTGAGGAATCTGGGATAACTGCTTCATCAGAGGCAGAAGAAATGTTGTCATTTGGTAGCGTGTCTTCTTGTTGGATGGTCGGCTCATCCTCAGTCTGCTCTTCCTTGGGGTCCATGCCATCTGTGGGAGAGCATGATGGGTTAGAGTATGTAGAAGACCATGATCTCTGTGTGGTTATAGGGGGCCAGTGTAGCTGTGCCATGAAGCCCAATAATAATAGGGGGACCAGCGGTTATAATGCTGAGGATAGTAGTGCCAGTCAGGATGCCACGTGGGTATTGATAGGGTCGTAGCCTGTGCACCCTGTATGAGGCATGTGCTCTCTCTGGGGACGAGTGTTGTGATGAGAACACACTCCTTGTGTCCCCCTGGTAGGCACAGAGTTGAGATAATGTAGGTGAGCGTGGTGATGGTGGAGAGCTTCTCATTGATAAGAGGAGAGTGAGCGATACCATGCCGAGGACTCACCCAGGGATCTGGTTCTCTCTCTCTCCTGTCAGTCATTGATGGACCGTGTGTTTTGCTGCATGTTGGGGAATGGCAGTGGCTTGGTGCTTTATGCTACGGTCTTTATGATTTATGCTGAGTTTGCCGGCAGTGGAGGCTGCGTTTGCCAATGCCGGCAGTGGAGGCATTGGTGTCGTTGGAACCCCAGGAGATCTGGGGTCAGTCTGCACCATGGAGTTTGCTCTGTCTTTTCTCGGCGCTGGAGACGAAAGCCATGCTGGGGGCTCGCCGGGTGTCAGGGATAGCGCCAGCGCCAGCAGTGCTGCAGGTGCCGGCATTGCCTTTGTTGATTCGGGGCCCTTAGTAGGAGCCCTTTTTAATAGTTAGGGAGCCAGTTTTGCAGATTGCTTAGAGCACTTTTTGAGCCTGTTAGTCAGGTGCCTGGTTCATCTCCCTTACTAATTCATCGCAGGAGGGAGCGGGCTGATGAGGGCTTCGTTTCTGAACACACTTTTTGTGGTGAAGGGCTTAAGAGGTTCCCCTTAGGGGACGTCACGTCCGAACCCTTATTTCCCTCATTATGCGGATGGGGGTGGGTCTAGGGCTTTATCAAAGGACAGCATGCGTACTCTGAGCTCTCTATCCTTGCACAGTCTCACTGTCAGACTGCAACAATGAACACGTTTTTATGAAACATACGTCTCTCCTAGGCAGTGTATGCATTCGCTGTGGCCATCAGATGCTGGCATAGAGTCTCGGCAATTCTCACATTTTTTGAAGCTGGAAGAATCCAGCATTTTGCCAGGTGGTGAACTACACTGCTTGCTGCTGTGACTCTTATTTATGAATAAAAGCTCGTGTGTGTGTGTGTGTGTGTGTGTGTGTGTGTGTGTGTGTGGCAGTAAAGTGTCTGACTAATTATATACAAGCTAATTTTCTTTATTTCCCTTCTCAGAAGTGACATGAGGAAGAGAGAGGTTGGAGCTCCATCCATAGCTGAGTGCAGCAAAGAAGGAACTGAGAGGAATCTGAGGGGAAACTGCATGCGCTAACTTAAAAAGCGGGACCACCGCACACCCCTTGCGCATGCGCAGCCCAACTGGACACTGCTGTAAAAGTCTCCAATCTGTGGTGCCAGGACAAGCCAGACACCAACAGTAGAGCACCCTCAAGGGCATCACTCGAAGAAGAAATAGATATTATCATACCTGCTTTAGAGAGTGGCTGCTCTATCTTGATCAGATTGAAATACCACGCAAACGTTGGTGAACTATAGGGCTAGATCATGTCATCAGTTTATAAACAAATCTCAGACGTAATCAGTTTCATTAGTTTGTAAGCAGAAATATTCACTATCTGTCCCGATATTACTAATTTCTACTAGCAGAGCAGTTTGATTAACATATTTCTTAGAAGAGAAAGTTGGGACTCCCAATTGATTTTGTGTTGATTAGGGGGAAAATCTTGCTATTGATTGAAGCTCTGCTAAAGAAGGAAGAATCAAACCCTGAGATGAAATGTCGTTCCTGAACCTGAGATATGCAAGGACTCTTTTCTGATAGTGAGAGATATGCAGAATGGTTTGAAAGGAGAATTTTGCCTTTGGTTTGATGTTCAAATTAGATCACTAATTCATACAGTCCTTTTGCTGTTTAATAAATTCAGATGAAAGGGAGAGATACAAATTCCCACACTCCTTTTGGCGCTTAATATATTCAGATGAAAAGGCAAGATATAACCACCAACAGAAGAATTAATTTATGCAGATCTGTCTCTAGTTTCACGATTTTAAATGTCTTTTTAGATGAAAGTCCAATAATACTCAGCACTTTTAACCTTCAAAGTGTTTCAAAAATATTAACTAGTGAATCTGCACAGCAACATGAGAAGGTAGGTATGAAGAGCCCCTGCAAAGTAGGTATGAAGTATTAAGCTGTACAATGGAGATAATAAGGCAGAGAGGTTATGGGACTTCCCCACTGGGACACAGTGAGCCAGTGTTAAATACAGGTTATAATTAATTCCTAGCTTCCAGTCGTCTAGCTGGAACATAAACCAAGCCCATCTTTGAGATCCGTTCACTGCGCAGGATTAATGTGCACTAAGTGTGGATGGTGCCACATTGTTATGTGATGAGAAAATATCAGTGACAAAAAAGAATGTTAATGTTTCAGAAAGAAGGACTTCTACCAGTGTGGAAAGTCCCTACGTAAAAGAATCAATGGACACAAATCAGATATTAGGAATGGCAACATATAAAAACCTGTAGGGGAACACTTCAATCTCCCTGGACACACAATTGCAGATCTAAAGGTAGCCAACCTGCAGCAAAAAAATTTCAGGACCAGACTTCAAAGAGAAACTGCTGAGCTACAGTTCATCGTCAAGTTTGACACAATCAACTCTGGATTAAACAAAGACTGTGAATGGCTTGCTAACTACAAAAGCAGCTTCTCCTCTCTTGGAATTCACACCTCCAGATCAGCTACTAGAAGTGGGCCTCATCCTCCCTGATTGGATCCACCTCGTCATCTCCAGCCTGATTCTGGCCTGCATAGTTATACCTGCCTCTGGAAATTTCCACTACATGCATCTCACAAAGTGTGTCTTTGCTTATGCTCCAACACTTCAGTTAATCTATAAGGTGCCACAGGACTCCTCGCCGCTTTTACCAGTGTGGGTGTTTCAAATATCTGGCCAGTATAACCCTGTACAACTATTTTTTGTTGTGCAGCCAATGATTTTTGGCTATTGTCCATTTATTGTGTTTTATATACGACATGTTGATTAATCATAGTCACTGTATGTAGGATTATAGAAGCACAAGGTAGATACATGATTATTCCTTCTAAACGCTGATCAAAGTAAGAAAAGCTGGAACAGAAGGCCTGTAGGTTGAAGTCTGCAAGACTGTCCTTAAGTTATTTTAGGCTGTGGAGAGAAGGAATGCTGACACAAGTAATTGACTGGAGAATAACCTGATGCCCCCAAGATTATGGGAAGAGCGGTACCAAGTGGTAATATTGCTGATATTAATTTTAAATCATAAAAATGCTGTAGAAGCATTTCTGTTTCCACCAGGAGCCTTGACCATAGGACACAGACAGTGCATCAATACTAATGAGAAGAAAAGGAACTTACATAACCCATAGGTAGAGTCTTGCACAGACACAAATGTCTACCTGCGGACGAGGAAATCCACAAACAGACATCAGATCCACTGATCTGCAGAGCTCTGTCTCCCAAGAGGTGCTGTGACCAAAGGAAACGAGCATTTGACTGCTGCTCCTGGGTGCCAGCAACCCACACTGGAACCTCCTTCCAGCTGTGTGACTGTACCGCCCTCAGCCCCATCTCCTGTCTGGGGCGGCCCAGCACCATTGGAGATGGGGCTGGTAGTTGCATAGCTGCTTGGCTGGGGCACTCTGTCCTGGGATTAGAACCCTGCAGAGCAGTAGATATTGATGCCTATCTGGGGATAGCCACATCCCCAGGTAGAGACTTGTATCCGTGAAGGGCTCTACCATAGGCCTTGGATGCTGTATATTTGTGGGGGACATTAGACCAATAAAGGACAAATGGGCTGACACATTCATGGACGTGCACAAATGTAGGTATGGACAGAATCACTTTGTAAAAAGAGGGGGACAAAGGGAGCAATTGCCAGAGGGGCCTGGTGATTGAAAAGGGCTCTCAGCTGGTGCTACCGCGGCAGCAGTGTGGGCGGAGCCCAGGCCCTTTGAATCACTGCCAGAACCGCGTGGTGCTGAGGGCTGCCTGGGGGAAGCTAGTCCTAGCCCCACCCCTTCTGCCTGAGGCCCCGCCCCTTCTACATGCAAGTTTATCGGCCTCCTTGGTACCTAGATTAGGGAAAAAAATGAGCTCCCAATGGGAAACTTCATCAGGAACCATCCCTCTACTGACGATCAATCCACTCGAGACCCATCTGCCCCTAACACTACTGTTTAAGGAAGTGAACATAACTATATTAGTTGCAGGTTCATAGATAGGTCTGTATAGAATTTCTGGACACTTAGATAATCATAACTTTAATCTAACTTGCAAAGTAAGCCAGACCTTGTATTTGTGAATGTGTTATGTAGTCACCGCTCCTGGTCTTCATATTTTCCTAGAGATTCTCAATCTGAAGGAAATAGACGTAACTTTCACTCTATTAATCTGGAAACTGTAGCAGCTAGAGCTGATCCCTGGTAGGGAAGTACATGTTATTCAATTCACTTTAAATAAAAGGCAAGCACAATATGAAAATACAGGGGGGGGGGGAGAACCCCAAACAAACATTTCAGAGCTAAAGTTAGTCTTCCATTTAAATACCATCAAAAATTAAACTGTCTGAAGAGATTAATGATGTTTGGCGTTTCAAATCACCGCACAGTGCTGATGTCTGCAAGATGCAACAAGCCGTTTGTGCTACAGCTGGGTAAGGCACGGCAGCAGCATTCCAGCCATGAAAACAACCTAGGGATGGGATTTTAAATGGTTCTGAACAAAAAATTCCTCTTTTCAGTCTTTCACAGGCTGCCATCCTGCCATGCCCAGAACTCTACCCCATCCCCCTCTCTAGGGTACCCCGAAGTAGACAGATGATACGAAAAGAACCAGCCAGGAGCAGCAGCATATAGGGCACCAATGAGGAAAACAAGAAGAGAAATGATAAAGCAGATTGAAAGCGTCTAATTAGCACCAAGATTTATTTACACAGATGCATATATTAGACAGACGACACAAACATGTAGTAGAAGAGGGATTTCATAGCTTATTCACAGCCTCTCCTGCTGGCAACAAGGTGTCATTTTTGTGCTCAGGTCTTACACAATGCCGGTAAAGCATTCCATAAGAGAACTGTAACAGAAAGTTATTTTCCCCTTTAAATCCCATTTTCCTGTAGTATTAAAAGCTTTTTGCCTTATAAAAAGGACTCCGCCAGAGTATCTGTAAATTGTCATCCATAAAATGGTGAGCAGAACAGGAGCACTCACCAAAAGATGGAGCAAATGCTGAAGGTTGGCAGCAGGGCATGGGAAGAAATATCCATGTGAAATCACCACACAAAGGCAGGTGAAGAACATGGCCAAAATAGAGAGCACTTGGAAGATTTTAACAGACAAATGTAGCAATGGGGCGGCTGTAGCACACAAGGCAGAAGACTGACTAATGTTACAACAACGTGGGACTCCTGTGCAGGATTGCACATTTGTTCTGGCTGGGGATAGCCCACAGGCCGGGAGTTTGAGATCCCTGCATTAGACAACAGTGTCCTTAATGATCCATCTGAGGAGGGTGTTTCCCTCTTTAAGAAACTATGTGGAAACATAGTGGCACTAGCAGTAAGAAGGAACTGGCGGGCAGTCGGTATGGCAGTCATAGACAGCATCGCACCTACACCACTGGAGGGGGCTCCACAGCCAATCGGGTAAAGCTTTGGACAACTGGACACATGCTGCGTACACACCTAATTGGAATGGATATGAAGAAGTGTCACCGCCACCATGTAGATTTGAACCTGGGATATCCACAGCTTAGTATAGGAGCCTCTACTCTGAGCTAAAAGCCCGCTGCCTCTCAGCCCCTGTTGTAGAGGTCTCTTGTTCTATGCTGTTGCTGTGGTCTAGGCGCCCCTGCATGGTGCAGTGAACCACACTAGGCGTGTGGGTGACACAAGCACTCGAAGAAGGTGGCATTGACATTCCAGCTAGCCCAAAACACAGCAGCAACTCTCCTCACCAGCACGGGATGTCACAAGCACATCAGACCCATCCTCAGCTTGCTACATTGAGTCCCCTTTACAAAACTGATCGGAATTTGAGATCTCCTTATCTTCACAGAGCTCGATTATCTGGGCCCAGGATCCCTAGCCAACAACCAGGCCTGCTGAGGAAGGGAGGGGCTAAGGGGTGCAAAAGGGGCAACTGTCCTGGGGCCCAGCAATTACAAAGGGTCCAGGGCTCTACGCCCTTTGGAACTCCTAGGCCCCGGGGCATTTGCCCCTTTTGCACCCCTTAGCCCCTCCCTTCCTCGGCAGGCCTGGCTGTTGGCCAGGGTTAACTGAGCACTGTGCAGAATGCCAGGTGCATGCTCCAGGTGGCTTTGAGGGATGGAGGGGGGCGCCCACTGCAGTCTGGGCAGTGCTGAGGGCTGCTACTCCCAGGCCTGCCTCTTCCATCCAAGGCCCCACACCTCCTAGGAGCAGGAAACCAGTCCCCACCCACCCACCTTGCCCAGAGGCCCAGCCTGGCCGGCAGCTCCTCTCCCCCTCCCCCATCAACAACTTTGGTCCTCTGACCCAATGGGACTCTCTACAAATCAGGGTGACGCCTGCGCGGGAGACAAAGCCTTTTCAAGAGAGATGAGCGAGCGGAATGAAATCCAACGGGAACTAAGGACCATCCCACCCCACATCTCCAACTGCTCTAAATGCAGGGGACTTTTCTTTGACCTGCCTTAGCTAATGTAAACGCAGAGGAGCACTGTAGACTAAAACACTCTCACACACACCCAACCCCGCCCCCCCCCCCCACACACACACACCCTCTCCATCCACAGAACTCCATTCTTAGTTCTGTTTTCCTTTCTCTCTGCACCTTATCTCTGGGAAATCTCATCCACAAACACAAATTCAGCTAACATCTCTGTGAGCTGACAACTCAGAGATCTACCTGTTTACGCCAGACCTGTCCAGACTAAAAATCTCTGCTTGTCTCTGATATCCAGCTCTGCTTGACAATAACAGGACTCTTAATCTTTCCCTTGTGAGTCCTCCTCCTCACTCTCTCTCTCAATTACTATGGACAACACCCCCGACCTGCTTGTCACTCACGCCTATTACGTGGGCATCATCTTTGACTCATACATCATCAGTGTCAGGCCCGACAGAGAGGTATCTAAATCTTGCCAATTCTTTCTGCATAATCTCCCTAAGGTACAGCCTCCCTTACCTTCCTGCAAACCTAAACCTTTTGTCCCGCTCTCCTCAGCTCACGTGTCAATGGCTGCAACATGATTCTCTCCGGCCTTAACAAACGAAGATTCTTCCCACTCATCATTCAGAATGCTGCAACACCCATCATTCTTCTAGCCCGACACTTGATAGAACCATAGAATCCTAGAACTGGAAGGGACCCCTAGAGGTCATCAAGTCCAGTCCCATGTATTCATGGCAGGACCAAGCCATGTCTAGACCATCCCTGATAGATGTCTGTCTAACCTGCTTTTAAATATCTCCAGTGATGGAGATTCCACAACCTCCCTAGGCAATTTATTCCAGTGCTTAACCACCCTGACAGTTGGGAGGTTTAGGTTGGACATTAGGAAAAACTAATGTCCAACCTAAACCTCTCTTGCTGCAATTTAAGCTCATTGCTTCCTGTTCTACTTTCTTCAGCTGTGTCATTCCTCTCTTTACATCCTGCTACTGGCTCCTCCTTCAATATCACATCGAACTTGCTCACTTTCATTTTCCATGGCCAATCCCCACTCCACGTGTCCTCTCATTCACAGCCATGATGCTCACAGTCACCTTCAATTGGCCAGTGGTACCAGCCTCCGCCACCTCTTGTTACATTTTCAAACAAGTACCTTCACACTTTCTCCCAGGCTGCCCCTCACACTTGGGAGGAGCTCCTTATACACAGCCATAAAGTCACCTATGATCCTCTTCCAAATCTCTTCTCAAAACTCTCCCTTGTTATATCACCTATAAATATTGTAACAGTGGTCAGGCTCCCAGTGTGCTGAAACCACTGACTAAGCCCTCTGATCTTTACTGTCTCATTGTTTTCTCAGATTTCCCCATGAGTCTGGTTGTGCCCATCTGTGGTCTCTTGACTTATACTTACATTGGGAGCTCTTTGGGGGAGGGACTGTCTTTCTGTTCTGTGTTTGTACAGCTCCTAGCACAATGAGGCCCTCTTGGCCTAGGTGGGGTGCCCACATGCTGTGGTAATTCAAACAATCAATCATTATCAATAAACACTCCATTGCAGACATGCGTGCGCACCCCTTCCCCCCCAAACTCTTCTCCTGGGGAGTAAGATATGAGAACAAACAAACCATACATAATAAATGTTACTTCCAGTGATGCATTACACAATGTAAGATGCTCAAATACTATGGTAAGCACAGTAGGAGAAGTCCTCTGCAGTAGATTTTGCATGCTAAGCTTTCCTTTGTGGTCGTCTTTCCAAAAACAGCTCACATGCTAAGCCCTGGATATTAGAACCAGTTACACTGAGAGATGTTGACTGGGACCCCAGGAATTCACTTCACATCTTCAAAAATAGAAAAATTTCACTGACACTTCACGGTCCAGAAGGGACAGAGAGAAGGGGCCTCTCTTTAAATTCTCACTCACAAGGCAGGTTAATATTGCATTATTAAAAGCATGCGCAGTTATAAACCAGGTCTAGCTGAAGAAACATGGAGCACTCAAGCAATGGGGATTCTGGAGAGACTTCCAACTTTATTCCCACATATTGCTCACCAACTATTAACAAGCCATAGCTCCAAATGAACTCCAACAAAAACAGTGACATGAGCATCCCAGACCTTAAGACCTAGTTCTGAATTTCAGAAAGTTCATGTCTAGATTTTGATCTGAACATTCCACCTCAGGCCCATCTATAATTATAACCTTTTATGGCCACAGCCTTCTATCCCTGCGCAGCTGAGCCGATTGTAAAGAAAACCATCGGACAGGCACCATTTAAATGTGTGGTACATACGAGCAGAGGATGTACTGCACTGTCAAAGTTATGCTATCGAAAGGAGACTTTGTGAACCAGGAGAAAAAGTAATATCCGCTTTAGCTTGCAAACATTTTGGCTTTTTTATTAAAAATATTTACCACCAACACCTAACACGGTTGTCATATACAAAGCAGATAACAAGTGGCATATACAAAAGGAGATAACAAATGCTAAGAAGTGGAAATCTGTCAGCTACTAATATCAAAAGGCTACGTAGAGAAGCAAAAGCAAAGTTTTTCACCATACCCTTTTAAAAGAACTATTATAACTATATTCCTTCCATCAATAGGATATCTATCCCCATGTGAAACACAATCCGCAGATTTTAAAAGAGGCCTTGTTTAAAAGGGACAAGGATGAGATACAATCATATTTTTTTTAAATTCCTGACATATACTAGGATGTTGTTAAAACAGAAAAAATTAAAATAATTATACTATTCCTTTATATAGAGCCTTTCACCTTCAAAGTGGTGAACAAATATTCATTCATACTCAATATTCTAGGAGGTAGAAAAAAAATTCATCTCCAGTGTATTCATGGAGAAAATGACAGAGAGGTTGTGACATGCCCAGGTCACCAAATGAGTCAGTTCCAGTCCCAGATCTGTCAAGAAGGAGCTCTTAGTTCCCTGTTTCCTATCCTAGACAATGCTACCCTTCTCTCGCCACTCTCATTTTTACCCTTCACACTGTTTTTATTCAATTTTGCACTTCTCCCAGCTGAGCAGTGAAATTAGACTGGTCAGTTTCCGACTCTGGTCACATAATACACAGCAGCTCTATGTAAGAGTGAGTTTCCAAAGCAGCAGGGAAATAGATCATGTAGCTCAAAAAACTGCTGTGAAGGGGTTTGTTTGTTTTTAATTGAGAGTCATAGGATTTCTAGCAGTACATTTGGGGTAATAAGAGGTTTATTAAACATCTAAATCTGGGGCCTAAACTAGCTTCTTTTCATTTCTACCACTAAAAACCTATTTCAAGCACCTCTTTGCTATTTCAAGTAAAGAGGGTAGTGAGAGTCAATGGATTACCATCTCTCAGCTAGAGACTCAAGTGGATATCTGGATTCAGTTACAACTAACACAGGTTTGGTGGTCTCAATTTAGCACCAAGTGAATATCAGCCCATGCATCCAATTTATAGCAAAGCTGGAAGAAATCAGAACTGCAGTGGTTTTAGAGACTGAGTTTGTTAGTGCTACCATGCTGTCGGTACAAGCCTGGATATCTTTGGAATCTGCTCTCTCCTGACACTAGCATGCACATGCCACTATCAAACTCAGCTGGCAAACTCTGCTCAGAATTCTTGCACATGGGAGGCACTGCTAGCCACTTGAAGTCTGGAGACTTGGGTTGATTGCTCTGTCACTAACGGACTCTGCCAGACAGAGCAACTCACTTAGCCTCATTATACCTCACTTTCTCCATCCGCAAAATGGGGATAACAGTGCTTATCCATCTTCAGGGGGTGGTAGAGGAGAGAAACAAAGGAACCCAACTAAGCCTTTGAGCTCTATGGTTGAAGAGTACTAGATTAGGTACCATTTCTAGGTTATCATTTTTATTGAAGGACAAGTAAAAAGGAAGTGATAAAATATTTGTCCCAGGCTCTTAGTGGAGCCTAATCCTGAGCCTGTAGCTTGCTTGATTTATCAAATCTCACAAATGCTGGTATGAAAGCAAACAAAAAAGACTGAATGTGGCAAGATCAAAAGGCTCAGAATTCACAGAAGGAGCTACGAGACGTCTCTCTCATTCCTTGTTCAGCTCTAAGGACAGCACTAATTTTTGACAAATAAGGAGAAACTACAGTTCAGCCGCTCTCCTGAGGTATATTGCTTAGTTACAAATGACTTACAATTTTACACGTCCTCAAGATCCTTTTCAAACTAAGCCAGAGAATTCAACTTCAGAGAATTCATTTGTAAGAACGACACATTTTTAAAAACAAATTAGGGTCATGAGAGGAACTGAGATGGTTGTTTTGACTCACCAACCCGTCTGATACCATGGAAACCTAAACAACTGCAAAAGGTAATTGTAGAGGGGCCAGCTTGGAGTCTTTGCTAGTTACCCCTTTTATTGTGTGTTCCCTGTCACCATTATCACCCTTTTTCTATACATGGCACCGTCCGCACCATAGAAGTCAACTGTCGCCCACGTTAGCATTGCCACGTACCCAACACTTGGCCACAGACAGCAGGGTAAGGGGACCCGGGCCCACCCACTCTCCCAGGTCCCAGCCCAGGGCCCTAAGGCAGGGATGCTTTCTCCCTGGCCTAGCGGAAGGGGGAGTTGCCCCTAAACACATCCGCCCGTGGGCTACCCTACCCCGCCCTGGGGCACTTCCTACTTCCACATCCAGGCCTACCTCTTCCCTTTCCTAGGGTGCCTGCCGCCCTTTGGAGCCTAAGGGGGAAACAACGCTCCTTCCTGGTGCATCCCCCCACCTTCCGCTTCCCCGCCAGCTCTTTCCCCACCCCTCATCACGCCAGCACGTTTTATGACACCCCGCCAAACCGGCAGGTGACATCATCGCCTGGCGCTTCCTGGCCGACACGTCCTGTGTCTTCTGCGCCTGCGCCGGCGTCCCCTTCAGCTCCGTACGATCCCCCGAGCAGGGCCCAGATACTCGCCCCAGCGGTCACCCGGCCACTGTTTCCGCCAGGTTGCCCCTCCTCCTGGGACTCCCCGCACCCCCCATCAGTGAGGGGTTGCTTCACCCCATCACAGTAATCATCAAGTTGAGGGCAGGAAGGGACGCACAACACTTCCATTTCTGTCCTTAGACTCCTGGGCCAATTTCAACAGCATATCTGAGAAGGCTCCATACTTTGAATGGATCCAAGGTCAGGTCCCTGACAACACTAGTCAGATCAAATTAAAACTCTTATCCCACTGTGCAATATATCCACCGGCAACTACGTTGCTTCAAATACAAAACCAAGATGCCCCTTTATTAGCACAGTGGCTCCCTTTCTTGCAATACCAATAATTTTTCAGCGATGGAGGTGAAAGCTCCTGGCTAGTGCAGGATGTCTTCAGAAAACTCAACAGACCATTTACCCGAGCAGACACAAATTGACCTAACGAGGCTAGTGTATTCCTTTCCACTTGCCTGCCGGGGAAAGTTCAAAATGATCAGACAGGCAAATGGGATGCAGAAATAATCCAGTTGGGTGTGTGTGCAGGTGGAGGGTCTTCGCTAAGGACCAGGGAGGGGAGGTTTACAATGAAGTCTAGCACTCCACAGAAAACAAGATTTGCTTAGAAGAGTTAACATTGGCCCAAGCACCTCAGAACTAGAACTATGCCAAAATATTCAGTGAGCAGGAATACTCTGTGTCTATATAGCAATATTTGACCTGCAAACACAGACACTATTGAAAATAAACGCCAAAAACTTTTCCACCAGGCTGAATATTTCTAATGTGTCAGTCACCAACATGCATTTGCAGAAGTATCAAGCATAGATATTGTTTACCAGTGTTTCTCAACCAGTACAAGTACCCTTCGAGGTATTTGAGAGAAGTCTGGGCGGGCGGGCGGGGGGGAGGTACTTCAACAACTGAAATTTGGAGAAAACTGAATTTGTGTCTTCAGTTTTACAGCACTTTATGATTTTTGTACTTTTTACACCCAAAAATTTCATCGCCTGCCCGGCAACAATCAAATTGTTTAAACAAATGTGTTGCAATGGTAGAAAAAAAAATGGTGTGTCTGAAAACTGTAGGTATTGGGGGTACTTTTTTTTTTTTAAAGGGTACTTTGTAAAAAAAAAGTTGAGAAACACTGTTGTCTATCACCCAGAGGGCTCAGCCAGGATCAGGGCCTGGTTCTCAGCACTAAGAACTTTTCTACGCCCTGGCCTCCATCAATATTTCTGTCTTATATTACCCAACCTCTAATTTCACTAAAATGTCAGGAGTATGTGAAAATACATAGCGGGGCTGTAAGTCGCTGCACTCACCCCTGGAGCAGCGTTGTGAGGGTCTTCATCTCACCATGTCAACCACATCTCTTGCCCTGAAGCAGCCTGTCTTTCACGACCTCTTCCATCTCCCTGCCCAAACCTGGCCCTTTGCAGGGTAACAAAAGGGCAACTAAACAGAGGAGCCTTCTACCCTCTCAGGCTACATTGTTTCTTGTTCCATAACCCTATTCCCAGGGACTGCATGATCCTTCTTCACTCTCCAGAGGCTGAGCACTCCCTCCCAGAGCTTCTTCCCGGGGGCCCTTCTTCCTGGCAGGTTTCCTCACTGCCTCCCTCACCAAGGGCTCTGGAAGTTTCTCACAGGGCCTTCCCTGCTTTCATGGGTCCTAGCTCAGCCACCTCTACTCTGCCTAATCCTCATGGTTCTCTCAGCCTACCTTTATCAAGTCCCCTTCAGGGAGACTTCCCTTATAAGTCTTCCCCTCTCCCCCAACTGAATTCTCTTTGCTGCGTAGTCTGCCCTGATCCTTGTGCAGCTGGGATCTCTAATTGTAATTAAAATCTCCACCTCAGGATCAGCTGGGGGGAGTGAGAGAGTTACCTGCTACATTACAGGGAAAGCTGAGCCCAGCTCTCCCATAGGGCCTGCCAGCCTGTGACAAGGTCCTTAGACCAAGGAGGTACATGCAGTGAGACTGAATTAGAAGCCAATCCCCATGTCCCCCAACACTTGAGGTTGTCTGGACTTCCATACCACTCCGGTCCTACTTGAACATGCACCTATCGCAAGTGGGCAACAGTCTTCTGAGTCAGTTGTCGTAGTTACAAGAACTAACTGCACCTTCCACTCCACTGATCTCTCCAAATGCACCCTCCTCCGTCTGCAGCGTGACCTTTGAAATGCTGTTTCCTTGCGATATGTTCATTCCCAGCACTGGCAGAACAGCAGTGTGACTTTGGCCAAAACATGGAATTCGCATCTGCACAGCGAATAGCGCAGGTAGGGTTCTTAGCCTCTGAGTCTGTTTACCGGAATGTGTTCTATCTGGATCTGTTTCCTTCCTGCTAACAGCTTTCTATTAAACTAAACCCCCATCTACATACAATAAATACTCCAGGATAGCCATAAACATTTCCTATAGCCCACTCCTATGCAGTATTCATAAATCAATGCAGACCAGGCCCTTGCCCTTCATATCATGATCAAATCAAGCATGAAACAGCCTAGTGTTACAGGGCATTGAGCTTCTGGTAGGATATTAAACCCAAGTCCTGAGCATTTGTAATCATTAAAAATCCCATGGTATATTTAGCCAGGGTAAAGGATTTGCTGAGTGTCCTGGCTCGATTCCAATTTAGACACTTGTTCTTACCTACTTAACTCTCCCTCAGTTTCTGATATAATTTATATCCTTCACTTCCTCTCCTAACCGGTGGTGAAGTGGTAGAAAAAGAGTTGTTGAGTGACCAGTGGGAATTCTATATCAGGTCTCTGATTAGAGTGTATGCAATAGAATAATGGTGTTTTGGAAGGTTTTTCACAATGACTTGGGCATTTACTTACAAGAGGGAGTTGCTAAGGATTTCTAAAAATCAGGACATTATCTGGGAAGTTAAATGTGGATTTAGATGTCCAGCTTTGAAAATGCTGGCCTATGTAACACCTAAGTAAAAGTATGTCGCATGTGCCAGTTACCTGAAGGGCAAGGGTTCTGGGCCATTTAATGAGAGGCTATTAGCAAGTGTGCAGCAGTGCAGGTGGTTTGTTTTAATTGCAAGGTCACTCAGACCATCAGCAGTTTTTTGCTTGCCTGAGCAATTGTGTTAGCGAATGGAAATTCGGAACAGCCATAACCTGGACTGCACTCTGCTCAGAGTTTATATTCTTCATTCAATACATCAGGAAATGAAATCTGAGAAGCTACCCACGTTTTGAGCTGGCATGCCTGAGTGGCAGCACAAATATTTGAGTTTATTCAGTTATTGCACTACAGATACACTGATAGGAATCAAATATAACCAAATATCAGTCTGCCTTCGGTTTTTTCCCATTCATCTCAGACAGAATGAGAAAGCACTAGTTCATGTTCTTCGATTTGAATAGAAAAGAGATAGCCTGCGGTACATTATGAAGAATTAGCCGTCCAACCGAATTGAACACCAAAGCCCCAGCCTTCAAGGCCAATATGATCAGAACTTCAACCCGTTTTGTATTTAAATTTGCCCAAACCTAATTTAAAAAGTGAAATGGGTATTATGTGGAATTTCTGAGCGGGGTGAACATTGTCTTTTCTACCTGCGTGATTCACGCTACTCTTACAATGAAACAGCAGTGCTTAAAGAACCAATCTGTAAGTCAGAAGAATATTAAGATTGCTTCACTTACATTGGAAAAAGGGTTGCAATTGCTTGGGTATGTTCTCCGGTGGATGTGCATTTGTAACTCCCTTAGCTCTTTAAAAAGGTGAACGTTGCTCTGTGTATAAATATGTTGCAAACATGATAGATGTCAAAATAGTATTTGCACTCTGCAGCAGGGAAGAGAAAACATGTTTATGAGTGAAATGCTCTTTGCTGCACAGAACTCAAGTAAATTGACTACATGGTAGGGAAGAGTCTGGATAGAATCCTCCCCTCAAGGCCACTCACTGCTGCTAATTCTAGTGTGAATCTTCAGAAATATATTTTAGAAGGGCTCCTGTTGATCTGAATATGCCTGAAACTGGGCTTTTCATGAAATTCAACGCTTAAGAACATGGCGAGGGCTTAGGGGAGGCAAAGGTTTCTTAACGTTCTCTCTTTTGCACCAGTTGTGCTGCGTTTTAAATTTGGTCCAGACATTAACATATTTGCTTCCCCCACGCTCAGGATTTGTTATTCCTTTACAATTGGCCGACTCCAGAAATGGCGTTCTTCAAGTTGGGTTGCTGATGTCCATTCTGCTGCTCACCACATGCATCGGTGCTGAATAACTCTCTGGGTCCTCGGTATGGTAGCACATAGCTACCCCCTCCAATTTGTTTCAAATGCCCCCTCCCACACAAACACACTCCCACCTCTTGTCCCTTTCCAGGGACCCTTCTCACAAACACATCTTGACCACAGGGTCAGGGGCTCTTGTAGCTGAGGGTGGTAGAGAAGGTCTCATCTCCATACCGGAATACTGGTTTCTATTCTTGGTCATTTTTTATCCCAAATACCAAAAGTAGTCCCTATCCCATCCTAGATCTCAACATAGACCTAATGAATTTCAAGTTTTGCGTGGTCTCCCTGGCTTCCATTATCCCCTCCTGAGCGCCGGGAGACTGGTATGCTGCCCTCGACCTGAAAGATGCATAATTTAATGTAGTAAGTGTTATGGGGCTCTGATGCTTTCTCCTTTTTACTGTGGCTTTGGCCAATTGCCAGTTTGCAGTCCTCTCATTTGGCCTGGTTATGGCGTCAAGAGGAATTAACAAGTACCTCAGACACCAGAGTGTCTAGATTTACTCATAGCTGATCTTTTTTTGCCCAGCTTTGTCTTCACCCTTTCACTACAGTTATTTGTTTACAGGTCTCTTTAAGTGTGTCTGCTTAGGATGGGGAAGCCATTTCAAAAGCCAGTTGACAACAAAGATCTGATTGGTTTTCATCTCTTAAGTAGACTTTCCCACAGGGTAAGAACCCTTTGTTCAGTCTTCCCATCCCCATGGAAAAGTACCTGATTCAAGATGGATTCCAGCACCAATCAGCATGGTCACATGTCTTTTTAGAACCATCCACAGTTTAGGCTTAGAGGAAAAATAAAACCATTAATGGGTCATTGATATAAGTACTGAGCCATTAAGTTTCTAAAGTATTGCCAATAGCCCTCATAAGCACATTTACTATTAAAAGCAGATTCACACTTCATATTTCTATCTGCACATACAAGAATGATAGATGAACAAAAATATGATATACTGATTCAGCAAACTGTAACTTTAAAAATGATATGTCACATGACCTGTTTTGCATAAAGCATCTTTGAGTTATGCATATTCATAAGTCATTTTTCATAAAGCATGGGGATTGTGACACAAGACATCTGTAGAGCTGCAACGTGGTCCTCTGTCCATGGCTGTGTCTAGACTTGCAAGTTTTTCAGCAAAATCATCTGCTTTTGCAGAAAAACTTGCCAGCTGTCTACGCTGGCTGCTTGAATTTCCGCAAAAGCACTGACGATCTCATGTAAGATTGTCAGTGCTTTTGCGGAAATACTACACTGCTCCCGTTCAGGCAAAAGTCTTTTTCCGCAAAACTTTTGCGCAAAAGGGCCAGTGTAGACAGCAGAGATTTGTTTTCCGCAAAAAAGCCCCGATCGCAAAAATGGCAATCGGGGCTTTTTTGTGGAAAAGCGCGTCTAGATTGGCCACAGACGCTTTTCCTCAAAAAGTGCTTTTGCGGAAAAGCGTCCTGCCAATCTAGATGCGCTTTTCCGAAAATGCTTTTAATGGAAAACTTTTCCGTTAAAAGCATTTCCGGAAAATCATGCCAGTGTAGACGTAGCCCATATGTTCATGTCTCATTATGCCAGAATTCAGCAGGCCAGAGACAATGCTGGGTTCAGCAAACATGTATTACACTCTACGGAGCCGTGAACTCCTATCTGCCGCCACCAGCACTGCTCGGAGTCACCTACCATGGAATGGACATGAGCAAGCACTCAGACCTGTTCTGTTACTGCTGTTCTTCATGATAGGTTTCACATGTTAATTCCATGACCCACCTTCTTTCTCCTCTCTCGGAGTTTCTGGCAAGAAGGAACTGAAGGTGGAAGGAACTGGCAGTGTCCCTTATACTGCCCCATGCAACTGCCACTCCAGAGGGTAGCAAAGCCGGATCCCTTAGGGATACCGATGAGGGAAAAGCTTCCAGAAGTGGTGTTTGTGGTGGGCACGCACACCTGATGTGGAATGGACATGAGTAGGCACTCAAAATAGAATCAGAATTTTTCTTGTTCTCCACAGAAGAGATGCAGCAGAACTAGTTGCAGTGTAAATGTATATTGACCAGCCATGGTACCTCCAAGACTGTCTCATAGATGAGCATACGAGTAGTCAGTGCATTTTAGGCCTTGACTTTTCTGCTGAGACTACCAACAAGAGTGCCAGCTGATGCAAAAGTGAAATGGTCTCATGATGTAACCATGGATGGAGAGCATCAAATTCATTTCACAGGTAAGTTACTCCAGCTTTGTAAGTCTCTGTTTAGAGCAGGGGTGGGCAATAATTTTTTATGGGAGTGGGGGCAGAGCAATCCAAGAATTTGGAAAGTGATTGAGGGCCACACTCTTCCATGACATTAATGGAGGAGGTGAGGAGTCTGGGATGGAGATTGGGTGCAGAAAGGAACTTGGGGTAAGGGAGGGAGTTTGAGTGAAGGAGGCAGTTGTGACCTGGGGCACTGAAGTGGAGTGCAGGGGGTTGGATTGTGACCCAGGGCAGGGAAATGGGATACAGGAGGGGTTGCAGGGATTTGGGTTGTGAGCTAGGACAGGAGGGGACTGATCTGGGGCAGGGGAATGGAGTGCTGGACCTGGGAGGGAATATGGGTACAGGAGGGGGCAGAAGATTTGGGTATGTGGAGTGGGGGGAAGAGAGTTGGAGAAGGGAGGAGTTAGGGTACCAGAGGTAGGCTCTGCCAGGCTACTTACCAGCCAGCAGTGGTTCCAGAATCAGCCTCCCTGCCTACCCTGCCCCTGCACAGGCTGCAACCATGAGCTCTGAAGTCCCTTGTGCGTCGTAGCTGCCTGTTATTGAAATAGGCAGCTCCCATTGGCCAGTTTATGGCCAGAAGCCGGCCAGTGGGATTGTGCTGGGGGCAGGAGTAGTTCCTAAAGCTTCCCCCCCTCAGACTCACAGTTTTTAAAGAAAAACCATCCCACAGCTGCATTTCTGAGCAGCAAGCGGGAGGGGCGAGGCAAGTGGGGAGCCTGCCTGGTGCACCCCGCAAGCGTCCGTGGGCCAGAGCCGGTGGCTTGGTGGGCCACATCTGCTCCACAGGCCTTTGGTTTAGAGGATAAATCAGGAATTTTTCATAAACAGACACACTCCAATGTCTTTCCGCCTTCCGTTGGGCTTTTGAACAGGCAGCGCAGATTTGAGAGCCTCGCTATGCCTCTGCAGGTCACATTTAGCCCGTACCTTCCCGCATGAAGCACAGCACAATCAACCTGTAGGAGTCTGGCTGCAGTTCAATAACAGATGGCCAGCAATAGGAAATTATTCCCTTGTATGACAACACCTTGCTTATTTTCTTTCCACGTGTCATTGGGGACCTCTTACTTTGTACCAGAAAATAGGGATGGACTGTTTTTTTAAGTACTGAGCTGCAGATGCGGATGGTTTTCTCCTGTGAATGTGTCCCTGCTTCAATGGCTCAATGGTTCAAAGCAGAGATAGATGAAGTTGGATGTGTCCTTCCGAAAGTGTCGGTGGCCAAGGACACAATTATGTTTTGTACTGGAGAGAAAGGGAGGCAATTAAATGCAGCGCTGTGTAACATACTCACTGCTATCCTAATCCAATCTGCCAGAGAGGCACCCAGTTACACAATAAGATGGCAAACGTGGTGACTGTTTCTACATGAATGCGTACTCTGTAACTTAGTTACTTGGGAGATTTCTCGTTATTACTCTACGTGTAAAGACTAACCTGTTCAATAAGCACAATAATGACAAACAGAATTGGGGGCATTGGAGGAAAATGCATTTCTTGTTTTGTTTTCAGAACTCTTGGGGGTACAATTTTTGAGGTTGCAAAGTTCCCTAAATAAATCTTGCCAAGCGTACCCAAGATAAGTGCTACATGAAGAATAACTATGGGTGAATGAGGAATGGTACCATGTACTTTCCACTCATGTGGGTTATTAAACTCAAAGGACAGTGGTTTAAGCACTCACAAACACCATGTGTGACACCCAGTCCCAGCCATACATCCTATAAAGGTTGGCGGTACATGTATTGATTGTGATTTTCAAAGATGCTTAAGCAATCCCCAGCTGCCTCTGCACATCTCCACCTTATTTTTATTTTTTTTATGGACACCCTTCTTATTTTATAAAAGCCTTAGCACAGCCTCCCTCCATAAATAGTTTCTTGACATAAAGTGTTCAATGAAAACAGGAGGAAGCACTGTCTACTCATTTAGAGCAAGGGAGCTGATATCACAGCTCCTGGACTGTGTTCTAGATCCCTTCGTGGAGTTGGACATATCACCATCTTTCTGCGTCATCACTTCCTCCGCTGTCAAATGGGTATAAAAATTCTTATCCGACAGGGGGAATATGTGAGATTTAATTAAATTTGTATACATACTTTAAGATAATCAGGTGAAAGTCTATATAAAAGTGAATGTACTTTTTGTACACTACTTGGTAAATGGCCAACTATAGACATTCACGACTCAGCCTCAGAATTACACAGATTGCAAGTGATATATCAGAAAATCAACATGTAACATTTCTTTGTTTTTAGATACGAACTACTTCACTGCCACCCAACAATGGAAGGAGACAAGAGATGAAAGGTACTACAGTTGCTAATCCATAGTACTATTATTTCAACATTTTGGGGGAGAAAAAACAGTGGTTAAGCATGTGGGGAAATGAACAAGTCACTGTAACACTATCTTGAATACAGAAAATCAGTCTGATCAGCTTTCCTCTCTTTCAAACTGTTTAAATGGAGGCATAGTAAATTTCAGGTAATCTAAGCCTTTCAAATTGAAGCAAGCCTTTTCGTCTGGTAATACATTTGCCTTGGATTTGGACTGCAGCAAGGCAATCCAAGTGACAGCTGAAATCTTTACTCCCCCCTCCCCCCGCTCAGTGTATTTGATTCCAGTTGGATGGGAAAATTCATGCTTTTATAGTAACCACTGAGATCTATTGTTCGATGGCTTTTAACTTACTTGCATATACAGATTGCATTGCAATGCTCTTGTTTATATAGTGCCTACCTTCTTGGCATCATCTAGTTATTTAACATTTCATTTGAATGCTTTCTTCCTGAACAGTAACTCCAGACATTAAACACAAAGACTGGCACATAGCTACTTGCAAGATTTTAGTAACAGCTGTGTAATTACCCCCAGACTATCAATGCCAGGCGACTGTGGCTATTGAACTCCGCCATACTACATAGGAGACAGCTGGGGGCTGGCAACCAGATTACTGTCTATTCTGGGGCCCTGACCCAGCTGTGAGAGATCCAGTTCAGAAGTGAACAGACCAGGGTGGTGCCAGAAGGATGAAACACAAGCCTGGTGGTCCCAAGGGCAGCTACCTCCTAGATATGAACAGGACGCAACAGAGCTGTGCTGTACCAGAGGCAGAATGGAGGGCAGAGGAGAGGGAGGAATCAGAGTCACTGCAGAGAACCAAATCCATCGTGTACCTCCTGCAGATTCCTTGGAGTCAGTGTGAATTTGCAGACAAGGCCCATAAACCATCTTATTCCAGGGCCAACCAACCTGCCTCCACTCCTCTTCCATGTTCCCCACCTCTCTTGGATGAGTTTTCCACAGGACAGGTGATAAGAATATACATAAAAACAGCCATACTGAGTCAGTCCAAAGGTCTGTCTAGCCCCGTGTCCTGTCTGCCAACAGTGGCCAATGCCAGAAACCCGAGAGGGAGTGAACAGAACAGGGGATCATTAAGTGATCCCTCCCGTCATCCATTTCCGGACACAATCTGATCCGGCCATAACATTTTTGTGTTATGTACAGGTTTGGCAGAATTTCATTGTTACATTTATTTTGAATTCTTCCCCCCCTCCCCCATTTAAATGTGCACTGTTGTGGGAGATTACTGGGGGAGGGATCATACAATTATTTAATGAGAGTGTATTTTGAGATTCAAAAATTAAAAGCTTTATAACTGTGAAAAAGCAAATGGTCAGCCTCAAATATCAAAATATACAAAGTAAATATCCTCAAACCAAAGCCTGTACATTCAAGAAGCATTTTTTCTTATTGTCTTATTGTAAATATTGATGGTTATCGGTGGAAATATTTTTTACGGTTTTGCAGGCATGGTGAAATCGATGTTTGCTGATGTTTGCCAGTAAATTTCTAATTCTTCCAAGCCTAGATATGCAATGTACTGAGTTACTAGCGCAACTAAGCTTCTCAAAAGAAACTGTTACTGAAAGTGGCACAACATTTTTAATACAGAGAAAACTCCTGAGAAACCAGTCACTATTCTCTTATTCAAGCCTTTCACTAAATAGGGAGAATTTTCTCAAGAATTACTAGTGCACAACATAGAGGTAATCTCATATGCAGATTAGTGAGGATAGCAGCCAATCAGATGCTTCTGTTTTGGAGCATTTCTACTAACATAGCTTCATCCCTTTTACTGGTCTCTACTTAAAACGTATTTCCCTTGGATCTGCTTAGCGACCAGTGTAGAGTCCTCCTCATGTTTCTGCAAATCCTTTTGACTAATCAGAAAGGCAAAGCCTTCACCAGTAGAATGTGGGACTCAGAAAGGAATGATTAGCAAGAAAAACCTGATTCCTGTCTCCATAGAGCAGGCCAGATCTGTTTAGCCCTCACCTTGGAAGCTTTAGGGAGGCAAAACTATAAAGACGCCATAGCTATTCTGATCCCATAAACGGACACTTCCCCAATAACACTTGATCTTATTGATACCAAGGTTAAGCAAAACTGCTGAACCACTGAACTGAACTAGGGATCCCTAGTTTGGGGAAGTTCTAATAGATTGCTGGACAGAGAATGGCATCTGCAGATGCAAATGCACCGAGTCTGTAATGGCATCACTAATTATCCAGGAAGTGCAATGTCGATCCTGGTATAATCTCCCCAGCATGACCTCCTCACACTAAGACCAGGAGGTTTCAGTCACACCAACAGAGCAAGCCTTAGTATAAAATGGAGAGGGGCAGTCCATAATTGTGTGTGCCGTTGTTTCTCATATACATTGAGGCCCAGATCCACAAAGGGTCTTAGGTGATAAATCCTAGATTTAGGCACCACTGCCTAACAGAACAGCCTCACCCGGCTATCCCCTAGCCCTGAAGACATCTGTATTCACTCTGCACCTACATTTCATAGAATCCTAGGGCTGGAAGAGACCTCAAGAGGTCATTGAGTCCAACCCCCCTGCCCAAAGCAGGACCAACCCCAACTCAATCATCCCAGCCAGGGCTTTGTCAAACCGGGACTTAACCTGTAGGGGTGGAGACTCCACCACCACCTCCCTAGATAACCTATTCCAGTGCTTCCTCACCCTCGTAGGCTACATCTACACTATGAGTTTTTACGGCAGAAAATATGCTAATGAAAGACTCATTAGCATAAGTTGTGATCTCATTTCCGTATTTTCTGCCGATCCATGTTTGCTCTACGGGTTTTTGCAGACGTTTTGTTTTGCATAAGATCGGTATACGTCCTTTTTTGAGGCATAAGGATCTTGCGCAAAACAGGGTTTTTGCGCAGAAAGGAAACATCTACACTACTTGTTTTTGCGCAAAAACCCCTAGCGCAAAAATGGATGGGCAGAAAATATGCAAATGAATCACAACTTATGCTAATGAGTCTCATTAGCATATTTTCTGCTGCGAAAACTCGTAGTGTAGATGTAGCCCCAGTGAAAGCGTTTTTCCTAATATCCAACCTAGACCTCCCCCACTTCAACTTGAGACCATTGCTCTTTGTTCTGCCATTTGTCAGCACTGAGAACAGCCTCTTTGGGTAGTTGAAGGCTGCCATCAATTCCCCCCTCACTCTTCTCTTCTCTAGACTAAATAAGCCCAAATCTCTCAGCCTCTCCTCATAAGTCATGTGCTCCAGCCCCCTCATCATTTTGGGTGCCCTCTGCTGGACTCTCTCCAATGCACCTACATCCTTTCTGTAATGGGTTTCATTTGCACTGTAAAAGTCCCCATGGTGCCTAAGATTTTGCATCTGGGCATGCACACTGCTTCCTCAAGGTGCGCTTTCAGAACACTTCATCACTACATTAAATAGCCAGGGAAAAGGAAGATGGAGGAGAATAAAGTGTCTTCACATATAATCTTTAGCCCAGTGGTTAGGATACTCCTCAGGACTATAGAGTCCTTCTCACCCACTCTCTGACCCACAGCATATTTAAGTATTTACACAAAACAGAATGCTTTAACAGGGGAGACAGAGACCCACATCAGAATATCCCATAGCTAAGTGAGTAGAGATCCATGTTCCAGTCCCTTTTCAACAGGCAAAGAGAGGAATTTAACTGAAATCTCCCTCATCCCAACCAGCAAGATAAGAGCAAAAATACTGTCCAAGAGGGCAGATGCTGCAGTGTTTCCCCCTTCCAGTGAGGGAGGAAGACAATGGAGGAAACAATGGAAGGGGTGAAGTTAATCTAGCTCACAGGGCCTAATAAAAGCCCCTTTCATTGGCTGCTCTCTGGAATCATTTGCTACTTTTCTGTTCTATACCAATGAAATCTGAGCCCCAGAATATAAGCTTTGGGAAAAGGGGAATTTTTAAAAAGGCCAGTTGCAAACAGAAAGCAAATGCACAAATATCAGCAGGCATCTAAGAGTGAAACATTAATTACATTTCTAAAGGTGGTGTCCATAATTAATTTTCTCATGTCCACACAAATCGGAAGAAAGTACAAAGATGGTGATTTCACAATGTTTATAAATTACTAAGTTAATTAACAGGCTATCATTAGAGAGAAGATGAAGGAAATTTAGAGAAACCTTGTTTGACATTATTCAAAACTCTCAAAGGAAAGAGGAGACTTGTGAAAAAATATTAATTGCAAATTTTCCCCCTTTATCTTGCTCTCATTTCTGTTTACACACTTAAATCTGCTTCTTCCTTCAGCATTCTGGGACTAATGATTTTCAGTTAAATCATCTTGAGGAGATTACTAGTTCCTCATCTCCTCTCTGAGCAATAGCTAACTTGGAATCTAAAAATAATTTAGCAAAATCATAGGCAAGCAAAACATGCCTCATTCCTTCAGAAGCAGCCCTTCATTGGTCAGGGCACTGACCTGCAGCTGCTGTTCTAGTCCCTCTTATAACATGCCTGATTTATATAATTTTTCTGATCTGTAGTTAAAGGGGTCCAAAATGTGCATTAAACTTAGCCAAATAAAAGATTGGCTTTAGTTTCTCTCTTGTATCCCACATGGAAAGAAATGGATTCATAACGATTCTGCATCTCTTTACAGCAATTTACTGCTACCAGCACCCAGAGAAAAATCAAAGTTTAAAGGTGGCTCAGATGTTAACACAAATAATAAAACAATTATTGCATCCAATTTGGTGTCTCGCTTTAGTACCTTCTTTTACAGCACAGGGTCTGAAATCATTGCTATGTTTAGCCTCACTCAGTACTTTCAGGTGCTGGGGTGGCTTAATGGATCATTTTGCTTCATACAGAAAAAACAGTAAAGAAAAAAAGAATGCACCTGCCCCTGGTCGCCTTTATGGCACACACAAAACACAGTCAGTTGGAAAATGGCTAGGAAAAGGCTTATAGCGCTAGAAACAAGGCCCTGTCCAGCGAGGCACATTCTATATCAATTCCATAAGCAAGATCCTGATTTCTGTGACAGCTGCATTTTAATTAACATGGCAATGCTACCTGATCACAAAATTATTTGATGTTATTCAGTTTTACAGAAAAAAAATCTAAAAGTGCCGCACAAAGTGAAACTATGACTAATGCGCAGTGCATTCAAATACAAAATACATCCATCCTAGCAGCTGAGATACCACCAAGTTAATTAAGTGAAATGCTTAGGCGCTCATCATGATCGGTTTTGCAGTGTACTCCTTCTGCACAGCTCAGGTGTGCATAGCAAAGCAGTACTAAAAAAAGCCAAAAGGTGATTTGAGGACTGGAAAATATACCTAAAAGTAAGGAACTGGCTCTGTTTAGTTTATCAAAAAGAAGATCAAGAGGTGGCTTGATTACAGTGTCTAAGTCCTGCCTCCAGGGAGAAAATACCAGGTACTAAAGGCCTCTCTAATCTTGTGGAGAAAATCAGAACAAGAACCAATGACTGGAAATGAGCCAGGCTACAAAAATAAGGAACAATATCGTAACCATGAAGGGGATTAGCCATAGGGGTAGAGGGAAACAAGGGAAATATTGGAGCCCCCATCTTTTGATGTCTCCAAACCTAGAAAGGATGCCTGTCTGGAAGACAAATATACTTTAAACAAACATAAATTATTGGCCTCAATAAGGGGGGGGGGTAATGGGATTAAGTTCTACGGTCT